>NW_028270155.1:26985710-27297649 GCF_037043375.1 Chiloscyllium plagiosum | reverse complement strand
AAAGTAATTTTTGAAAATGTCAGGGTCTCATTTAGCAAAAGGATAAATAATATATGAGGCATAATTACTGTCCTGAGCTGCTGTATGGTTTACTAGTGTCATTAGTAAACTAACGGTATAATATCTTCATGTCACAGTTTAATTATATGTTGTAATTAGTTTCAGCAATGGATTCCAGCTAGTCAGATCCCCTGAGCTAAACAAAAGGTAATGGAACTTTCTGCAGGCTGCATTAATCAATTATGAAAGTGTCTTGGGTTATTTGATGCTTGTTTACATTAATTTTATGCAATAAAACTGCTGAATCTTATCATTAGCGCTTAGGTGCAAGGCATTGCTGTAAAATTCATCCATGTAGTGCTACTTCTGTGTTGCTATAGAAACGTGATGGTCGGTTCACATGGAAACATATCTCAGGTCCACTATTAAAATGATGACTGTGAACTGGAATGCTCTGTGAATGTCACACTTCAAGCTTGTGGAAGACATGGGCCTGCTCTGACATAACCTTAGAATCTTTTTAAGAATGTAATCCAAATTAATTTCAGCAATTTAAGATGGCCAGCAAAACTGTTTGCACAAGAATTTAAAATCAAATAGAATACAGCTTTCAATTTGCCAACAAAGAATCAAATAAATAGGCAAAGATTGAATTGCTACTCAGAATCTTGGCTTTGATTGATCTTTCATCCCTTTGATGAATACACCAGTTGTGTCTCCCAAATTGTCCCAACTATTCTCCTTTGAGACTAAATGCAGCAGAATATACATATCCCTGTTGAATGTCTATAGCTATAGGAAATTGCACATTAAGCAGTGAAATCTACATGTATATTACAAGTAAGAAAGACCATGGGCACTCATGAGTGAAATAAATTCCAGATTCCCCTTCAAAACATACAACCTTCCATGTATCCCACATATTTGAACAAAAGACCATGTATCAGCCTAATTTTAAAATAAAACATTTATTGAAATGACAGGAGAGGTTAACTTGTTTGAGTGCACCTCAACATATAAATAATCCATCCAACAAAACCTTTTGATATAAAACATTGGCATGTTCACAGTTGACCTACAACTCTACTCCGCCCTTTAACACTTAATCCTTCATAGTGCTTATGTAAGCCTCCTCTCATACTGCCTTTATCTTTCAATTTTTACTACATTTTACATCCACACCATGTTGCTTAGATCTAATTGTGAATGATTCTACTAAGAAAAATTTCATGAAATTCATTTTTTATTTTGATCTAAAATACAAGAATAACACTTTCTGCATTGAATGAATACAGAGTTTAGCTACCAATAACTTTTATTTACAAGATTTTTGCATTTCTGGACAAAACTATCCAGTTTAATTACATTATAAATCTGAAAATCTTCTTTTGAGAATAACTGAAATATTATTTGTAGGCATTTTGAATTGGTTATGGTTCTGGAGGATTGTTCTGAAAATATTAAAAATAATTTTGGGAAAATTATATTTCTATCACAGGTTAATCAAGGCAGAATATAATAATTGAATTTCACATTATATACCCAAGGCATTCTATACTTTATTATTAGACACTAATCTTAAACTGTGTGATGCCCTGGTATAAGGCACGTGATAGCTATGCAATTAGGAACCAGCCAGTGTGCTGCTACAGCGACACACAGGCTGTTCTGTTCAATCAGTTCCTGTTCGTCACTGAACTCCTCATGCAGATTATCCTGTATATACCTGACTGTATTAAGGATAAAAGGGTTTCCAACCAATAACCCTCCATGTTTTTAATGCTAATGAAATAGCTGCAGAAAGAATACTATAATAGCCATTGTTCAGTGTATTCTTTAGAGGGAAGTATCCTTATTAAGGAGCAGTAATGCTGTAATAACCAAGGCAAAAGTGAAATAAGATAAATCCAAAGCGTTTTAGTGAAAGGTTCTACCATAACAGCTTGAAATGCAGTAGTATGATATACTTACCTTTCTGTGCAGAATTAGGACATTACAGCATCTCCACTAACAGCTTTCTTGAAGGTGACCAGTTGAATTTTACAGCACATGGAAAATGTTTTATTAAAACAGTGCCCTGCCACCAATAACTCAGTGTATGGAAATATGACTTCCATATAGAAAATGTAAAAGCACATTATGGAATTTGATGAGATACTGTCCTCATACATAATAAATGTCTGCAAGACACTCCCCTCCCCCATTTTATAAAGACAGATTTAGAAATACTAGTAACATCACTGCTAATACATTGGAATATAGAAGTCAGAAAATAAACATTGTCGCATTTTGCATCGTTTTCCAGTCTTAGTTGGAATTTTTGAAAGATGCTGCATTTGAAATTTTTTCTCTCTTGTTTTTCTTTATCTTCCATTAGATGATAATTGTACAAAATTGATATCCTGCTGGCATCCAAAACATAATTCTTCATGCAGAAGTCAGCAAGGTAGGCGTCGTCAAGCTATTTGACTATGTAGATCATCACAACAGAGATAAAGCCTGACCTCTTATAATGTCTACACATGCACAGTTTTCCTTAGGAGATAATTCAATTAACTTCTGGTGAAAATGTTTCTTAAAACATGCCTCTTGATTGAGTTTTTGGTTGCCTGTCCTCATAGCTCCTTACCTGACTTAGCGTCAAATTTAGTCTGTCAACACTTTGGCAAGATGCCTATGGACATTTTACTGCACCAAAGGTGCTATGTAAATGAAAATTGTTCTCACATGTCTCTCATGAAGTTATTGAGACTTTTTTTAAAGCTATGTACTATTAAATTACACAAATCTCACAATGTTAATGTTAATACATTTTGGTCTTCATTCACCAATTTCATTTGAACATTCATTACAAAGGCTGTCCCTTTCAAATATCCAAGTTCACTAAATTCAACCAGGATCAACCAATGAAAAATAAGTTTGAATCAAAGTAGAATCAAGAGTTGAGGATCATTTAACAGGGCTCAGAGATTACAGATGAATTCAGAGCTATTTGTTAGATTACCAGGGTCAAATCATACTGGTTCACCATCACCGAAGAAAAACACAAAAATTATTTACTTTACCATGTTACTATATTCACTTTTTAGGCAATTGTAAGTCCTGTTGATACCTCACCAGCCCTAGAGATTGTACTCAATTTGGTCAATGAGTTTTGCTTTGAGCCCTCTGTTTGTGTATGGGGAGATATTAAATTTTATTGAATTGCCCGCTTGACTCATGTACTGAATTTTAATTCCTAGTTTAAGCCCACTAGATTCATATAATTTGTTTCCACATAAAAATTATGCAAACTTCATTCTTTCACAGCATTCAATCCATGGCTGAGGGGTAGAGGTAGGAGCCTTTACTCTGAAATATGATGAAATAAATAAATAAGTCCCCAATGTTTATTTTTCTACAGTTGTTGGAGCCCTGCTGGATATTCAAAACAAATGCAAATTTTCCACACAAGGATATGCAAGGTATTAAAGAATTTAACATAGTGTAGCCTCTGGGGTTAAGTGACATAAGCATTGGGAAAGTGACGTATTTTGACAAACAATAAGAGGATTAGTGTTAGCAAAGGTGGGAATGTGTCCCATTAATCTGCTGCTTGAATGTGCATTGTGTGTATTTACTGCAAAACTATACACTTAAATCAAGATGATCCTTTTGTGACGCACTTAACAGAACAGGCTTCCACAGCAATGAACAGGGGATATTTTGGCTTTTAAAAATCGATACACTTAAATAGGTTGCAGATAGAACAGGCAGACACTTCAGACGATACAAAAATATGGAACTGGCTCAATTCAAGGAAGGCAGTTGTTGTAAAGATACAGGCAACGCAAATGCTACACGTTAGTAATGAGTTAATGAAGAATGACCATTCAATGATAGGGACCTGCAGCACAAAATAAAGAATAGCAGGTGAAACAAGCTACCTAGCCTTGGCTGCTGTATTCCCAATATATACAGTTGTATCTTTGGTCAGACATTTAGGTCATAATGAGTATTGATCAGCCTATTATAGTGTATTACCCACTAACTGGATTCTACCCATGTTTAAAGACAAGTTCAGTGCCTTTGTAACTGACAGACGCTAAATTCAGATGTACAGGAGAAAATCGAACTCCCACAAGTCCAGGCTGGAGCTGTCTGACTTTTGTTTTCTCAGCCTTAAATATCATAATGTTTCAGAGCATTTAAGGGAACAAGTCTAAATCATAGGCATTAAAATATGTACAAGATGCTGCAAAAAGTGTTATCTACATAAATAATTTAGTTTTTTCCCAGTTAAACAGATTAGAACTGCAACCGTCAAAGGAAGTAACAATATCTATATTAAAACAGATCATAAGGGTTTAAAGAAAATTGCCTATGAAATTATTTTCTTTCTGTCTCTCCCTCTCTCTCTTTCTCTCACTCATTTTCTATTTTTCAATGCTTCTTGCCATACAGACTTCATTTTATTCAGAGTTTGTCTAAATGATGGAGTTGTTTCTTGGCATTTGTGTGCTTAGGCGCTTAATTAAAGCAATCCATATTGAATTCTTGTCCAGTCCTCTTGACCAGGCAGGCTCAGGGTCATTGGAATGCCAGATGTTTTAGTGGTGTGCAGCCTTGTGCATACTAATCATGGGTGCAGCAGTGATTCATCAGCTCCACTGCTGTTCCAGCATATACAACCATTTATGACATGTAATTGGTAGCACCATAAGCAGTGAGGATGCATTAAAACCTACAGACAGTCACAGATAAAAATTAATGACTCCTTGGCTTCTTGTAATCCTACAAGATTGGACTGTAAAGCTACACTAAATAGGCACAAAAAAACAATGGGCAAAGTGGCCTTGTTTACATACATGTTTTAAATATAGAACATTAACAATCTTTGATTCGGAGAATTCTCTTTGAAAATGAGACACACAACATATTAAAGCATTAGGTATAGAATATAAACTAAACCTCCAGGTCAGTGCTGAATTTAAATACAGACCCCTGTTATGGAGGGTGAGCTGACAGTCCACATTAGGCATTCTGATTTTATGGACAACCTCTTGGAGGTAGGATGTGTGTTTTTAAATCAAATAATCAGGGAAACATATTACTACTTTCCCTTCACACAAAAATGCTATGGGAGTACATTTCTTTTAGATATCGCTTTAACTGAAAACGATTCACTTTTTGGTACGAGGTAATGATGCACCTATAAAACAATAAAATACAACATCAGTTGGAATTCTGATAGGAATTATAATATGGTAATAACAGAAGTTAATAAGATCAATAAAATAGAAGCTAAAGAAGAAAACAAACTGTGGGTGCAGCAAAATTGAAAAGGCAAACCAACTCAAAGATAAAGCAACCTAAATAAAGAAAACGAAGCCTGGCTTTCTGTACCTTGAAAACACATATACTGGTATTTGCTGGACAAATAATTAAAGCCCCAGCCATCCTTTTGCCTATGTTGCAGTGATCTATTATAGGTTTGGAAAATCTAAAGATTATATACCAATAAGGTAATACACCACAGAAGCAAATCATCTTTATAGCTAGTGATAAAAAGAAATGGAAAACTTTAAGTCTGGAATCAAAACAGGAAATAAGTCAGCAGCTGACTGGCAAACAGATTGATTCATATTACAGACATGCATCTTGCATTATTTTCAAACAGAATAAATTCCCTAGTCTGAACAGATTGCACCTATGTATTCTTTAAGATTCTAGGGAAGAGTTTGCACTGGCACTATTGCAGATATTCAATGATTCATTAGTAAAAGGCATGGTGTCATCGGATTAGTGGATAGCTAACATTACACCTATTTTTAAGAAGTGGGGTCAAACATATCTGAGGGCCTATAAACAAGTATTAACATTGGTAATTGGAAAAATAATGAAATCTCTTCTAATGGAGAAAATAGAAAAGCATTAGAAAATTTACAATATAATGATGAATAGTCGAAATAGGTAGAAAATGGAAGGCTTTCCTTGACCAACCTCACTGGATGGTTTGAAGAGACACCAGAGGAAGGAGACATGGCTACTGCAGTAATGTAATATATCTGGATCTCCAAAAGACTGTTAATAAAACACCACTAAAGTATAAAGACTGTAGAGTGAGGGAATGAGTCACTGAAAACCAACTGGCTGACTGAAAGACAGAAATTGGAGAGTAAGTTTAAAGGGTAACTATAGAGATTGGTAGAATTTGGCAATTTGGATTCCACATGGATTAATGCAGAGTTCACTAGTGTTTACAATTTATATTAATAAGTTAGACTTTTGAAACAAAAACACTATTTCTAAAATAGTAGATGACAACAAATTGGAAAAGATAGGCAACATTGAGGAAGACTGTAACAAATTTAAAATGAAACACAACTATACTGACAGGACAGACATAGAATTGGCAAATGTGTATCAACACAGGTAAGTGTGAGGTATTGCATTTTGCCAAGAAAAACAAGGAGGTCATTCATCACTTAGGAAATAAGAATCTGGATGAGTTACAGAAGCAAAGGAATTGGGAAGTGCAGGTGTACAATTCACTAAAAGTAACAACACAGGTTAATAACTCCAGAAAGAAAAAAACAAACCAAGCAAAAGGGTTTATTATTACATGTATAGAACTGAAATTGGGGACACCATGATAAATTTCCATAAAATCTTTTCAGATCACATGTGGAGCACTAAGTACAGTTCTGGACATCAGAAGGCAAAGACGATAGAGATATCAGAGATGAGGCAAAAACAACTTACAAAAATGATGCCAGAACTCTGAGGTTATTGGGAAAAGATGGAATGGTTGGATCTCTTTTTGAATGATGACCTGAGAGACTTCTTTAAAGTTATAGAATAGTTATAGAAAGCATGTTTCTCTCCGTGAAGTTAAACTAAAGACTGTTAAATAAGGATGAGATTTCAGATGAAACCTTCTACTCGGAGTTGTGAGAATGTGGATTCCACTGTTGCATTAGTCACTGAGGCAAATTGTATAGATGGATGGAAATGGAAGTTAGATAATTAAATGGGAGAGAAAGGTTTCAAGCATTAAGCTGGTAAAGTTGGATACAAAAGGATAAAAGAATGTTCAGCTGGAACATAAAGAGTGGCAGGGACTTGTTTGTTTGAATGACCTGCTTCTGTGCTGTTTATTCCACATGATTATTTTATATGACATGATAACTAGGAATGAATGGTTTCCCTGGAAGAGTGTAGGATAATTCAGAATCCTCATGGATAAAGGTGGGGGCATGCATGCACTAATGCTAAGGAACCATTCACTGGGGAAACTCCTGAAAGTTCATGATTTCTTAGAATGCCTACAGGGTAGGGACAGACCCTTCGGCCCAACAAGTCCACAACGACCCTCTGAAGAATATTCTACCCAAACCCATTCCTCTACATTTACTCCTAACTAATGCACCTAATCTACAAATCCCTGAACACTATGGTTAATTTAGCATGGCCAATTCACCTGACCTACGCATCTTTGGATTGTGGGAGGAAACCAAAGCACCCGGAGGAAACCCATGCAGACACTGGGAGAATGTGCAAACTCCATATAGTTGCCTGAGGCTGGAAAAGAGCCTGGGTCCCTGGCGCTGTAAGGCAGCAGTGCTAACCACTGAGACACTGTGCTGCCCAATTTCCCGTTTGGTGATAACTGGGGATGTATCTTGTTTTATAAACAGGAAATATATTATTTATTGTGCAGTTTTGTTCCAGAAAAGCTGCATAGGTTTTTCAGACACTGAGATATTGAGCAGCTTTCAGTGTTAAACATTTATTTCTGCTCAAGATTTGTAGATAAGGTCACCACTTAGTTGCCTGAAACAGACCAAACAATCACATGTGTCAATTCAATGCAGTTATCATGTAGTTTTAAGTAATTCCATTTAATTATCTGTTATAATTTAAATACAGCAATAATCAGTTGCTGCAGATACTGTACCATTGAGAATAATTCTGTATGAGGTTTACCTCCTATGGAGCGTAATTGGAAGTGAAACACCATCAGTTTTGTTCTGTCGGTACAGTAATAATGTCACCAGCATAACAAAGACACTTTTCAGGCAGATCAACTGCTGCCATTTCTAAAGGTATAGCTTTATTTAATTTATCTGGTGCAATGTAATTTGCTTATCACCATGACAGCTTGTCATATTTCTACCTTTACACAATTTCATGTTCATTATTTTAGTGGTTTATCAAGTTCACTACTGGAATGGGGACCACTGATTAATATCTCTATTATAGCAAACTAAGTATCAATACCTGTAAAGTTGATGTTAAATCTAGCAATTCAAATAGCTCACAGGGACCAAAGCTTTGGGATGCAGTTACATACCATGCTTCAGTTGATGCAACGGGTTTATAAATGCATTAGTTTGTTCTATTGATGAAAGCCATGTAATGTAACTCTGCTGCTGCAATGTTGTCTTGCATAGTTTCAGATCTAATTTCAATGTAAAACTTGGTTCATTGACAGCCTACATTTGTGGAGTTCTGTCCAGGGGACAAAGTGTGAATCACAGCCCACGATGTGATTCAGGGGATACCAAGTGCATTCTAGTCTTTTAGACATGAGACTAATGCACGGTAACTAGTATAAAAGCAGGTGGTGGAAATCTGAAACAATCACAAGGAATGCTGGAGAAATTCAGCAGGTCCGGCAACATCTGCGGAGAGAAAAACAGAGTTAATGCTTTGAGTCTGCTATGACTTCTTCAGAACTCTCCTCCCTTCACAGAAGGTGCCAGAACTGCTGAGTTTCTCCAGCATTTAGCTTCTGATTTCCATCATCCCCACTTCTTTGTTTTTCTTTCTCTAGCATTCTCTATACAGGGTATTTGTTTTGAGGTAACTGGTAGATTGGCATTGTAGCTATCACAAGACTTCATGCAATTGACCTTTTGACTGTATTGGTAGAAAATAGCAACAACAGTTTGAGTAGTGTCCAGCTAGTGAATGAACTATCTATGACATTGTTAGACAGTCATAGAAGCAGAGTCATACAGCTTGGAAACCTTCGGTCTGACTCTTCCATATTGACCAAGTTTCCCAAACTAAACTAGTCCCACTTGCTTGCATTTGGCTCATATCCCTCTAAACATTTCCTATTCATCTTACCTGTCCAAATGTCATTTAAATGTTGTAACTATACCTACATCTATCACTTCCTCTGGCAGCTCATGCCACACCAGAAACACTCTCCATGAAAAAAGTTTCCCCTTGGGTTCCTTTTAAATCTTTCCCCTCTCACTTGAAAAATATGTCTCCTAATTTTGAACTCTCCCACTTAGGGAAAGATCCTTTGCTATTCACCTTATCTATGCCCTTCATGATTTTATAAACCTCCACAAGGTCACCTCCCAGCTGTGCTCCCAGGCTGTCCAGCATCTCCTTATACTAAAACCCTCCATTCCTTGCGACATCCTGGTAAATCCTTTCTGAACCCTTTCCAATTTAGTAAATCCTTCCTCTAGCAGAGTAACCAGAACTGCACACAGTACTCCGAAAGTGGCCCCACCAATGTGCTGTTCAACCTCAAAATGTTATCCTCACTTCTATACTTAATGGTCTGAGCAATGAAGGCAAGCATGCAAAATGCCTTATTAACCACCCTGTCTACAGGTGATACAACTTTTAAAGAACCATGTACCTGAACCTCTAGTCTCTCCCCAGGGCCCTACCCAAACTATATAAGTCCTGCCCTTGTTCATTTTACCAAAATGCAATACCTCACATTTACCCAAATTAAACTCTATCTGCCATTCCTCAGCCCATTGATCCAACTGATCAAGATCCCTTTGTAAAGTTAGATAATCTTATTTACTGTCAATTTTACTGCCAAGTTTGATGCCATCTGCAAACTAACTAAGCATGCCTCCTAAATTCTCACTCAAATCGTTTATATAAATGACAAGCATCAATGGACCCAGCATCAATCCCATGAAACAATTTTATTTTTACATATATTAACATTATGTTAAACAATCTGTTATTTAATGATGTGGAGTGCTGCACTTGGGTGGACAAAGTCAGAAGTCACATGATACCAAGTTATAGCCCAACAGGTTTATTTGAAATCACAAGCTTTCAGAGGATTATTCCTTCGTCAGGTAATCACTTCACCTGATGAAGGAGCAGTGCTCCGAAAGCTTGTGATTTCAAGTAAACTTGTTGGGCTAGAACCTAGTGTCATGTGACTTCTGACTCTGCTCTTTGATGAATAACTACATTTGAGGAACATTAAATGACCTGGCTACAGTACAAACTAAAATCAAAAGGAGTTGAAGTATTTACATCACAACGTTGTTAAAACTGTGGATAAGATGCCAGTATAATGAATACATTAGAACACTGCTAAGGGAGCTAGCATGAAGTGCCAATCTGACATGGAAGACTAAGTATAATGGCAGTGATTATTTTAATGCCATTTCTGCTTCAATCAATTCTTAAAACCCTATAGCATTTCTGTAATAAGCCACAATACAATTTACATTTACCATCAGACAAATTCTACAGTGAAATACTGCACACAACCACTACTAAGCTGATTTTGGTGGTCACTTTACATTACAGGATTGCCTGTAATAGCACATCAAACTTTAGCATACACATAATTATTTATCAGTTGCTGCTGGTGCTTTGGAAAGTGTGCCATGTGGGCAGATTCTGCAGCACCAGGAACTCCAGAGTATTTCAGAACTACTTGTGGCTGAAGCGGTTTTGCAATGTAAAGGGGGCGGCAAATACACTCCAAGTATTTCATGCTAAAAACAGTGTGAATGGAGTCATGGGAACAGCAATGTTGCGATAGCCCTGACTTTTTAGTTAATCCTTAAATTCCTCCGCATCAAACTTTTCTATTGCTTCCCTTTTAACTTCTCTCTATCTTTTTGCCATAAAACATCTCTCTCCAGTTTCTTTGAACCCTTTCCTTTTATGTTTTGGCTTCCTCCTTTGTTTATTTAAAAAAATATCTTTCTGATGTTGCTGCCAGCTTTATATGTTTGACAGACTGAACATGACAACAACAAATGACCAAAATGAAATGATCAATACAAGCGTTAAGAGTCATAAGGCCAAGAATTCAACTGCATTCAGAAGCAGTACGCAGGGGATGGGATTCCTGAAGCATGTTCGCTTTGCCTCTTTCAGGCAGCATTTGATAGTGTTATCTTACTATAATTTCTTGGGGATACAGATGGCACTAGAATTGCTTTTTCAAGGCTGCAGGGCTGTTCTTCTTGCTTGACTGATGCTAGTTAAAAGTAGCCCAAATATCTTAAAGCGGTTGTGCATACTTGCCATAGAGAAAAAAAAAGGCTGTAACACCTTCTCGCAGATCCAGATTTCAAGTGGTGGACAGTAGGCGAGAAAAGTTCTACTCTTTAGGAGAAAAGGAAGTTCTTTGCCAACACCTGCACTGCCAATGGACAGAGGTGGTTGACCTCATGAAGTTCAGCAGTCTCACTCCCATGATATGGCTATAGTGCTGAGAAATGATCAATGATGCGTCCAGAGTTATCTAGGTAACAATACCACTCTTTCAGATTCTGCTCATACGCCAAAATGTATTACTATAGAGTAAAGACCTGACCACATTTTTCCTCTAAGAATAGGTTTTAGGCCTGTGGAAAGGGAGTCATATTGACATCAGATCACATGAAACTGAAGTCTGAGTTCAGGGCTTGAGAAGATATCCTCTCTTTACATCTCTTGTACATAGTTACGCTTAGTTAGCCTGTAATTTGATTTGATGCTGCAAAATAGTGGCAATAGTGACCAGATCCATGCAAACAGAGGTAAGGAGCATGGCAGGCCTGAAGTGAAGTTGAGTAACTGTATAGTGCTACAGGTGAATGGTGAGACCAATCTTATAATTCAACTGCAGAATTGGGATAAATTTTTTCAGTCAACAATTAGAGCACCAAAATATAGATCTTCTAGAAATACAGCATGCCTTGGTGAAGTTCAAATGCAAGCATTAAAAGGAACTTGAACAGATCAATGTTAAGCAAGAATTGGAGCAAAGTAACTACTTCAATAGAATTCTGACCTAAAATTTGAGTAGCAGTCACACAATGATATCAAGTCTTGAAGAATAGAAAAGGAAAAATTGCAGCTGCTTCCCAAAACGTTATGTGAGGGCTTGTTGTAGTATCTCGATATTTGGCAAGTGCTCGTTGTCCTGTTTGAAGTACAGTGGATAGGAGATAAGATGAATTCACTGGCTGTGACCATTCATCGTGAGGTAATTAGCTTTCTTGTATTATTGATGCCAGGTTATTGGGGCTGGATACTGACAATTAATGTCTCTAACCTGATCTCAGTCCTCGGGGGTGCTGTCATTGAGGATGTCCTGACCTGCTGTGTGATTTCTCTCCATCTGTCTACCCCAAGAGGGAGAAACCAGTTTTTTAAAAAAATACAATACTTACTTGTTAAGTTTCTCCAGGAATTTCTGTTTTTGTTTCAGCCCTCTCTCTGCCCTGGTTTTCCATTTCACTTCTTAAATATTGCACCAATAACCTGCAGCAGTATCCTCCTGTGATTCAGTGCAGCTTCCTTTATAGAGAGATCACCGTTTTTCAGAAGAGAGCAGGCAGGCAGTAACACAAATTACAGTCACTTAGACCAATGTCACAATCACGTAAAAGAGGTGATCGCACCAAGTTTGCATGTTGTTTTGTCTTCACAGTTATGGCTGTGGACAGGTCATGATTCAGCATTCTCACACCTCAAAGCAGACTCAGACCAATTTCTAGGAGAAAGTGAGGACTGCAGATGCTGGAGATCAGAACTGAAAAATGTGTTGCTGAAAAAGCGCAGCAGGTCAGGCAGCATCCAAGGAGCAGGAGAATCGACGTTTCGGGCATAAGCCCTTCTTCAGGAATGAGGAGCGTGTGCCAAACAGGCTAAGATAAAAGGTAGGGAGGAGGGACTTGGGGGAGGGCGTTGGGAATGTAATAGCTGGAAGGAGGTTAAGGTGACCTCCTTCCACCTATCACATTCCCACCGCCCCTCCCTCAAGTCCCTCCTCCCTACCTTTTATCTTCGCCTGCTTGGCACACCCTCCTCATTCCTGAAGAAGGGTTTATGCCCGAAACGTCGATTCTCCTGCTCCTTGGATGCTGCCTGACCTGCTGCACTTTTTCAGACCAATTTCTAGTCTGTCTTCTTCAAATCACATACTTTGCAGCTTTCCAGATTCAATGTTGAGTTCAACAATTTCAGCTCATTACCTCTACATCTTTCTTGGAAGATTGCTCATGGTGATGACTGTGCTATTATTCTCTTGACTGACGTTTTGTTTCTTGACTTGTTTCATTGCTATTTCCTGTTGGCTTACACTAAGTGTTTAGTCATTTGATTTCTCCTGTCTTTTTCTAGATCACAACCCTTCCTCTCTTTGTTTCCTTCACATCTTTTTTCCCTGGCTCTGTATTTGCTTAAAACCACTTACATCTTGAAAACCGCTAATTAATTCTGGTAAGAGATCATCAACTTGAAATGTTAGCTCTGTTTCTCTCTCCATAGATGAAGCCTGACTTGCTGAATATATCCAGAATTTTCTGTTTTATTTCAGATTTCCATTGTTCACATATAGAGTAGTATATTACTGTTGTATACACCAGAGAATCAAATGCTTTTCACATACCAAGTGTGAGTACAATCTCTCAGAGCACAGAGGAATTGAGCTTCAACTTGTGGTGGGCTTTATACAAAACATGAAGATCATCTGCCTCACATGAAGAGTCTGCATGTTATACAATAGAAGATAAATGTTTTGAACAGAGTCCAAGTTCATACCTTTAGTGAAAGGTTTACTTAAGTCAGCCATATTCCATAAAACTCAGTCCCCACTGTTTACAAGGTCCCCATATTTATATCACAAATCCATACCTAATTAACTTTAACTAATATATCCATTAACTGTCCCCCTGTTCCATTAGATCTAAGGGGCAATGTTTTCATGGAGAGGGTGGGGCGTGTATGGAATGAGCTGCCAGAGGAAGTGGTGGTAGCTGGTACAATTACAACATTTAAAAGAATGGGTATGTGAATAGGAAGGGTTTAGAGGGATGTGGGCCAACTGCTGGCAAACGGGTCTAGATTAATTTAGGATATCTGGTCAGCATGGTAGAGCTGGACCGAAGGGTCTGTTTCTGTGTAGTACATCTCTATGACTCTATGACTGTCACTTCACAGCTTACTGAATGATAACAGCAGCTAGCTCCATGATCAGGGCAGCACTGTGCATCAGGGTGGAGTGTCTGCTAATATCTCTGACAAGTTCAATGGATTTCATACTGATGTCCTATGAACTGAGGTGACTGGCATTTCCATTCTGAGAGGTGGTGTTCATAGAGTCTTCGAGTGCCTTGTATTAGACTGTTCTCATGCAGAGTTTGGACAAATGGACAAAACCTCAGGAAAGTAGCCTTTGCTCCTGCTGTTGTCTCTCCAGGCAGCTGAAGGCTCATTCTCAAAGCACCCATTCAGCCACATAGCACCACCCAGCAAGCTGCTTCACATTGTACCAGCCCTATATATGCTGCAATCTGCAACAGGACACTCAAGGCCAACAGTTACTTGAGCTCACCAATCACAACATTCTAAGTGTCCTCAATAGAACCTCAGCAACTTTCCCCAAACTGTAGCCAGAGCAATCAGGTGAGCAAGTGAACGTGTAAGACAATCGCAAAGGACTTGAACAAGGGTGATGACTAGTAGTTCTCCTAAGATATGATATGAAGAAGCAATTGAGTTGCTAGCTACATTATTCAAGATACACTAATTTGATATTGGTCATTCCACTTATAATGAAATGAGGGCTTGACTTCAAACAATGAAGGAAGTCAAAAGGGTGTTTGAAGAATGAATGGTTAAAACTGACATGTAGACTAGGTGCCTACAGAAGAGCTATCCAAAATGTGCAGTGAATTTCCAC
Source organism: Chiloscyllium plagiosum (assembly GCF_037043375.1). Taxonomy (NCBI): domain Eukaryota; kingdom Metazoa; phylum Chordata; class Chondrichthyes; order Orectolobiformes; family Hemiscylliidae; genus Chiloscyllium; species Chiloscyllium plagiosum. The sequence goes on along the minus strand of NW_028270155.1, from coordinate 27,282,702 downwards.
CATATAATATGGGTGTGTTCTCAACCTCAAATTGAAATTCCTGGGCACATGTTTCTCACCTGCAGCTTGATTCAATTTCTTCCTGTATTGTTCTTGCCCTGACTAATTGTTGACTAATTGATGGACTGTTCAACAATATCTTTATGACAGGTGTGCACAGGAGTAGGTTCAATTGTGATGACATTTGGAGACACGTTTGGATTCTTTCAATGAAGGTGACCTTGGCAGTTCTGGAGTCTGAGTTGCGAAACAAAACAGAAGTGAGGTGTGTTCACAGGATGATATCAATTCCCTTGCAGAACTCATTATTGGAAAACAAGGAAATTTGGCTCATTGCACAACCATTTTGCATCACATTCAAGTGAAGTAGCTTTGATAGTTTATATTTAGCTAATTTAATTCTGTTGATATAAGATTTTATGGTTAATCACAAATCATTTGTATTTTCTACTTCACATCAATGAAGGGCTTTCAGAATGAACTGTAATGTTGAGTGTTACAAAGGTAGTTGGTATCTGTCAGTGTTCCCATGTAAGGTGACTCACCACCATTTTTAAAATTTGAGATGGGAAAATAACTGCTGGCCTTGCCAATATATTCACAAGTGAAAAATAATTTGTAAAAAAGGATAGTCTGGACCTTTGTGCTGACTGTAAGTAATTTTTTCCATAATGTAGCAGTTTCCAAAGTCACTGCACAAGCATCAATATGTTTGATGTAACATATTATTTTTCTTTCACTGAGTATATTTTGATATGATAATATCACACTTAGTTATAGTGTGATGGAGATGTACAGCATAGAAACAGACCCTTCATTCCAACTTGTCCATGCCAACCAGGTATCCTACCTAATCTAGTTCCATTTGCCAGCACTTGGCCCATATCCTTCTAAGGAGGAGAAAAACACAGATGGCCTCCTTCTTCAAGGACCGCAATTTCCCCCCCGACATGGTCGACGGTGCCCTCCACCGCATCTCCTCCACTTCCCGCTCCTCCGCCCTTGAGCCCCGCCCCTCCAACCGCCACCAGGACAGAACCCCACTGGTCCTCACCTACCACCCCACCAATCTCCATGTACAGCGCATCATCCGCCGTCACTTCCGCCACCTCCAAACAGACCCCAGCACCAACGATATATTTCCCTCCCCTCCCCTATCAGCTTTCCGTAGAGACCACTCCCTCCGCGACTCCCTTGTCAGATCCACACCCCCCACCGACCCAACCTCCACTCCCGGCACCTTCCCTTGCAACCGCAGGAGGTGCAACACTTGCGCCCACACCTCCCCCCTCACTTCTCTCCAAGGCCCCAAAGGAAACTTCCATATCTGCCACAGATTCACCTGCACCTCCACCCACATCATCTACTGCATCCGCTGCAGCCGGTGTGGCCTCCTCTATATTGGGGAGACAGGCCGCCTACTTGCGGAGCGATTCAGAGAGCACCTCTGGGCCACCCGGACGAACCAACCCAACCACCCTGTAGCACAGCATTTCAACTCCCCCTCCCACTCCACCGAGGATATGCAGGTCATTGGACTCATCCACCGCCAAACCACAACAACGCGACGGTCGGAGGAGGAGCGTCTTATCTTCCGACTGGGAACCCTCCAACCACAGGGGATGAACTTGGACTTCACCAGTTTCTTCATCCCCCCTCCCCCCACCTTGTCTTAGCCGAATCCCTCCAGCCCGGCACCGCCTTCCTGACCTGCAGTCTTCTTCTTCTTGACCTCTTCGCCTCCATCCTACTCCGACCTATCACCCTCACCTTGACCTCTTTCCACCTATCACATTTCCAACGCCCCTCCTCCAAGTCCCTCCTCCCTACCTTTTATCTTCTCCTGCTGAACACTCTCTGCTCATTCCTGAAGAAGGGCCTGTGCCCGAAACATCGAATCTCCTGTTCCCTGGATGCTGCCTGACCTGCTGTGCTGTTCCAGCAATAAAGTTTCAACCATATCCTTCTAAACCCTTCCTATTCATATACCCATCCAGATGCCTTTTAAATGTTGTAATTTTACCAGCCTCTGCCTCTGCCACTGGCAGCTCATTCCATACATGCATCACCCTCTGCAACTTGCCCTTTAGGTCCCTTTTATATCTTTCCCCTCTCACCTGAAACCTATGCCCTCTAGTTCTGGACTCTCCCACTCCAGGGAAAAGACCTTGTCTTTTTTTTGTATCCTATCCATGCCCCTCATGATTTTATAAACCTCTACAAGGTCATCTCTCAGCCTCTGACACTCCAGGGAAAACAGCGCTAGCCTATTCAGCCTTACCCTGTAGCTCAAATCCTTCAACCCTGGCAACCTCTTTGTAAATCTTTTCTGAACCCTTTCAAGTTTCAAAACACCCTTCTGATAGGAAGGAGACCAGAATTGCACGCAATATTCCAAAAGTGGCCGAACCAATATACTATATAGGCACAACATGACCTCCCAACTACTGTATTCAATGCTCTTACCAATAAAGGAAAGCATACCAAATGCCTTTTTCACTATCCTATCTACCTGAGACTCTATTTTCAAGGAATTATTAACCTGCACTCCAAGATCTCTTTGTTCAGCAACACTCCCTCGGACCTTACCATTAAATGTATAAGTCCTGCTCTGAGTTGCTTTTCCAAAATGCAGCACCTCGCATTTATCTAAATTAAACTCCTCAGCCCATTGGCCCATCTAATCAAGATCCTGTTGTAATCTGAGGTAACCTTCTTCATTGTCTACTACACATCCAGTTTTGGTGTCACCTGCAAACTTACTAACTATACCTCTTATGCTCCCATCCAAATCATTTATATAAATGACGAAAAACAGTGGACCCAACACTGATCCTCGTGGCACACCACTGATCAAAGTCTACGGTCTGAAAAGCAACCTTCCACCACCACCCTCTGTCTCCTACCTTTGAGCCAGTTCTGTATCCAAATGACTAGGTCTCCCTGTATTCCGTGAGATCTAATCTTACTCACCAGTCTCCCATGGGGAGCCTTGTCAAACGCCTTACCGAAGTCCATATAGATCTTATCTACTGCACTGCCCTCATCAATCCTCTTTTTTATTTCTTGAAAAAAACTCAATCAAGTTTGTGAGACATGATTTCCAATGCACAAAGCCATGCTGACTATCACTAATCAGTCCTCGCCTTTCCAAATACATATAAATCCTATCCCTCAGGATTCCCTCCAACAATTTGTCCACCGTCGATGTCAGGCTCAATGGTCTATATTTCTCCAGCTTTTCCTTATTACCTTTCTTAAATAGTGGCACCATGTTAGCCAACCTACAGTCTTCCGGCACCTCACCTGTGTCCACTGATGTTGCAAATATCTCAACAAAGTACACAGTACTTCCCACAGAGTTCTAGGATACACTTGATCAGGTGCTAGGGATTTATCCACCTTTATTCATGTCAAGACATCCAGCACCTCCCCCTCTGTAATGTGAACATTTTTCAAGATGTCACCATCTAGTTCCCCACATTCCATATCTTCCCATAGTAAACACATGCAAAATACTTGTTTAGTATCTCCCCCATCTCCTATGGCTCCACTCATAGGCTGCCTAGATGATCTTTGAGGAGTCGTATTCTCTCCTTAGTTACCCTTTTGTCCTTAATGTATTTATAAATACCCTTAATTTGCCTTAATTTTATTTGCCAAAGTTATCTCATGTCCCCCTTTTTCCCTGCTGATTTCCCTCTTACGTATACTCCTACTGCCTTTATACTCTTCTAAGGATTCGTTCAATTTCTCCTGTATATACCTGACATATGCTTCCTTCTTTTTCTTAACCAAGCTCTCAATTTCTTTAGTCATCCAGCATTGCCTACACCTACCAGCCTTTCCTTTCACCATAACAGGAATATACTCTCTCTGGACTCTTGTTATCTAATTTTTGAAGGTTTCTCATTTTCCAGCCATGCCATTACCTGTGAACATCTGTCCCCCATCAACCTTTGAAAGTTCTTGCCTAACACTGTCAAAATTAGCCTTGCTCCAATTTAGAACTTCAACCTTTAGATCCAGGCTATCCTTTTCCATTACTATTTAAAACTAATAAAATGATGGTTGCTGGCTCCAAAGTGCTCCCCACTGACATCTCAGTCAACTGCTCTGCCTTATTTCCCAAGAATAAGTCAAGTTTTGCACTTTCTCTAGTAGGTACATGCCCATACTAAACCAGAAAATTTTCTTGTACACACTTAACAAATTCAGCTCCATCAAAGCCCTTAACACTATGGCAGTCCCAGTCTATGTTTGCAAAGTTAAAATCTCCTACCATAACCACCCTATTATTCTTATAAATAAGTGAGATCTCCTTACAAATTTACTACTCAATTTCCCACTGACTGTTAGGGGGTCTATAGTACAATCCCAATAAGGTGATCATCCCTTTCTTATTTCTCAGTTCCACCAAACTTATCTCCCAAGAATTCCCAGGAATATTCTCCTTAAGTACAGCTGTAATGCTATCCTTAATCAAAAATGCTACGACACCATCCTCTCTTGCCTCCCTTTCTATCCGTCCTATAGCATTTGCATCCTGAAACATTAGGCTGCCAGTCCTGTCCATCCCTAAGCCACATTTCTGTAATTGCTATGATAGTCCTGTCCCATGTTCCTAACCATGCCCTGAGTTTGTCTGCCTTCCCTGTTAGGCCTCTTGCATTGAAGTAAACCCAATTTTATTTATCAGTCCTACCTTATTCCCTGCTTTGTTCTTGACTGTTTGACTTGCTCCCTTTCCCAACTGTATCAGTCTCAGTATCACTATTTCCCTGGGTCACACCTCCCCAACTCACCCACCGACCTTCCTAGTTTAAATCCTCCTGAGCAGGTCTGGAAAATTTCCCTGCCAGTATATTAGTCCCCTTCCAATTCAGTTGCAATCCGTCCTTCTTGCACAGGTCACTTCTACCCCAGAAGAGATTCCAATGATCCAAAAATGTGAATCCTTTTCCTGTATACCAGCTCCTCAGCCATCTGCTCTATCCTCCAATTCCTGCCCTCACTATCTCGTAGCATCAAAAGTATTCCAGATATTACTACCCTCAAGGACCTCCTTTTCAAATTCCTGCCCAACTTACTATATTCTCCCTTCAAATTCTCATCCTTTTCCTTTCCTATGTCATTAGCTCCAATGTGTACAATGGCCTCCAGCTGGTCCCTCTCTCTTTTGAGAACATTCTGCACCCTCTCTGAGATACCCTCGATCCTGGGACCAGGGAGAAAACACACCATTCTGATTTTTTGCTGCTGGCCACATAAAACATCTATCTGTGCCTCTGATTAGTCAATCCCCTATCACAATTGATCACTTAGAACCTGACCTACCCCTCACTACATAAGAGTCAGTCTTGATACCAGAAACTTGGCTGTTCGTGCTACATTCTCCTGAGAGTCCATCACCCCCTTCATTTTCCAAAACAGCATACTTGTTTGAAATGGGAATAGCCACAGAAGACTCCTGCACTATCTGCCTACCTCTCCTACCTTTCTTGGAGTTAACTCATCTACCCGACTGTATCTGCAGCTTTTCTCCCTTTCTATAACTGTTATAGCTCTTGTAAATTCCTTATTGCCTCTTACTATTGCTCCAACCGATCCATGAAATATGATAGTATTTGCAATCAAAGTCACTTCTTGGAGACATAATCATCAGTAACATGAAAACTCTCCTTAAACTCTCATATCCAATAGGAAGAGCATATCATTCTACTAAAGGGCATTTTTGCTCCTTCACAATCTACAGACCCAGAAAATAGCACCATCTTATTGCTCTAAAAACAGTGCTCCACTCTAACTTAGTAATTACAGTTTATATTTTTAAAATTTAAATCAAGAGACAGATCTCAATAAAACATATAATCAAGAAAGAATGCACTCTACTCACTACTGTAGACTTAAAAACTTTGCACTCACCTGTTCCTGTGCTGTGAGATCTCCCACACAGATTCCTCCAAGGTCAGCTGTGAATTTCACTGTTTGTTAAATTTTCCTGGATGCACTCTGATGTCCAGAGATACATGGACTCAAATGGCAAAGTTAGTAATTGTGCAGATTAATTGCTGTGTCAGTTAGCAGTTTAGGCTTCTCTCTCTCGCTGTGGTTCTGTTCACCGAGCTGGAAGGTTTTGTTGCAAACGTTTCGTCCCCTGTCTAGGTGACATCCTCAGTGCTTGGGAGCCTCCTGTGAAGCGCTTCTGTGGTGTTTCCTCCGGTATTTATAGTGGCCTGTCCCTGCCGCTTCCGGTTGTCAGTTTCAGCTGTCCGCTGTAGTGGCCGGTATATTGGGTCCAGGTCTATGTGTTTGTTGATGGAGTTTGTGGATGAACATCACTGTTTCGAACATCAACTAGCCACGAAATGACACGACCAGCTATCCCTAGTAGCCACATACGCAGACGACAAGCAACATGAATTTGACTGGGACAACACTACCATTATAGGGCAAGCGAAACAAAGAACAGCCAGGGAATTCCTAGAAGCTTGGCACTCATCCACAAACTCCATCAACAAACACATAGACCTGGACCCAATATACCGGCCACTACAGCGGACAGCTGAAACTGACAACCGGAAGCGGCAGGGACAGGCCACTATAAATGCCGGAGGAAACACCACAGAAGCGCTTCACAGGAGGCTCCCAAGCACTGAGGATGTCACCTAGACAGGGGACAAAACGTTTGCAACAAAAACTTCCAGCTTGGCGAACAGAACCACAGCAACAAGCACCCGAGCTACAAATCTTCTCACAAACTTCTCTCTCTCTCTCACTCACTAACCATGTGCTCACTGCCTTTTGTCTGTTTTTCTCCTTTCAAAAGTGCCATTATTTTGATGTTTTTTCCCCAAACTTACAAAACATTGCAACAGCTTCTAAAACAGTAATTGTTCTTCCTGGAATTCCAGGAAATCACTTCCACCACCTAAAATACCTCAAGAAATGAACTATTCTTACGGCCACAATCTTTTCCTGTCCTCCATCTTGGATTACCCAGAATCCTTAAATGGAAGAGCAATTCAAATAAACTGACTTCTTTTCTCATTAGGCCACTCATTTGCAGACTAAGTTCATGTCAGTCCTTTTTCTCTGCCACAGTAAACATAAGTAGAATGATACAGAACTCTTTGTAGTCCAGGAAGTTTAAGTACCCACGTTTTTAATGCCTGAAAACTTTCAATATATTACATTACTTACAAGACCTGAGCACATTTCTTCAGTGCAGGTGAACTTTAATATGTAACCTTTGATATATTTCCTGATTTTGTGTAGAGTTTTTGCTTCTCAGAAAATTATTAAACTGGATTCAAACAGACAGCATGCATAGCATTCATAAATGTTGGATTTAATCTAAATTAAATACTCTGAGTAAACATAATTTTTATTCCTTCTCTTAATGATTTATTAATAACAATTACCATTGTCCATACAACATTAGTTCAAATTATATGTGCAGCAACAATGGAAAGTAATGGGTAAAAGGCAAAGAGCATGAGATAGTCAGGGACAAGGAATCTTTGACCACAAACATCTTCAAACTGAAATAGCGGATAGTGATAATCCAATTTAGAAGAGATAACAGTCTTCTGTTACTTCTGTCCTTTCCTGGACAAACCCCTTACTGGAGTGTCAACCCTAATCCCCCAGAGTTCAAGCGAGAGACCCTCTAGACTAATGTAGTACTGAATTGGCTGCATGGATTTCTACCAAATACATTGCCCTCTTAGAATTGATTTTCAACAAGCCTTATTGGTCCCTAACGTAATTACGCCACCAATGAGTCAGTTACTTCAACTGATACATTTACACAGTAGTCTTCAAAGGAGATCAGAGTTTATGCCATTTGCTTGGCACATTGGTTCTGACTCTAATTCAAAATGCTTCTCTGGTTAGTGGCTTTCAGTTATTGTGTTGCAGAGAATCTATTTCCCTCCAAAGTAGGAATCAATTTGCCTGTATTATATATATATATAATTACATTAGCAAGCAATCAGATGTCGGATGTGGGAAGCAGAACTGGATTTTACATATCTATTCCTTGTTCAATTTTTTTGTCTCCCAATTAAAAGCTCCCAATTTATCATGCACTGTATCTACTGACTTCGACTTTGCACTCCTCTAATAAGAGCCATGAAATTGGTCTTCATTTAGAGCCACTCTCTTTACTTTAACTGGAAATCAATTCTGCAAGTTTAGCAAATAGTTAATTACTCCTCAAAGCAGATTGATCCACCTCTGATCACTATAAGCTGTGTTGTATCATTAGTCCTTCTCATCTGTGATTATAGAGCAGAGAAACAAAACCATAGTCAGCATTTCCTGTCTTTGCTGAAATTTGTTTGACTGATATATAGTCTCTCAATTTTAGATGTTTTTCAGTGCTGCCCATTTAATTGTAAACACTGGGAATGTTGCCCAGGTATAACATTTAGCAGGAATATGCTAAATATGAAAACAAGAATGTGTGAAAAATAGTAATCAATTTTGTCATATTTTAAAAATAAAATTTCATTAAAAATTAAATGTCCATGGATATGGATATCAATATCCAGTGTTGGGACAAATGCTTCTGTAATTTGACTATATGGGTGGGTGTAGGGGAATATTGTAGTAAAACAAAGCTGTGAGATAACATCTACCAATTCTGTTACTAACAGTTAACCTTCAGTTTACATACAATCACACTCACTACATCTGGAGAGCTCAGGATATTTCTGACATACTTCTTATATCATTTGACATAAAATAAACAGTTAATGCATACGCTCATTTTTAAGCGATGTCATTGCAGCTGGAATGGCTATCATCAAATGATACATACTTAATGTAAAAGAAAGTAGCTGTCAGATCTCAACTCAAAGAAGTTGAAGCATGCTTTTATGCTCACTGCAAAGTATATATGCATGTTAAGCAAATAGATAAATTGCGTGACTGTCTGTGGTATTTGTTAAAAATGTCCACAACCAAAGAATAGACTGACCTTCTCAATATTCATGAGCGAACTATTCATGATATGTTGGTGCTGCTTTTCAGAATGTTCCTCATGACTAAAGTCACATTCTGTGCCTTTAAAATATTGGGACATACAACAACATCCTTGCAGCTTCCTTGCAAAATTGTTATCACATGATGGAACAACACTTATTTTCAACATATAGAAGTCACTAAACCAGTTGGTGCTCAGCTGTCAATCAGACATTCATTGCTTGGTAACGGACTTAGATATAAACAATTTACTCAACATTGTAATATGTCTTCCCACATATTGATGAAATCGATGTTTTTATACCAATATGGTGGAAAATAAATTACATTTCGGATCTCTATTTCAAACTGAAAGCAAAGTATTTTTATTTTTGGGCTTCATATAACATTGTCTCCATCTTAGATACACCAAAATGTCTTTTAAAAATTGTTCTATCCTGGTGTTAGATGTTATCCATAAATAAGGTTATCCAACTTAAAATTCTGTTGCACAAATGGGATCTTAACAAAATGTCATCAATGTTTAATCAATGTTGAGAATTTTTTTAAGATAGCATACAAAATGTGTTAGATGCTAAAGCTCTCATAGAAAGTCAAGCAGTATAAAGATTTGTGATAAATACAGAAAATACTGGAGAAACCCAACAGGTTTGGCGGAATCTATAGAGTGAAAAACCAAGTTAATGTTTTGAATATAACATAACTGTTCTTCAGATCTCCCTCTGGACCATGACCCCACTGTCCTGAAAAAAATGTGAACGCTAAAAAGGCTTTGCCGGCATTTTCTGTTCACTTTTCAGATTCCAAATGTCTACAGTGTCTTGCTTTTATATGAAGAACTGTGGTACATATTAACTGTGATTCTAGAGTGATTGTTGTCATTTTTGTGTGTTGCTGATTTCTGGAAACTAAAAATAAGTTCTAAAATTGATCACTGTCAGGGAAATACTCAGGACAAATCCGACAAGAATGTATCCAATGAGACATGGCTGCAGGATGACTTAAATTGGGACCTGTATGTTGAAGGGCATAGCACATTTATGAAGGACAGAAAACTGGCAGAAAGTGAAGGAGTGACTCTCTTAATTAATGATTAGCATAACAGAGAGAGATGACATAAGGTCAGAGAACCAGGATGTAGAACCAGTCTTGGGTAAGGTTAAGAAGTGGTAAATGCAAAATTCATTTGTGGAATGATTTACAGACCCCCTCAGAGTAACCACATGATAGGGCAGAGTTTAAGGGAAAACATAATGAGAGCTATTCAGAAAGATTTTAATTCGCAGATAGACTAAAACAAGCAGGTAGACAAAGATAGCCTAGATGAGTAGTTCCTAAAATGTTTTCAGAATAACTTCGTGGAATGAAACATTATGGAGCTGACCTGGGAGAAGGTTGTACAAGACCTGATATTGTGCAACAATATCAAATAATAAATGTTTTAATAATTAAGGCATCCCTAAGCAGTAATGATCATATTGAATCATCAGTTGGATCATCAGTGAATTTTACTTTCAATACATTGGAGAGTAGAATGGGTCAAAGACTAGTACATTACATTTAAGAACAGCAATTATGAGGACATTAAATCAAAGCTCGCTAAAGTGAGCTGGAAAATTAGGTTAAGGTATAGGTCAACAGAAATGCATTGGCAAGATGTAAGAATATGTTTCACAACCTGTCCTGGTCAATCCATTTCAACGCTATGGTTAAGAAAGCGCACCAATTCCTCTACTTCCTCAGAAGTCTAAGGAAATTCAGCATGTCCACAATGTCTTTTCGCAATTTTTGGAGGTACACCATAGAAAACATCCTAAGTGAATGCTTCACAGCTTGGTATGGCAACTAGTCTGCCCAAGACCTCAAGAAAGTACAGAGAATTGTGAATGTAGCTCAGTCTATTGCACAAACCAGCCTTCCATCCATTGACTCTGCTTATACCTCTCACTGCCTCAGGAAAGCAACCTATAGAATTAAAGAGCCCTCCCACCTGGTTATACACTCTTCCACCCTCTTCCTTTGGGCAGAAGGGACAGAGGTTCGAAAACATGCACCAACAGATTCAAGAACAGCGTCTTCCCGGCTGTTGTCAGACTTCTGAACAGACCTCTCCTATTGATCTTTCTCTACATCTTCTCTGTAGCTGCAACACACTATACGGTTATAAGTAACATTCCAGAAATAGCTGCACATCAGGAAATGGAAGGCAGAGGATTCAAGAAAATTACAATCACGAGAGAAATGGTATGGAGTAAATTGTTGGAGTTATGTGCTGACAAGTGCTAGGATAAGTTGTATCCTGATAGATTTCATTCTTGTGTCCATGAGAAAGGTGATGTATTTGTTTTAAATTTCAAAAGTCTCTTGATTTGGGGAAGGCTCTATTCGGTTGGAAAATAGCAAATGTAACTCTTTTGTTCAAAAAGGATGGGGCACAGAGTCAGGAAACTACAGACTTGTTGGATTTACTTCTGTCAGAGGGAAAGTGACAGAAACTCTTATTAAAAACATTATCGCAGGAAATGCAGTGACGTTTTGGTAATCTGGAAGAGTTACCATGGTGGACAAATCATATTTAACCAATTTGTTGGAGTTTGTCAAAGATGGAATGTATGTTGTGGATAAAGGAGAGTATGGATGTGTTGAAGTTAAATTTCCAGAAGGTATTTTATAATGATACAACCTGTCCTTGCATGAAGTTCCTCAATTCATTCTGATTACAGATAGGATACCTTAAAACCCAGTAAGGAGAAATGAATTTGTTCCTCTTGGTTATTTATCTGCTCTTTTTGTTGATTGCAACAAGACTAATTTTCAAAGCATCCATTGCCTCAAGGATAACTTCCTTGAAGGCCCAAATAAACCTATGCTTTGATAGAAGCTAATTTAAACAGCTTTTCTTGAATTAACAAAATGAATCAGTTTATTGATTACTCAATAAGAGAAGAGATAATAAAACAGTATGTATACATACAAATGAGAAGTATAAGGTGAGCTCAAAAAGATAGATATTTTAAAAAGATATACAGAGCAGTATTTGAATTATTTGTGAAGAGTAGATAGTTGAATGTTAGAATTGTTGCAGTGAAAATTACTGTATCCATTAATGTTTGTAGTTGAATAGTCAATTTCGACATTCTCAACTCTGTAGGTTGATCAAAACACTTCTGTTATCTTTTCTTTGGTAGTGGCTGACTGACAATATCGAGTGAGAGCTGAAAATGTGTTGCTGGAAAAGTGCAGCAGGTCAGGCAGCATCCAAGGAACAGGAGAATCGACGTTTCGGGCATAAGCCCTTCTTCAGGAATCATCGACGTTTCGGGCATAAGCCCTTCTTCAGGAATCATCGACGTTTCGGGCATAAGCCCTTCTTCAGGAGTGAGAGACAGTGTTTCTTGTTTTCTTTTTCAGCACAGGGGTGTTAAAATGGCTGATCCCAGAGGTGTGACCTTCACCCTCGCACATTAGTGCACACATAAGGACACCAGGCAATGAACACATTGCAGATTTGTGTTGTTTTTACTGTACATTCAAGAATGACTAAACATAAAAAGTCTGCAAAAGGCAGCTTTCTGCTGAATGTAATGAGTGGGGGGAGCGGTGGGTTGGGGCGGGTGTTTTCTTGTTATCTCTTCATGTTGTGTTTCTCTCTCTTTTTGATGTTTTCCTGACACTCTACATGTGCAACATTCTATGGGTCCAAAAAAGGATGTTTCCAGGCAGTGATTGCATTTACATCAACAGTCATTGTGTTGGTTACAGCAGGGCTTCTTTAAACAAATACACATTTTGGAGTTAAAAGTTAACCAAGTTCATTATACTTCAGGGGTCTGACCTACCATCATGACAATAAAATGTCAGAGCAAAGGTTATTGTGGTAATTAAGAGTTCAGGGAGTAGGAGCAGTATACTGACATGGATAACAGATTGGCTAGCTAACAGAAAACAGTGAAAAGGTATGAACAAATCGAGTATTCTTGCAGTCTAATGGTTTTATTTACTATAATAGCCACAAAATATGACAATATTGTCATTCTAACATTTTTACAGGTGTCAAGATTTGAAATTGCCTGCTGCAGGCTGTACCCCCTCACCATCAGTAGAACATTATCCTTGTTGAAAGTTTAATGTGATCTTTAACCTTTAAAGGAGTACTAAGAGCAGGACAAGGAGGTAAAAGAAGGGATAGAGAAAGGGACATAATGTAGACAGTTCCATTATACTTCAACTGTCTGAGAATAGCTCATCCAAATGTGATGCGAGTAACCACAACCCAAGTTTTGGGCAGCCAAGTGCATTCCTTTATTGGCTTGTCTTGTGTGTGCCTTTGCCTGTCAGAAGATTCTTCCCAATGCTACCCCAGGATGCCTGGTGGAAATTGCTGACTTTCATTGGGAGGAGACTCCTCAAGCTGTTCTGGGCCTAGGAGACACCCAGACTGCACCATTTTGGGTTGGGGCAACTAGATGGTTGATGGGCAACAGCCAGAACACTGATGTAATGACAGCAGTGGGAGAATGCTAGTATACTAAGACAGAACGAGGTGGGGGTCATGTGTGAGGAACCACCACCCTGTCTCCTCCAATGGACATCTCAGCAATCCTAGAAATCTGTGGAGGATAGATTGCTGGGTTGGTATGATACCCTATAAACTTGCACACTGTAATCCATGGAGATTATGGCAGAAGTCTCAATTTTCATTGTAGTAAACAGACATAGGTGGCTGCTATTGATGTATAAAATAGATAGCTGATTGCATCATGCTGAATGTGTGTGCTTTTATTATGCATCCTGATTCTTCACACCCATTCTTAAGGCTACCTTTTACAACTTCAATTCACTAATATAATTTATCAGTGATAGATGGAAAATTAATTATGTGCAAGAGAATCTTTGAAAAACTGCGTAAGTTGCTTAGCAGCCAGTAATTATTTTGTGTTAATTGACACACCTGTGTTGGGTAGTTTTGGACAGCGTAGTAGTTTGCCAACAAAACAGTTCCATTTGAATAGTCTCATGTTACGTGAAAACAGACATGACCTCAGTGGCAAAGCTTTCCTGTTTTGAAACAACTTGCTATGAAAAGAAATATTTGCTGCATAGGAAGGCAAGAGGGTATGTGGGAGACAGTGGGATTATGGGATTTGTTTTCAAGCAAACAGTCAGCCCAGACGTGAAGGACTGAAAAGCCTCCATGATCCAATTTCAGTGTCAGGAACAACCTGTAAAATTAAACTAGGTTCACAACAACGAAACCCCTGCTGTCCAAGAACTAAATCATGCATTTGGCTGCTATTGGCAACTCCAAAGTCCAAATTGTTCCATCAACCAGGAGAAATATTTAAATAAAAAGTAATATCAATAAAACCTATGTTGCATCATAATTTTCACCAAATAACATTACATGTGGGATAATAGATAGCTTGCAGTGAGTTACAAGGTTGTAATTCAATCTTGGAGCTGTGAGATGTTATAAATGACAAGCGAAGCTTGAGCAGTTTATGAATGTCAGCAGAACCCCAATATTGAATTACAGCCTGGAATTCACAGACACTTATTCACGTTGTATGTAATATATACTGAAGAGTTGTCATAAAAAAAGAAAGTTTGTTTTCTAAAATATTTACTTTTATATAATTAGTGTGGTTTTCATAGCAGAAGTGGCACAAGATAAGTTAAATTTGTTAATGACATCAGATCTAAAGATATGGCATCATGTGATACGTAAAATGTATGAGTAAGAACATATTATAATTATTATGACCATAAGTTTGGCAATGAGATATGAAATATGTGTGAAGCGCTCTTTACAAGAGCTCATCTGCAGGAAGTGCACCCAACTCTAGCTCCTCAGAAACCACGTTCGGGAGCTGGAACTGGATGAACTTCAGATCATTCGGGAGGCTGAGGGGGGTAATTGAGGGGAGTTACAGGGAGGCAGTCACACCAAAGGTACAGGAAAAAGTAAATGGTTGAAAGTCAGTGGGTGAAAAGGAACAGGTGGACAGTGCAGGAACCCCCTGTGGCCATTCTCCTCAGTAAAAAGTATACAGTTTTGGATGTTGTTGAGGGGGAAACTACTTACTACATGGTAAGCTATGGGGTACAGGACTCTGGCATAGAGTCTGTCTCTGTTGCTCAGAAGGGAAGGGAGGACAGGAGTAGAGCATTAGTCATTGTGGACTCCATAGTTAGGGGAACAGAGAGAAGATTCTGTACGAATGAGAGAGACTTGAGGTTGGTGTGTTGCCTTTCAGGTGCCAGGGTCCAAGATGTCTCGGATTGTGTTTTTGGAATTCTTAAGGGGGAGGGGGAGCTGCCCCAAGTCGGGGTCCACATAGGCACCAATGACATAGGTAGGAAAAGGGATGTGGATCTAAGGCAGAAAATCAGGGAGCTAGGATGGAAGCTTAGAGCTAGAACAATAAGAATTTTTTCTCTGGTTTGTAACCCATACCACATGTTAGCAAGGTGAGAAATAGGGAGAGAGAGCAGTTGAACATATGGTTACAGGGATGGTAAAGGAGGGATGGATTCAGATCCCTGGATAATTGGGGCTCATTCTGAGGGATAGGGGGGGCCTCTACAAATGGGATGGTCTACACCTGAACCAGAGGGGTACAAATATCTGAGGGTGGGGTGGTGGTGGTGGTGGGGTGGGGGGGGGGGTGATGTTGGCAGGAGGGGGGAACAGCATGGGGATTTGCTAATGCTCTTCAGGAGAGTTTAAACTAATTCAGCAGAGGGATGGGAACCTGAATTGTCGCTCCAATGTACAGGAGGTTAAGCAGTGAGGTCATAAATAAAGTTTCAAGGCCGCAAGAGTGTACCAGCAGGCAGGAAGGTGGTTTGAAGTGTGTCTGCTTCAATGCTAGGAGCATCTGGAATAAGGTGGGCAAATTTGCAGCATGGGTTGGTATCTGGGACTTCGATGTTGTGGCCATTTCGGAGACATGGATAGAGCAGGGACAGGAATGGTTGTTGCAGGTTCTCAGATTTAGATGTTTCAGTAAGAACAGAGAAGGTGGTAAAAGAGGGGAAGGTGTGATATTGTTAGTCAAGGATAGAATTATGGTGGCAAACACGATGTTTGATGAGGGCTCGACTACTGAGGTAGTATGGGCTGAGGTTAGAAACAGGAAAGGAGGTCACCCTGTTGGGAGTTTTCTATGGGCCTCCAAAAAGTTCCAGAGATGTAGGAGAAAGGATTGCAAATATGATTCTGGATAGGAGTGAAAGTAACAGGGTGGTTGTTATGGGGGATTTTAACTGTCCAAATATTCCTGACACAGTATGTAGATAGGCCAAAAATAGGCGAGGCCATATTGGATTTAGTACTGGGTGGCATGGTGGCTCAGTAGTTAGCACCGCAGCCTCACAGCGCCAGGGACCTGGGTTCGATTCAAATCTTGGGTGAGTGTCTGTGTGGAGTTGCACATTCTCCTCTTGTCAGCGTGGGTTTCCTCCGGGTGCTCTGCTTTCCTTCCACAATTCAAAGGTCTGCAGGTTAGGTGAATTGGTCATACTAAATTGCCCATGGTGTTTGGGGATGTGTAGGTTAGATGCATTAGTTGGAAGTAAATACAGGGTAGGGGAATGGGTCTGGTGGGTTACTCTTCAGAGGGTCAGTGTGGACCTGTTGAGCTGAAGGGTCTGTTTCCACACAGTAGGGATTCTAATCTAATGAACCTGGCCATGTGTTAGATTTGGAGGTAAGTGAACACTTTGGTCATAGTGACCACAATTTGGTCACATTGACTTTAGCAGTGGAAAGGGATAGGTATATACTACAGGGCAAGAGTTATACCTGGGGGAAAGATAATTATGATGCGATGAGGCAAGATTTAGGATGCATGGGATGGAGAAGGAAACTGCAAGGGATGGACACAAATTGAAATGTGGAATTTGTTCAAGGAATAGCTACTGCGTGTCCTTGATAAGAATGTACCTGTCAGGCAGGTAGGAAATGGTCAAGCAAGGGAACCATGGTTCACAAAAGAAATTGAATCTCTTGTCAAGGGGAAGAAAGAGGCTTATGTAAAGATGAGACGTGAAGGCTTGAGAGTTACAAGTCAGCCAGGAAGGACCTAAAGAGAGAGCTAAGAAAAGCCAGGAGGGGACATGAGAAGTCTTCGGCAGATAGTCATAGAGTCATAGAGATGTACAGCATGGAAACAGACCCTTCGGTCCAACCTGTCCATGCCGACCAGATATCCCAACCCAATCTTGTCCCACCTGCCAGCACCCGGCCCATATCCCTCCAAACCCTGCCTATTCATATACCCATCCAAATGCCTCTTAAATGCTGCAATTGTATCAGCCTCCACCACTCTGGCAGCTCATTCCATACCCATACCACGCTCTGCATGAAAAAGTTGCCCCTTAGGTCTCTTTTATATCTTTCCCCTCTCATCCTAAACCTATGCCCTCTAGTTCTGGACTCCCCCACTCCAGGGAAAACACTTTGCCTATTTACCCTATCCATGCCCCTCATAATTTTGTAAACATCTATAAGGTCACCCCTCAGCCTCTGACACTCCAGGGAAAACAGTCCCAGCCTGTTCAGCTTCTCCCCATAGCTCAAATCCTCCAACCCTGGCAACATCCTTGTAAATCTTTTCTGAACCCTTTCAAGTTTCATAACATCCTTCCAATAGGAAAGAGAACAGAATTGCATGCAATATTCCAACAGTGGCCTAACCAATGTCCTGTACAGCTTCAACATGACCTCCCAACTCCTGTACTCAATACTCTGACCAATAAAGGAAAGCATACCAAACGCCTTCTTCACTATCCTATCTGTGATTCCACTTTCAATGAACTATGAACCTGCACTCCAAGGTCTCTTTGTTCAGCAAAACTCCTTCGGACCTTACCAATATGTTTATAAGTCCTGCTAAGATTTGCTTTCCCAAAATGCAGCACCTCGTATTTATCTCAATTAAACTTCATCTGCCACTTCTCAGCCCATTGGCCCATCTGGCCAAGATCCTGTTGTAATCTGAGGTAACCCTTTTTGCTGTCCACTACACCTTCAATTTTGGTGTCATCTGCAAACTTACTAACTATATCAGGAATAAAAGAATGACTAGGGTAAGATTAGGGCCAGTCAAAGACAGAAGTGGGAAGTTGTGCGTGGAGTCCAAGGAGATAGGAGAGGCTCTAAATGAATATTTTACATCAGTATTCACACAGGTAAAAGACAATGTTGTCGAGGAGAATACTGAGATACAAGCTATAAGACTAGATGGGATTGAGGTTCATCAGGACGAGGTGCTAGAAATTCTAGAAAATGTGAAAATAGCTAAATCCCCTGGGCCAGATAGGATTTATCCTAGGATTCTCTGGGAAGCTAGCGAGGAGATTGCAGAGCCTTTGGTTATGGTCTTTATGTTGTCATTGTCTACTGGAATAGTGCCAGAAGACTGGAGGATAGCAAATGTTGTCCCCTTGTTAAAGAAGGTAATTATAGACCAATGAGCCTTACTTTGGTTGTGAGTAAAGTGTTGGAAAGGATTATAAATAATAGAATTTATAATAATTTAAAAAGGAATAATTTGTTTTGGGATAGTCGTGCCACATAAACCTTATTGAGTTCTTTGAGAAGGTGACCAAGCAGGTGAATGAAGGTAAAGGAGTTGATGTGGTGTGCATGGATTTCAGTAAAACGTTTAATCAGTTTCCCCACAGTAGGTTTTTGTAGAAAATACAGAGAAATGGGACTGAGGGTGATTTAATGGTTTGGATCAGAAATTGGCTTGTTGTAAGAAGACAGATGCAGCCTCTGCTGTTTGTCATTTTTATAAATGTCCTGGATGAAGTTGTAGAAGCATGATTTAGTAAATTTTCGGATAACACTATGGTCAGTGCAGTTGTGGACAGTGAGGAAGGGTGTTGCATGTTACAGAAGGACATATACAAGCTGCAGAGCTGGGCTGAATGGTGGCAAATGGAGTTTAATGTGGAAAAGTGTGAGGTGATTCACTCTGGAAGGAGTAACCAGAATACAGAGTACTGTGCTAATGGTAAGATTCTTGATAGTGTGGATGAGTAGAGAGATTTTGGTGTCATTGTGCATAGATCCCTGAAAGTGGCCACCCAGGTTGATACGGTTGTTAGGAAGACATGTGTTGTGTTACCTTTTATTGGTAGAGGGATTGAGTTTTGGAGCCATGAGGTTATGCTGCAGCTATACAAAACTTGGAGTATTGCGTACAGTTCTGGTTGCCGCATTTTAGGAAGGATATGAAAGCATTGGAAAGGGTTTCAGAGGAGATTTACCAGGATGTTGCCTGGTCTGGAGGGAAGGTCTTATGAGGAAAAACTGAGCGACTTTAAGCTATTTTCATTAGAGAGAAGAAGGTTGAGAAGTGACTTAATAGAGACATACAAGATGATCAGAGGATTAGATAGTGAGAGCCTTTTCCCTCAGATGGTGTTGGCTTGGGCGGCACGGTGGCACAGTGGTTAGCACTGCTGCCTCACAGCGCCAGAGACCTGAGTTTAATTCCCGCCTCGGGTGACTGACTGTGTGGAGTTTGCACGTTCTCCCCGTGTCTGCGTGGGTTTCCTCCGGGTGCTCCGGTTTCCTCCCACAGTCCAAAGATGTGCAGGTAAGGTGAATTGGCCATGCTAAATTGCCCATAGTGTTAGGTAAGGGGTAAATGTAGGGGCATAGGTAGGTTGCGCTTCGGCGGGTCGGTGTGGACTTGTTGGGCCGAAGGGCCTGTTTCCACACTGTAATGTAATCTAAAAAGCACGAGGGGACATAGCTTTAAATTGAAGGGTGATAGATGTCAGAGGTAGGTTCATTACTCAGAGAGTAGTAAGGGCATGGAATGCCCTGCCTGCAACAGTAGTAAACTCGCCAACATTAAGGGCATTTAAATGGTCATTGGATAAACACGTGGATGATAATGCAATAGTGGAGGAGAGATGGGCTTCAGATTGGTTTCACAGGTTGGCTCAACATCGAGGGCCGAAGGGCCTGTATTGTTCTGTAATTTTCTATGTTCTATGTTCTATGCACCTGTATCAGCTCTCATTCAGGTGGTAGCACATTTGCCTCTGAGTTAGAAGATTCTAGATGCAAATACTACTTCGGGACTTGATCACAATAATCAAGTCAGATGGTAAAGTGCAGTAATGAGGCTGCATTGTCAGAGGTACTGCCTTTTGCAAGCTCTGTCCTCCTTCCTCCTCATGGGTTGACCGAAATGGTCCAGTGATTCAATTTTGAAGATGAACAAGGGAGTGCCCTGATGGATACTTACTGCTCAATTAACACCACAAAAATAAAACAGGTTATCTGGTCATTGGCCTGAATTCACAGATGCAGCTTGATCAGTTGGCTGGATAATCAGTTTGTAATGTAGAGGGATGTCAAGAGCGTGAGTTCAATTCCAGGCCTTATCTTTATTTACAATATTTTCTGTTTTTATCACCTGTTCTGAGCACTTTATTATTTGTGGGAGCTTGTGATGTATAAACTTACTGGTGCGTTTCCAACAGTGCTTTCATGATAATCCTTCGAAAAACAATACTGCAGTGACTGTAAGATGGTGGAGACACCCAGAAGTCTTGAAAGGCATTATATAAATGCAAGCTTTTTTTTTAGATTAGACTCCCTACAATGTGGAAATAGGACTTTCGGCCCAACAAGTCCACACCGACCCTCCAAAGAGTAACCCACCCAGAACCATTCCCCTCTGACTAATGCGCCTAACACTATAGGCAATTTAGCATGACCAATTCATCTGACGTATTTATGTGTAAGTATATTAAAACATTTACATATGCAAGGACACCTTGACAATATTTTTCAATAGAAATCCCTAAGCCCATGTGTGTGATTTATGGAAATGTGTCACTCATGGTTTGGCTGGGATTATAGGGAAGGAAATATAAAAATAAGAACCAAATATTTGTCTTTAAAATTGAGTCCAAATTACAAATGTACAACGAAAGCTAAATATTGTGAGTTTGGAATCAAAACAAAAAATGAGGGATGCATGAGTACAACTAATGCCTGCACTCAAACCTACAATCTAAAGATTCCATTTGGTCTTGACTGACAAAGTGCATACCACAGGACTATCAACTATTATGTAAGAAAAATATATACTTTTAATTCATTCACAGGATGAGTGCACCACTGGCTAGGCCAACATGTATTGTCCATCCCTAATTGGCCAGATGAATGTTAAGAGTCAATCACATTGCTGTGGGTCTGGAGTTACATGTGGGCCAGACCAGGTAAGGATGACAGTTTCTTTCCCATTTGTGAAAATATGACGTGAATGCACGTGTCTACTGAAAAGCCTCCTGTTGTCACAAGAGGATGAAAACTCTCTTGTGCTCTATGCCTCCAAGTTATGCAGTTATAGTTTGATAAACTCCAAGTTTTATGTCTGCACAAGCTTAGTTCACAATGTTTTCAAAATGTATGTCTTCATGCTTCCAGCAATTAGCATTAGTTCTCTCTCTCTCTTCCCTCCCCCTTATCTCTTTAAGTGACCACACTCAGGCTTAACTAATCATACACGATGAGCAGTTAATAGTCAAAACACACACATCATCATATACTGAAAAATTGAACAAACATCTGAATCAGGCAGCAACCTGATTCTCGAGCTTGCTCCACCAATCAATAAAGTCAAAGCTGATCTGATTGTCATCTCAAATCCGCATTCCTGCTACCACTGATAACCTTTCACCCTCTTGCTTAACAAAAATCTATCTACCTCAACAGAGTTAACATTTCTGAAGAAGAGGCATATCACAATTGAAATATTAATTCTGTTTCTCTCTCCAAAGATGCTGACAGAGCTGCTGAGTTTCTCAAGTGCTTTCAGAGTTTGTTTCAGATTTCCAACAGTATGTTCCCTATATTTAACTCTTCCCTGGATATGACGGGGACTGGGAAATTGGCAGTTTGTTTTACACTTTTCCAATACCTTCAATGGCACAGAGTGGAACATGGTACATAGCTAAACTGGCGTGAATCAATTGTATCACCAATAGGTTTTTATGAAGACTAATCTCACAATTAGTAAATGAAGGATGAATGAGCAATTTGTTTGTGTTCTGGCAGCACTGGTTGCGGGAAGAATGTTGTCCCAGGACACCAGGAGAACCCTATGCTCTTCATAGAGTCACAGAACCACACAGCATGGAAACAGACTCTTCTGTTTCCTTGTTGACCAAGTTCCCCAAACTAAAGTAATCCCACTTGCCTCTTACAATGTTACAACATTTCCTATGTCCACTAATAGGAAGATCGTGTCTTAGTTTGATATATTTTTCAAAAAATATGAATGCTGTCCTCTCTTGTTTACATGTTTTACTATCAGCAATGTTATCTGCTGAAGTCCTAGATGGAGCTTAATGTTGCAATCCTTTCACTCAGAGCAAGGATGCTCGTAACTGAACCAAATTGGCACCTTCAAGAATTATGGAAATATATGAACAAAAATTATAATCAGCCATCATACTCCTGTAATTTCACATAAATGAGAATGGATTTAAATCATTAATATGTAATGCAGGCTTCGAATTTTCAAATTCATTTGATTGTATGGTAACCTATGTACATTATAAGTCTCTTGTTGGTGTCTTGAATTTAGTCACATATTGTATTTTATTTATTTTGCCTTTTCTTGAATACGTAACGTTATTACAGCATCCTGTAATTTGCTGAGTCATTTAGACAATGTTGTTGAATAAATGAAACTGGTTTATTTGCTCCAATGAACTTGACAGGAACTGTGCTGGTAAAAGCACTGTTCACAAACTGCACTGGGGAACATCCAGTGGTTAGTAAGTTTCATTTATTCAAGCCCTAGACTTAACCTCAACAGAATGCATTTAAATTGAATAGATAGCTTGCTGTGGAATAAGCAAAAATAGGTGGGTAGCATAGTGATTGTAACAAGGTCAGCTAGGTGGACCTCATAGAATATGAGTTCCCCTGATTGGGGCTGTTGATCTGGTCCAACCTTGGGGCCCTGGCTGACAGATATAAATAGTAGTGCCAGACATTCTGTTCACTCTGAGAGCTGGCTCTGAGGGAGGTGGATCAGTGTCAAGTACTCTCCACATGTAAGTAAAGGGTGACTTGGTGATGGGCTACTGGCCTCTGTGGAGTTATTTCAGGTAGCGGTTTTTAAAAAGAAATATTTTTATTGTTTCATATGTGGTTAGTTCTCCACCAGTTTCATTGAAACAGAAAACACAGAATGTGTGCTTAGTGCAATTGAATGGAAAGGTATATTCCATATTTTCAGCAATATATATAGTAATACATAAGAGCACAAATGGCATCAGTCTCAGGTTTTACATTTTCTCTTGCCCAGAATTCCTCACATAGAGAGCTGTTAAATAATTCACTAGACTAGCTTTGCTGAAAATTGTACAATTATGTAAGTAGAGAAAAATCTTCAAGAGGATTCGCAGTAGGTTAAAATCTTCAAGAGGATTCGCAGTAGGTTAAAATCTTCAGAGTCCCTCCTCCCTACCTTTTATCTTAGCCTGCTGGACACACTTTCATCATTCCTGAAGAAGGGCTTATGCCCGAAACGTCAATTCTCCTGTTCCTTGGATGCTGCCTGACCTGCTGCGCTTTTCCAGCAACACATTTTCAGCAATTATGTAAGTATCTGTTTTTTGCATCCTCTGATGTATCCAGTTCCTATCACCTCAGTATTTTTACCACCTCACAGCAACAACATTTTATTTCTCTAGCCCCTTGAACATAATGATAACATAACATTATTTCCCATGGCAATTCATTAGGGACTATAAAGCCAAATATGGCATTAACCAACAAAAGGTAATAATGGGACAGACCTGTCAAAAAGGTAGAAGATGGGACTTCATCTTCTCTAGGACTGTATGGTGACCACTCTTACCGATAAAGTCATGGACAGATGTGTCTACAGAATGCAAACTGGTGAGGATTAAGCCAAGTATATTTATCCCACTTGTTGGTTACCTCACCACCTGCTACAGCCCCAGTCTGGCAGCTGTGTCCTTTTGGATTTGACCAACTCTATCAGTAGGGGTTCTGCTGCACCTGTTAATAGTGACAGCCTATTGATGTATAATACCAGAGAGCGTTCTCTTTTCTTGCCATTCTCAGTGCTTTCTCCAACAAAGAGCAGAACTGATTCATCAGCCAAGAGGGGATAGTGACACATGGTAATCAGCACGATGTTTCCTCACCCATATTTGACCTGAAGGTATGAGACTTCATTGGGTCTGGAGTCAATGTTGTGGACTTGCAGAGGAACTCCCCTGACTGTATACCACTGTGCTATCACTTGTGATGGTCTATTCTGTGTTGACTGGGACATTGAGTGTAAGGTATTAATACATAAATATGATCACGTCAGGTTGCTACTTGACTAACCTGTGAAATAGATTGCCCTTAGAAAGGTGAGCTGCCTATTTGAACCTATGGTGGTCAATAGTTTGTATGTACTTCCACAGTGCTGTTAAGGAGGAAAATTCCAAGATTTGGCTGAATGACAGTGAAAGTAAGGTGATATAATTCCAAACCAAGATGTTGCATATCTTGGAGGAAATTTGCATGTGGTGGTTTCCCTATGTTTCTGCTGCCTTTGTCCTATTAAGTGGTAGATGTCAGAAATTTGAAAGGGTCCTTTTGAAGGAACCCAGGTGAGTTTCTGTAGTATATCTTGTAGTTGGTACACACTGCTTCCAGTGTGCATTGGTGATGAAGGGAGTGAATGTTCAATGTGACAGTTGGGTCAAATGAGCTGATTTGTCCTGGATAGTGTCAAACTTCTTGAATGCTGTTGGAGATGTATACATCCAGGTAAGTGGTATTCCTTCACACTACTGGCTTAAGCCTTATAGATGGAGGACAGGTATTGGGGAGACAAGTGAAACTTGGGGAGACTTACTTGTTGCAAAGATCCTACTCTCAGAACTGCTGTTGTAGCCACAATATTTAAATAGTTGTCCAAACCAGTGTCTGGTCAATGGTAACTCCCAGGATATTAGTGGTTGGGGATTCAGTCATGCTGATGCTATTGAATGTCAAGGGGAGATGGTTAAGCTCACTCTTGTTGGAAATAGTCTTTGCCTGGCACTTATGTGGACAGAACATTACTTGTCATATATTAGTCCAAACTTGGATGTTATTCAAATCTTGCTGTGTATGAACACAAACTGCTTCATTACGTGAGGAATCACGAATGGTGCTGAATCATTGACAAATATCCCTACTACTGATACTATGATGGAGGGAAGATCATTGATAAAGCAGCTGAGGGTGAATGGGCCTGGGACAATGTTCATTCTTAGGGATACCATGGGTATGTGGTTGGAAATTTATCTGGGGGGGTCAAACCTGATGTCAAATTTGTAAATAATCTGGTTCAGCTTCAGGTATTTGCCAGGAAAGAGATGTGATTAGTGGCTAGGGAACAGGGACAAAGGACAATTTTCCTTATCCATCATTGGAAAACTTCTTGCTCAATATCCAATCTGGACTCCAATAGCCAAGTATTTTTTTCTTACTAAACAGATCTTTTGAAGTGAAGGCAGCACAATTTATAGGATGAAGGGCAAGACTGTAACTCACTTTTTATGATTATTGACCATTATTTGAATGCCCTTCATGAACATGCAGTGATTGAGCATATCCTTAGTGTGGGGTACAGATTCTGACAATGCATACATTTTACAGACATTTTATGGACGCATAAGATATATAAGATCATGATGGTGCAATTTATTTTAAAGGCAACAGAATGCTATTTCTAGCTGGCAGCCTTTAAAATGCTTTATTATAATTGAAATGACATGCATATAAACCACTAAAAGTGCTCCAAAATTGATCCAAAAATGAGACTGAGTGAAAACACTGTTAATATAAAAACACAATTACTATTCAAGTTATTAATTGTATTGAAACTTAATGATTCATAAACAAGCAGGCAGGACTCAAATTTCTCAGAGCATTCGTCAGGAGAAGGCGTTTGTTTAATTTCAATAAAACAGCAGATGCGTAAACTTCATTATGTCTCTAAGAAATAGAGCACTTGCCCAAACTGAGACACCAAAGATTGGACACATTCTCACAACTTCTGCGCAGATTACCTGGATTGGCTTCAATGGCAAAAGACAAGAATTAATATCACTCCCAAGGCTACTTGCAAAAGCAAACCTATTTTGTTCAAAACTGATATAGCTAACAAGTTGCAAACAGAAATTGTCCTCCTTCTGCAAGATTATCAGGGGTTTGCCCATTTGTTCAGGATGTCAAAGAGCATGCACCCCCAGCTGTCTCACCATCTATTTTGTTTTGTTGTGGCTTCACTTACAACCAACAGGAGTCCACCGCCATTTCCAGTTAGGGCAGTCAATATTTGAAGGGGATGAAAACTTTCAACTCAACTATAATTGGAATTAAGCCAGCTTTAGGTATTTAACAGACTCAAAATGGGCAGTTGAGGTTTCAGTGCAATTTGCTGTCCTCCATTATGAACATATGAAAGTACTAAACTCATTTTTTTTCCAATTCCTATTTGCTGTATGAGTTAGTGTGGTAGACATTTCAATAATCAATCCTCAATAGCACACATTCCTGCTGAAATTTTCTCTCGCATTAATCTACAAGATGAATAAAATTTGCACAGCTATACAAAGTATCTGAATTATGTTTGAGTTTTACAGTGGCTTATTAAAAGTAGATTTAATTCCTCATTAATAATTGAGTAAAATGCATGTTTGGTTTTATTCTAGTGACCCCCTTAATGGGAAACAGATTTTTCTACATGCAAATGTACATTCATAACATGTGAGTGCTATATTTAAGCAAAAGTTGTTTTGCAAGAAATACGCAATAATGATTTCTGTAGTGCCACAGATGCTTTCTTTTTGTGACTTTAGCACTGATAAATGATGATGGTAATTTTGAGAATGAAACATTCTGAATTTTTGGCAACTAGAATCAATACCAGCTGTCCACATGGTGGATGCAGACAAAATCTCTTACCACTTGGTCCCAATGCCTCCTATTCCACTCGTGTGACACTTTTCCGTTTCCAAATTGTGGCCTCTCTCAGTGAAATTCCCAATTTAGTGCAAATTAGGGGCACATTAAAGGAACTAGGTTGAAGAACTGCTAAGACTCATTTTACATTGGGACCTTATAACCAGCAGACAGAACAGATATTTATTGCAACAGCCAGAGTTGGATTTGAACCAGACACTGGAAAGTGAAAGGCCAGTAACTGATTCACTTCCTTGAACCTCTGTTTCTAATACAGTTTCATTGAAATACCCACCTTTCAGGACAACTTGATGCACTTTTTAAAAGTAGAGCATTAACCTGTATTATGCCATTTCATTGTGTTAAAAGCTTGTTACCCAATTGGATCAATTACAAGGGACAGAAATACACAGTGATGTTTTCAGCTTTTAAAGGGATTATGAGATATGGTTACCTGCAAGTACTGCATGAATTATTTTCAGTCAAAAAATAAACATCTTTATGCTGATGAAGCAATTTTAAAGGATGCAAACAATAGAACATTCAGTTTCTGATGAATAAAGTTTGAACAGGGAATCTCTTTCACTTCTTCTAAAGAAGGTTCTTTTTTACTGTGTTCTTTACCAGCTGATAATTATGTCCTTGCCAAAATCAATGTTTTTACAGTTTTTTCTGCAGACATTAACAAGAACTGTATTAAACTCTTCCAAATGTTAATGTGATTAGCAGCGGTCTTGGAATGCATTTCTTTTTCCTTATAAATGTTTTTATTCTTTCCAGTTATAAAGCTTCAGTAATTAACTCCTCTGTGTCAACATTTTCAAAATTGTGGTTCAAGTTACTTCTTTTCTTTTTAAAGCCCTAACTACGCATTTATTACAAAGATATTACATGAGTGCATGTACAGCAAGCCAAGCATGAAAGTGTACTTTCCCATTTGTCCCAGTCCTATCCCTAAGTATACTTTGCAGGTTGTATATTAGGAATAATAAGCTGCAATTGACTAGTTCACAATCAAATCCACATGACATTGCATGTCTTGGTTAAAAGAAATTACAGGAGAGGGGGTGGATTCCTCCTGTTTGCAATTTGACTGGAAAGATTGATATGAGTTCATGAGAAAAAAACTATTAGCACCCCCTCCACTGCGACCATTTCTCCATATATTCTTGGTACGAATTAGTGAAGAGGTTTGCAGGAGGAATATGGATTGAAGGAAATGATCTCCCAACTGTAACCTGATGTAATGAAT
Source organism: Chiloscyllium plagiosum (assembly GCF_037043375.1). Taxonomy (NCBI): domain Eukaryota; kingdom Metazoa; phylum Chordata; class Chondrichthyes; order Orectolobiformes; family Hemiscylliidae; genus Chiloscyllium; species Chiloscyllium plagiosum. The sequence goes on along the minus strand of NW_028270155.1, from coordinate 27,254,437 downwards.
CTAAAACTTTCCATATTGTGCTCCTTGCAAACAGTAAAAACAATTGAAATACATGCCAAGATTGTACACTATAAAAAGTTAGAAGGGGTGACCAAAAGCAATATCATAAAAGAGAGCTTTAGGGAGCGTCTTAAAAAGAGATAGGGAGGTTGAGAGGGTAAGAGGTTCAGAAGTGAAATTTTGGAGCATAAAGCTTAGATAATAAAAGGAAGAGCCATTAATAGTGAGGGTAAAGTTGGTGGATGTCCAAAGATAGAATGAGAGATGTCAAATGGTCCCTTCCTACACAGTAACAATTTTGCAATTCTATGATATTGAGAGCTTAGTGTGGGGCTGTGGGACAGAAGGAGGACACAGAAATATGGTGGTGCATGTCCATGAATAAATTTAAATACAAAGATGAGAATTTTCATGTTGATTAAGTGAATAAATGAGATGGTGTGCGCAGGCGAGACTATGGGTTTGTATGAGTGTTGTTTGTTGAAGTTTTTAAAGTGTGGAAGCTGTGCAGAGTGTTGGAATAATTGAGTTAAAGGGTGCCAGAAGCAAAAATGAAGGTTTCAGTGACAGAGAGGCTGAGGTAAATGCAAAGGCAAACAAGGTAAAAAAAACTGTGAAAAAAGACAGACGGAAAGGTTACAGAGTTGAAACAGCATTGAGGTTGTAAATAGTCTGGCTCTGTCTGACACAATGGCTCGGAAAGAGTTGGCAACAATGCAAGGTTTTTTTGGCAGGTGCTGAAGAGACCCTAGGTTCAGTTTTCCCATTGTTAAGATGGAATAAATTGCAGCTCATCCTTAACTGGATATCAGGCAAGGTAGAGAATACAAAGACATGGAGTGGATGAGAAAATTGTTGAAGCAGCAGAAGTTTGTGGAGCAGGGTTTAAAATCTGTGGATACTGTCACCAATTGGCAGCTCACAGACCTGGAAGAGGAGAAAGTTGAGGATAAATCCTTGGGGTATATCAAAGGAAGGAGGACAGGAAGGAAGTTTGATATAAGTGACCCTTCGATTGCTGTGAACCAGGACAAAGCAGAATAACAGAGAAGAGGTATTCAAGGAGAATGGTTTATTTAATTGCGTGACAGTCTGCAAAGAGGTGAATAGGGATAATGATCATAGAGAAAAGGCTATTTGTAACTTTGGTTATGGTTTTTTTAAATGCTAAAAGAAGGATAGGAACTTGAATGGAGAAATTCATACTGGGATTTTAGAGGAGGGGTTCAACAAACAATTGTGAAATAATAACAAATAGGATGTGAACGATGGTGAAAAAGGTGGGAAAATACAGAAAGAATGAAAAAAAATGAGAATCTCAACATGGAGAAAGAGTTTTGCAACTTTTCCTTAAGCCATAGATGGAGACTTCAGAAACTGCATTTGGATCTTATTAAAACCACAACTCAAATTATTTTGCCACCAGATCCAAATCTGCTCGCCTTCTGAGAAACTGGATGGTGCAAATTCTTGATGCGTAAAACAGGAACCTGGCAGAAGCTGGCTGAAGGTTTATCCCGACTGCTTCATGGGCTCTTGTGGTGCAGTGGTAGCATCACTGCCTCTGAAGCAGGAGGCCTGGGTTCAAGTCACAATCTGTTCCAGAGTGGTTTAATAACTTCTCCAAACAGGTGTATCAAAAGTATCTTTAACTACTTCTCCACAATAGTATCCCTGCATGGTCTCCTCCTCCTGAACCTTTCCATCATTTGCAAGCTTCTGCCAGGTTGCTTGGCACATGGGGGCAGACATGCATCTCATGTATTTGTAGCGGATGCCTATGTAGTCACACGGCCATATGCATCTTATGGCACTTGCATTCTTGGCAATCATTCATTTTATCACTTCTTGGAAGATGCCTGCTTCTCTGTGGATTATGGTACTATCCTTAGTGCTCAACTTCTTTAATGTTCAGTTACAGGTTGCCAACTTCTATGGCTTACACAGTTGGATAGATATGTCACCATGTGGCACCATACAATGGCAACATCACATCAGCAGCATGTGCAAGCAGTTTATGTGGTAAAGATGTTACATGTGCCTTAGGCAAATAGCCACATGTGAATGTCAAAGTGGTCACATGACACCAGGTTATAGTCCAACAGGTTTATTTGAAATCACAAGCTTTTGGAGCGCTGCTCCTTCATCGGGTGAAGCACTTTACCTGATGAAGGAGCAGCGCTCTGAAAGCTTGTTAATTCAAATAAACCTGTTCGGCCATAACCTGATGTCACATGACTTCTGGTCTTGTCTACTCAGCCCAACAATGGCACCTCCCATCAAAGGGGAACAGTCTTTTACAGGGTCACTGAGACTAAGGTCAGTCAGTAGATAAAGCCACAGTCAAACAAAGGTTTGTCTTATCCCACTGAAGGGGGTTAGCTCCAGTCAGTCAGCCTTTTAGTCTCAGCAGAAACCAAGGACCTGTATCCTTGCAGCCTTGGGATTGGGCCAGAGTCAGTCCTGCAGGTCAAGTCCTACCAGTCGGGCTTACAGGTGAACCATTCAGAGCGCTGTTGAACAATCATTCTGGAGGTACACCAGTTTTCCTGAAAATAAGACCAAAGGGGAGATTGTGATGGAAGTAAATGGAAAAGCAGCTAGCATTGATGCATGAGTGGGAGAAGTGATCAGCTGTCTGTGGGAGTGAGCAGAAGGCAGGAAGTGTTGGTAGTTTTGGAGGTTGAAGTGGAAGAGGGCCATTGGGTGGACATGACGCATGTGTAGCTCATCAGCCTTGACAAGGTAAGTGTGCAGTAGCAGAGTTAAAGTGAGTGCTGGCCCTGTGCATATAAGGTAGCAGAGGGAAGCTGGGGCCTTTACCCATGTGGAAAGCAAAGGATCATTGACCTTCTTTCTGCACCATTGGCATCCCTATGTCATGCAGGAAAATAAATCATGGTACAGGGTTGCAATCTATGTCTAGGCTTGTTTAGTTTGATGCCATTGCTATCTCTGGCAGTCCCCTGATAAGACAACCTGCTCCTCTCCATTGTTCCATCCAGCAACACTTCCAGGTCCTCTTTTGTGGGGAAGTGGGGAACAAGCTTTCCTTTCCTCAAGACATATGCTCGGTTCAAGCCCCACAGTACAAAGAGCAGCTCTGAACCACAGTGGGGTATAACTAGGCTTTAAACATGGTATCACATGCTTGAAATCCAGAACATTCTGACAGTGGTGAATATGTCCTCATCTCTGACCATGCGATTTCCCAGGAAAGGATCCCAATAGCTCACTTGCATAATTAATGAGGCGCAGAGCCAAAGATTGCATGACAGTGGACTGGAATCTCACTTGACAAAACTTTAACTGAAAATGAGAGAATTCCATCTAAAGTGTTCAAGGACTGCATTATCACCACAGCAATGAAGTCCCAGAAGAATTAATGATTATGGATGTTCCAAATTAATTCAAAACAGCAGAAGGAAATCCATTATGTCCCAAACTTAGAGGAATCCAGGGTAAAACATACCGCAAAAATATTTCTGAGAAAATATCAGCAATTTGCAACGGTAGTTCGAAACAGTTTTTGACAAAACCCGCGACAGGATTGTCACAAACTTCAATGTAGGTCATTTTCAGTCAACAGCCTAGCTAGTCTGTGAACCAGACACTAGCTGTGCTGTGGAGACTGAAACAAATGATGAAACAGGAGAATCCGTTGTTCTTTCTTTTACCTTCCTCATGCTGATGTATTCCCCTTGTGACAACCTGATTTCCAAGAAACTTACATTTAACTTTATATTATTATATTTGATCGAAATGAAAGGCTATGGCACAGAAAGAAACCATTTAGTCCATTGTTCCTGTACCTCAGTTCTTTCCTGGAATGTGGTTAGTTTATTTCAGTGGCATTTTATCTCCATCTGTTGTGCGATTGTTAACTATAAAGTTTCAACTTGAAATTTCAAAATGAGACTGAAGCAATCCTTGGCGCATTAATCAGCTTGTTGAGACTTGAGATACATTCTGCATGGTTCTTCCATCTTATTTATATGAGACAAGTGAACTGAGGAGGCTAGCTACGTATCACAAGGTGCTTGCTGGTAAAGTCACATTGGACTTTGGCAATGCAAGGTGTGGTCAGCAGAAACCTTCAGGAAAGTTTTGATTAGGAGAGCGTGGGACTAACCTGAAAGGAAAGGATAATTAAGTGGGGATGGGGAAGCAATTAGGAGGCAGACAGGTGATTTAGTCAGGGAAACATTATCTTGAGGGATCTGGGACATTAGGAAAGGACAAGAAATCAACTGTATTAAGGCTGGTCATTCAGAGGGATGGATGACTGGGAGTTGGGGAGTGGGGATGAGGGGCTAAAATGATCAGGGACATAGTTAGACAGGAGATAGCAATTGTCTTGAGCAGTAAATATGAAATATGAAAAATATTAATATACCTCCCAGCTCCATAGGCAAGCAAGTATATTTTAAGTTTAATGATATTTTGTGATCACAAGTGACACTTCATATCGACTTGATTTTACTGAACACTAACTACAATCAGAGTAGACCCATTTTGAAGAGTGGATCTTCAACAGGTATCAGGCAGCATACTTGAATATACAAAGATTTGATATTCCAGGGCTTATGCCTGAAACGCCGATTTTCCTGCCCCTCGGATTCTGCCTGACCTGCTGTGCTTTTCCAGCACCACACTCTCGACTCTGATCTCCAGCATCTGCAGTCCTCACTTTATCCTGTAAAACGTAGGTGTGTGGTGCATGAATTGGATACTTTGGTGTCTTTTTTACACCCACAAAATGGACACTGCATCTTCTAATTTTACTCTGTAATCTTACTCAGAGTTGTTGTGATAGAATAGAAGACAAAATGTTGCTACCTGTGCTGTAGTTAGCACTCTTCTGCAGATGGTCCACAGCACTGCAACCAACTAATTCTGTCAGTTTGATCAGCACAAAATTTCAGCACCAAAGAAAGCATTTGAAAATTAAGGAACAATTTAGCACAATAGATTAGATTCCTTACAGTGTGGAAACAAGCTCTTCGGCCCCACAGTCCACATTGACCCTCCTAAGAGCAACCCACCCAGACCCGTTCCCCTACATTTACCCCTTCACCTAACACTACGGGCAATTTAGTATGGCCAATTCACCTAACCTGCACATTTTTGGACTGTGGGAGGAAACCGGAGCACCCGGAGGAAACCCATGCAGACACGGGGAGAATGTACAAACTCCACACAGTCAGTCGCCTGAGGCGGGAATTGAACCCGAGTCTCTGGGGCTGTGAGGCAACAGTGCTATAAATAAACTGCAGCAAATAAACGGCAGCAAATAAACAGTTAAAAAATAAGACTGACCTGGCTAATGGAATAGACCTTATTCCGGTCCCTGAATTTCTCCAAATTCACTAAAATCTCACCAATTCACACAGGAATGTATGAGCTCCTCAGAAAATTGTACACGCTTTTTCTCTTCAAAACACATCTCTTGTTTCAAATGATTCTTTCAATGCTGGTTAATCAGAAGACTGAGAAATCCTCAGAGAATGTTTCATTTCCACACAATTGGAATCGTAAACCATCAATAGCAGCCACATTCTTGAATGTTTGGCTTTTATTTTCAAAAGATTCAAAAACTTTAGTCAAGATACTATAAGCCCCCCCGACTTCTGTCGATCAAGAGCCATTACCTTAATTTGCATTTTCAGGAATAAAAGCCTCATACAAAAGTCAACTCTTGAGGTGCTGTGAGCACAAATGCAGTAATATTTTTAGTCATTCTCCAGAGGATATTTATTCTTTTCAATAAGTTCCATGAACTGCTTTGATCATTTCAATTGTTTGCTACAACTTCTAGTTAATACATCATTTGAAGTTAAATAGTTACCCTTAAACATTCGCAATAACTTTGCAAATGTTTACTTGGATTCAAAATTTCTCATGTACTTTTCTTGTCTTTTGGCACTTTAAATTTTTTGAAGTATTTTATTTTCCAATGCTTAACCCTTCTTTAGCTCCTGGCTCTCCAACTTGGACAGATGATGGCATCTTCCAGTCTTATTCTGATTGACTGTAGAAGATGCATGACAGTGATCTCTGATTCCCCCCAATATCATAAATTGTCTAATAATTCTATAACATACAACAAAGAAACAGCAAAACATTCGGCCAGTCTGTTCTTTAAGACTAACATCAGGTTTTGTTCAGTCATTATTGCACTGACCTGTTGTCATGAAAGGCAGAGAAAATCTTCATGTCTTACCTGATTTTTTCATTGTCAGGAGTGACATGATGTAGAAAGATGGATGCACCTTTAAGTCTACATGTCTGGCGAAAGCAAGCTGTCAAAGTAGCCAGGTAACTTAGGCAGAAGTGCACTGAACTGGACAAACCTCTCACCAAGGAAACCATAGATAGGAGATGATACTTTATGTAGTGCTGCTCCCTGGTCTTGGTGGGAGTTAATATTCTGATTTTCTAAGTGACTCTAGCATGTGACAAATTAGACATTGGGGCAAGCCAAGCATAGGATGCTGATTTAGAACTCAGAATAGATTCATAGAATCCCTACAGTATGGGCAGGCAATTTGGCCCATTGAATCCAGACCAACTCTCCCAGGAGCATCCCACCCAGACCCATTCCCCCATCCTATCCCTGTAACCCAGTATTTCCCATGGCTAATCCATCTAGCCTGCACATTTCTAGACACTACAGGCAATTTTTTAGCATGGCCAAGCCACCAAAACTGCACATCTTTGGACTGTTGGAGGAGACCAGAATACCTGGAGGAAACCCATGCAAACATGCAAACTCCACAGGCAGTCACCTAAGGATGGAATTGAACCCGGGTCCTTGGTGCTGTGAGGCAGCAGCACTCAACACTGAGCATACACGCTGCATAATTTAATGGAACTCTTGCATTCTTCTGATGCATGTCCTGATGGAAGAACTAAATTCATATTCAGTATGGATTGAGTTCTCACTCATAATCCTCTACATTGGATCTTTAAGCTTCCATTTTATTCCTGTGAAATGGGCAAAGAAAGATTGAGTTGCTAGGCCATTGCGTGGACACCTATTGCTTTGCTGGCCAGAGAGAGCCCTGTCCTATGCACTAAACTGGAAGACAAAAGACAACATGAATTCATCCAGACAAAAGGAAATTTAAAATGGGACCTGATGTATGTCTAGCAGGTTTCCAAATATGTGGAGCTTACTATATTTGAACCTCGGAATCATACAAAACTATCGTAATGGATAAATAACATTTTCAAATTAAAAGCTGTGAGTCTTTAATAAATTCTTAAAGAAAGTTTGTCTGTTCACAAATTCATGGTAAATATGTTTTTATTACACATTGCCTGCTTTGCACAATTTTTTAATCTATCAGCTGGGGAGGTATACTGGCCATCGGGAAATTCCTTCTGATAACACATTAAACACAAATCTTTGATCAAACTGGAAAAGGTTTCAAGAGAGAGACTTACTTTTCTATATTTGTGAAATTTTTGTTCATGCCTCACGGTGAAGCAGTCAGTATATATATATATATATATATATATATTTTAAAAAGACCTAACTATATTAGTGCTAGCTGGCCCTGTGTTTGACAGTTCTCAGGAGCATAATAATGGCAGAAGACAATAAAACCAGGAACTTGTAAAAGATTTTTGTAATGATCATTTTTTGCAATGTTACTGTGTAAACCTTCCAGAGAGGGTGTTAATTGTTTGGGAATTATGCCTTGTTATTTCACATTTGGCCAAGGTTTCTCATTTACCGAATCTTCTGTGTGTTTTGTAAACGTTGAGGCCTGACACCTGTCAAACAGTATAGCAGTAAATCAGAAGTGTCAGTTCCGATGTGCTTCTGCTGAAGTGTGAATTAGATAGAGTTTCTCGCTGTTTGTTCCTGCAAGGAGACCTCCTCGCTCCATTATCACAACCTTCTCACAATATTCTTGATCTTCAAGGGAAAAAAAAACACATGCAGCAGTACTGGAAATTATTAATGTGAAATGGAGGAGGGTAGCTGCATTAAACTGGTATTTGCAAAACTGTGTAGAATGAAAAGTTCCAGACACATACCACTGACGGGACACAGCGACTTTTGGTTTCCGCTAATCAGAGTGCTAAGAATATTCCTTTGATAGTAGGGATGAGTGTATGGCTTAGATTTGGTAGGCCCCTGTGAAGAGAGTCCACAGGGCAAAATTTTGCCTGAGTATGAGTTTGTGAATATTTATTGTCCACGTTCACATACCAAGAGCACAAATAAAATTGTAAGAAGAACATTAATAGTCTGATTGTCCTGTTTATACATCAGGCCTCTTTGAGCCAGAAGGTTAAAAAATACACCCAGGCAGGATTGTCAGACTAAGACCTTTCAAGCAACACAGTAAAACAGGAAGTCTGATGATTCTGCATAATTGTAGAGCCATGCATGCTATTTAATTTAAATGTGGCTCTTTACGAAACAGCTATATTAATCCATCAAACTTTGCCTTCCATATAGTAGCCAGATTGATAAATCACAACAAAATAAATAGCACGGATATGTGACAGCATATGTGGTAAACTCTGAATGTTGCATTTGTAACATGCAGGAGGAGTGAAATACAAGGCTGTGATTGAAATGTGGGCTTTTGAAGGCATCACAAACTATACAGTGAAACCTAAGGGCTGTAATTTTAAGTTAGTGTAGAATGATGACAGTGAATCGACTGCCCATTTTGCATCTTTGCTACTTTGTACTTCCAGTGAAGTAAATGTCTGATGGGATTATAGCTTCAATTTATACCCAGGTATTTGTCAGACTTTACAGCAAACTATTTGTACTTAACAATTTATATTTCAAAATAGACCTTTCTTTGTACAGTTATGAATTGATTTTAGGGACAGATCAAGGACTTTTGTAGTCTTCAATTGTATATACACACACCACTATCACTCTTGGTCTGTTTTGTGGAGAATTACTGGGTTCCCATTGGAATAAGGACATGTCACAAAGCTGAGGCATCAGTTTATCTTCAGCAGTTTGTGGACACTGATGTTGTGGATGGAAATCACAAAACTGTAATCTGCACATGTAGATATGTGGCAAATTTCCTAAATACAATTTGAAAAATACAGCAAAAAATAAAATGACCTGTGAATATAAACTTGTTGTTCACCCCCTTCAATTCGTTAAAATAGATTTATTTTGACTGTTCTCAAAAACAAAGAGTAAAGGTAGTCACAGCGATGCAATACTAAAGTTAATCTAAAAACCGAAATAACTGTGGATGCTGTAAATCAGAGATAAAAGCAGAAATTGCTGGAAAGGCTCAGCAGGTCTCGCAGCATCTGTGGAGAGAAATCAGAGTTAATGTTTCAGGTTGAGTGACTTCTGAAGAAGGGTCACATAACCTGAAATGTGAACTCTGATTAGAACATACGACCATAAGATATAGAAGTAAAGGTAAGGCCATTCGGCCCATCGAGTCCACTCCGCCATTTAATCATGGCTGATGGACATTTCAATACCACCGACCCACATTCTCCCCGTAGCCCTTAATTCCTTGAGAGATCAAGAATTAATCAATCTCTGTCTTGAAGACATTTAACGTCCCGGCCTCCACTGCGCTCCGTGGCAATGAATTCCACAGGCCCACCACTCTCTGACTGAAGAAACGTCTCCTCATTTTTGTTCCAAATTGATTCCTTCTGATTCTAAGGCTGTGCCCATGTGTCCTAGTCTCCCCGCCTAATGGAAACACTTCCCAGCATCCACCTTATCTAAGCCATGCATTATCTTGTAAGTTTCTTTAGATCGCCCCTTAACCTTCGAAACACTAATGAATACAATTTCAGGATCGTCAGCCATTCACCATATGTTAGGCCTACCATTCCAAGGATCATCCACATGAATCTCCATTGGACACGCCAGAATGTCCTTCCTGAGGTGTAGGGCCCAAAATTGGACACAGTATTCCAAATCGGGCCTAACTAGAGATTTATAAAGTCTCAAAAGCACATAGCTGCTTTTAAATTCCAACCCTTTTGAGATAAATGATAACATTACATTCACTTTCTTAATCTAGGACTCAACCTGCAAGTTAACCTTTAGAGAATCCTGGACTAGCACTCCTAGATCCCTTTGTATTTTAGCTTTATGATTTCTCTTCATTGAAGTTAAGCTGTTGCCTTGTGCTATAGTTTCTCAATTCCCTATTCCCTGGTACTCTGGTATCTCATTCCTTCATCTGATAAAAGGCATGAACAGGCCAAAGGCTTCTTGGGAGATCTACTAAACAGGACATATGCTCCTCTGTGACTTCTGACCTGATGTTCAACTCACTGCCACATCAAGATTGACGTGTATCAATAATATTTATCAGATTGTCCACCAATGGACTGGTGCTCTAAAATGACATACTCATCAGCTTAGTCAAAAACAAAACGGTAGTAAAATTTGCTTTTGTAATGCCTGCATTTTCAGGCTTGATTGAGACCCAAAATGATACCTGCAATAAGAGTGCCTGTGTGAACATTGTAAGAATGCATAAAGCCACATACAGTGGCAAATCTGAGCTCTGTCGGCCTATAATACTGATCTGATATCAGCAGTGCCAACTACAACCCTAAGGTTGTGGAGTAAAGAGTTAATTAAATCTTTGCTCTAAGAATAGTTACTGAACATGTGTGAAAAAGGAGTTATGTCATAGTGATGTGAGCTTCTCTTGGGATTAGCATCAGTCTATAAGGCTTAGCAGTAGCAATTCCTTGTAAATATTTTCAATAAAGACTGTTAATGTTCACTCTCAAGAGTATAGAACTCATGTTCCTATAAATGCTCCAACTAACCAACTGCCATGGCCTCACACAGCTGAAAATGCATTCAGCAAAAAGTCCCTAGAGCGTATATTGCCACAGCAAGTGGTTGAGACCAAAACATTGAATGTTTTCAGGAAGTTAGATATAGCTCTTCGGGTTAAAGAAATGAAAGGTTTTGAGGAGAAAGCGAGGACAGGGTAATGAATGGGATGATCAAATATGATCATATTGGATAACCAAAGCAGGATTGAAGGGCTGAGTAGCCTACTCTTACAGCTACTCCGATTTTCTATGTTTCTATGTTTGTATATATCAGGCAATAAGGCACTACCTTCAGTCACAAAAACAAAAATTTTGAAGAAAATGAAGAAGGGTCACTGGACCTGAAATGCTAACTCTGACTTCTCTCCAAAGATGCTGCCAGACCAGCTGAGATTTTCCAGCAACTTCTGTTTTGTTTCAGATTTCCAGCATCCACAGTTCTTTCAGTTTTTTGACTACTTTCAGTTGTTACTTTGTCTGTAGTCATGTTCAGTGACCTGGTGTGTTACTTAAAGTTGCTGAAGTCTGCAGAAAGTTGGGAAGGTGTTGGTCTTACATCAAGGATTTGGCTTAGATTGCTTGCTCCTCCATTGGTGCCATAGTTTGCATCACTCTTAGCCTGCAGTATGACAGGGAGACTGACCAGCACCAAAAGAGGGATAAACTATTTAAACTATTCAGTGGAGAATTCAGAGAAGAAGGACTATCAGCAGAAGGATAGATTCACTCAGCACCTTTAAGGAGAGGTTCTCTCACCTCTTCAAAGATGAACAGGGTGACGGAGATTTTTGCTTGGTTGGAGAGGTGATTACCAAAATCTATAAACTGTTGTAAACTGTAATGCCAAAGCAGAGCAAGGAGAGTGATGTCAGTGCCTGTGACAGTGACACACAGCAAACATGCAGGTCAATCCCTGATGGTCTTTTAGACATCATAATGACTTCATTCTGCAGGATTCCAGTGTACAATCTACATATGACTCAGCACAACAAACTAGAAGGACAGAATTGATAGAGATTATTGCTATGAGATGGAGGGGATACAATGATTTGAGGATCGTGGTTCATCTGTAAGTATATAGGATTTGAAGATGAATGCACTCAGCTCAATCATTTGTGTGAGGATTTGGATTTCTTCTGAAACTGCATCCAGCTCCTCAGGATTGAATGGGTCAATGAATAGGAATAGTTTAGAGGGTTATGGGCTAAATGCTGGCAAAAGGAACTAGATTAATTTAAGATATTTGATCAGTGTGGACAAGTTGGACTGAAGGGTTCATTCCTGTGCTGTACAATTCTATGACTCAGTGACTGAATTGCTCACACTGACTATCAGCTGTCATTGCCATCTCAGATTAAGTTTGGATGGGCCTCTTAGCCCTCTGTTTCCCTATAAAGGGTATCCCACTTTTCCTCAACTTCCTGCTGAATCTCAGAACCTGGGAGCACATGTTACCATATTAGATCATAGACATAGGAGCAGAATTAAGCTATTCAGCTCATTGAGCCTGTTCCATCATTCGATCATGGCTGATAGATTTCTCATTTGTCAACCATGGTCATTTCATCCTGCCCTTGATGTGTTTGTTCTTCATTGGGATGAATTTCTGATGTGCCTATCAAATTACCCTGCAGAAAAGCCAACTCTGCTCCATTGTCTTCTCTGCTAGGCTCCACTTCCAATCAACTCTGACCAGCTCCTCCTTGATGTCTTTTGTGGTTACCTTTACTTACTTGTAATACTGTTTCATCTGATTCAAGCTTCTCATTCTCTAACTGAAGGGTGGATTCTATTATATAATAGTCACTGCCTGCTAGGTGTTCATTCACCTGAAGCTGCCTAATCAAATCTGTCTCATTTGTCATCACCGAATCCCAAATTACCTGCATCCTAGTGGGCTCTACCACAAGCTGCTCCAAATAACCATCTTGTAGACATTCCACCAATTCCTTTTCTTGAGGATCTGCCACCAACCTGATTTCCTCATCGACTTGCATATTGAAGTTCCGGTGGTTGTTGTAATCATTCCTTTCTTATGTGTCTTTTCTATTTCCTGACTTATTTTCTTCTTCACATCTTGACTACTATTAGGAGGCCTGTACACAAACCCTATCAGGGTATTTTATTCCTTTGTGGTTCCTTAACTCTACCCATACAGATTTGATGTCTTCTGTCTCTGTATCACTTCTTACTGTTGTCTTCCGAAATACCGCATCCAGGTAACTCTCCCCCTCAACTCTCCCTTTCTCTGATGTGTCACAGCATTCAGACTCCAGCTCATCAACTCTGAGCCAGAGTTCCTCAAGCAACCAATATTTGCTCCAGATGCGGTCCACCAGCTGCCACATCACACAGTTGCAACACATTATCTGGCCCATCATCTCTATTTAATTACTTCATTCTTAATTTGATTTTTAAAAATTTAATACTGGTCCTTTAGTTTGTAACCAGTAAATATTTCCCCTATTTCCCTTCAATCTGAAAATAACCTATAATATAGATAGTTAAATTAGTAGCTATCACCATCCAATGATATCACGGTTTACCTGTAATATCTCTTTATTCTGTGCTGGATCCCCGATTCCAGCCATCAATTTATTCTGTTTAAAAAACCCTTAGAAACTATGAACAAGAAAAGCATATCAAAAGCACTACTTGCATTGAATTTCCACTCTGCTTCAAATTCTCAAACTATATACTCACTTGGGTTGTATCTTGCTCTGGATTTAATCTCTCCTTCCTGACTGTGCAAAGATGACTGATTTCATTTTTTCCAACAAAGCAACCCACCCATTCTGCCCATCTGCCTGTCGTTTAATAGGATGCATATCCTTGGATATTTAGTTTCCAGCACTGATCATCTTATAGCTATGTATCTGTGACACCAGAAATAGTGTACCTGCCATTTCAATCTGTGTTACAAGCTCATTTACATTGTTTTGTATACTGTTGCATTTAAAAACAACCCCCTCAGTCCTGCAATGACTGTCCCTCATTCTCATAGTTGTCCACTTATCTACTGTGTCTGAAGTTAGATTCCTCATCCTTTTCATACTCTGTATCTGATTACTTGTTCTAGAAACTTTAATAACCTCTTCTGAGCCTTCCCCTACTTTAGCTTTCTTGATAATTTTTCATGCATCTTAATACAATCTGCCCCTCCCACCACCACCACCACTACTGCCAAAGTGTAAAGCCCTATCCAGAGCCCTAGTTATGTGATTCACTGGGAATCTAGTCCCAGCATGATTCAGGTAGAGCCTATTCCATCAGAAGAGCTCCCTCCTTCCCTCATACTGGTGCCAATGTCCCGTGAATTCAAACCTGTTTTTCCTACACCAATCTTTGGGCCACGGGCTTATCTCTTTAATCTTGTTGACCCTATACCAATTTGCTTGTAGCTCAAGTAGTAATCCAGGGGTTATTATCTTTTATGGTTTTGCTTTTTTACTTTAGGCCCAACAGCTCATATTGCCTCAGAAAAATGTCTTTTCTCTTTCTCCCTATAATGTTGGTACTTACATGGACCATGACATCACCTTCCCTATGGATCTTTCCCCTCCCACTCCAAATTTCTCTGCAGCCCAGCTAAGAGATCCTGAACCTGGGCACAATGCAGGCAACACAGTCTTCAGGACTCTTAATCCTGGCCTCTGAAAACAAGTGTCTATTCTTTTGACTACAATATCCATCTTTACATTTTTCTTTCCTCCTTCTCCCTTGAATGGCTCCCTGTACCATGATGCTCTGGTCAGTTTGCTCAACTTCCCTACAGCCCCCACTCTCATCCACAAAGGGAGCAAGAATCTCAAAGCTGTTAGACCAGCTTAAGGTCTGAGGTTCCTTCAGAACTACCTTCTGGATCCCTCTGCCTGCCTTGCTGATCGTCACACTCTCATTTCCCTGACTGCTGACCAAATTCAAGGTCAGTAATCTAAGCGCTGTGACTGTCTCCTGAAATACAGCATCCAGCTAACTCTCCCCTCAAATCACCCACTCAACTCTCCCTATCTCTGATGTGTCACAGTGTTCAGACTCCAGATCATCAACTCTGAAGTGGAGTTCCTCAAGCAACCAATATTTGCTCCAGATGTGGTCACTATGAACCAAAATGCAGTTCACCAGCTGCCACATCACGCAGTTACAACACATTACCTGGCCCAGCATCTCTATTTAATTACTACATTCTTAATTTGATTTTTAAAAATCTTGTACTGGTCTTTTAGTTTGTAACTAGTAAATATTTCCCCTATTCACCGTCAATCTGAAAATAACCTATAATAGATAGTCAAATTAGTTGCTATCACCATCCAGTAAACTTACTCACTGCGATATCACTCTTTCTTTTGTGCTGGGCCCCCAATTCCCACCATCAATTTATTCTGTTTAAAAAGAACCTTGGAAACAATGAATAAAAAAAGCATGTCAAAAGCACTATTTGCACTGAATTTCCACTCTGCCTCAAATTCCCAAACTATATACTCACTTGGGTTGTGTCTCCCTCTGGATTTCATCTCTCCTTCCTGACTGTGCAAAGCTGACTGATGTTGCAAAATTAGTCTCTGTCTTCCTGTCTTGGATACTTTGCCTGGCCATTTCCTACTACTAGCCCAGTCAGCATGCACCTTCAAACTAGGAGATGCAGACTAACTTTAAGTGGTGCAACTCAGCAATTCATTCAGTGCTGATCTGAACAGGATTATCATGTAAATCAGGATGTAGCATAAAGATGCCCATACCAAAAGGGACTGATACAGGGTAATAACATATCATAATCTCCAGACCCATTTTTGGGAACTACCCTATATTTCACAAAAAGTCTCACTTGCATCTGATTGAATGTTACTGAGCACTTGACTCAAAAACGCATGACCATGATGGTTTGAAGTGATGTGCTTCACTACAATACTTCCAGTCTACCTCTGGGAAAGATTTCAACAAGAATTATGGAAATTTTGATGCGGTCGATAATGTTAAACAAGTACACTGTTTCTAATCATCATGCTGCCAGGTATTGTGTTATAATCTGAGTATCTTGTGATAACTACAAAAATTAATATATATGTTACCATTAAAACAATAAAAATTTACAAGTAAATGTTTGGGTAGCAGAAAACAAGTTATTGATATTTTCAAGTTGTTCTAAAAAATAAAATAAGCTAATCATTATCAGTATTGATTAATGCTAAACTGACATTGATTTCAGCTTTTCTGATCAATTTTAGTTGTGTCTTTTTTTTAAATTTGGAAATCGTCATTAAGTTTGTGATGAAAGTTTATTAGTTGGCTCATCTGACGATCCTTTACTGAACATTTTTGCTTTTGTGTGCCATTAACAGATGTTCCGATTGTGCCTTATGAAGGAAATTGGCTTCATGACAGACTATAAGGGTAATTGCAGTTGGAAATGCATTACAGTTGAATAGACGTGCCTGCCCTCCAGCATTTGTTTCACCCTGAAAATTGTTTCAGGAGAGAGATGTGAAGCACTGCTTTGCTCAGCATGGCTGCCATAGTCCTGTGACAGCCAAGATACAGATAATTGTTGCATGATACATGAGAGTGGGGTGATGTCTTTGTGATTCAACCGACAGATTAATGGAAGAAATATGCACGGATCTGCACTGTGACAGTAGCGGCTAATAAAAACTCACCTTAATGAGAATATAAAAGAAAACAACTCACAAAGAAAATGAATTCTAGATTACTTGTGCAGTCAACATTTCATAACTCCCAAGATGAGGTTTCAAAAATAGGATACAAGTGTTTAATAAATCTGCAAACACTTTATTAATATCTTAATCTCACCTTAGGTTCCAACATGGAGCCAATGAAATACAAAAGGATCCCAAGAATGGATTTTATTTTCAAAAAGGTTTTATGAATTAAAATCTTTTCAGAATCAGAGGTGTTCAGTTATCTTCTGCAAAACATTGCAATGCAATGGATTTTTATTTATGTGCATCAGTGTATTTTCTCTGATAAATAAAACTGCAGGAGCTGAATTTAGCACTAACAAATGAAAGAACTATGTATTCAGTTAAGTGAGAACCAAAAGAATAGATTTGCAATAGACAACAGGCGATGTGGTTAATAGTGTAACCTGACTTTTACTTCTGGAGGGAATTACTAAGCTGGTCTCCCACGTGAACTGGAAGGCAGAATTCAATGGCAACCATATATTGTTATTTGTCTGTGCAACTGGAAGAAAAATGAAAATAAATAAGCTTATGAACAAGAAAATACAAGAATGCTGAAGCATCAGTAAGAACTGATGACATTGTTGAGATATTGTCCTATTCTGGTATATTCACTTTGCTGAAGACTGGTGTAACATTAAGTTGCAGTAAATGGAAAGTACAAATTGAACAGTTATTTGTTTTCATGCTTCATATCCTAAACTTCATTGCTGATTTTAAAGCTATCTATCAGTATTGAAGCTCGTAACTTGAAACTCTGAAAAAATAATTTTGTGCATCTTTCAAAAAGAACAACTAGAAGATTCTGCAAAGTTGAATATAAACTGCAGGAAAGACAAAACAAAGTACAAACCACTGGAAATGCACCTTATGAAATCGAAGAACAGGTTAGCATTTGGGTATAACTTTTCATCAGAAAGGATTGACCTGATTGAAACTGTAGGATTTTGTCAGATGATTTCAAAAGGGTGTTGATTTCAATACATAAAACTTGGTAATTAAAGATTTTTTAAAAATCCTCTCAATGGTTTAGTGCTTTAGCTACAATATTTGAACATCATGAGTTCATACTATGTTCCTTCTACCTGTGGCCAATGAAAATACTCTGGATAATTCTGGTTGGAACAAATACTGTTCAACATAACCTTATGTGTGACTGTGGTGCCCAGTTCTGCAACTGTCTTATATTGACACAGTACCCACTGAACGTTTCGGGATGTCTTGAGTAGATTTGCTGTAAATAATCCTTCTTGCTGGTATAAGTCCAAGCTACTGGGACATTATGGGGTAGGATGTCCACACAAAGTCTTCAGCAGAACTTGAACAGCAAACAGGTTAATTACACATTAGTTAATAGCTAGTTACATTATGCCTTAGATAACTGATGGTCTCCTTTGAGATATCACGCTCTACCTAACAGTATGTTCACATTAGCAGGGGAAGCAATGGCCTAGTGGTATTATCACTGGTCCGTTAACCCAGAGATCCAGGTAATGCTCTGAAAATCTGAGTTTGAATCCCACCAGAACAGATGATAAAGTTTAAACTTAAAAAAAACAAGTCGAGCATTAAGGGTCCTAAGAATCCATTGTTGATTGTCAGGAAAAATCCCATCAGGTTCACTAATGTTGGTTAGGAATGAAACAGCTATCCTTACCCAGTCTGGCCTACATGTCACTCCAGACCCACAGCAATGTGGTTGACTCTTAACTGCCCTCTGGGCAATTAGGAATGGACAGTAAATGCTGGTTTAGCCAGTGATGCCCATATCGCATGAATGAATTTTTAAAAAGTTCTTACACGGCAATGGTGACAAGCACAGAACCGGAAGAATAACTGTTTAGGGCACTGGTTATCTCTTCTCATGAACAATTGTAAAGATTGTGACTTTCTATTTTTCTGTTTTTATGATTGTGGACTGAAATGAGAAAAAAACTTTTAAAAATTAAGGTCTATTAAAGGGATTGCTTCACTTTTTGAAAGTAAGCTGCTGGCATTTAATGTAAATGCTGTTTCGACTGCTTCTTCAAACAGGAGTGTGGATTACTGCACATGGACTAGAACCAACTGGGTGTATACAAGGTGAGATTCAGCTGGCAACAAGTCACTGTGTGATCTGAGAAGCCATCGATGATAAAGTCTTTGTGTCTGTCATAAGTGTGTGATTGGCTCCCAAGGTAGCTGAACAGCTTGTGGGTGTGAACAAAATAGATGGAAGCCTTCAGACCTCAAAACGGTGATGGTTTATTTTCTTTGCAGTAAAAAAGACACCCAATGCCTGAAGAAAGTCAATCCATTTTTTCTGACCAATCACAATAAGATGTGTCTTTTAAGTCAGAAATTTTATAATTTGTGAACCAGTTGCTCTGCATTTGCTGCAAGGATGTGAAAAACATGTGGAAAAGAGGAGGAATCAATGAGCATGAAGTCCTGGCAACAAAATGATTACCTCAGTGAACATTATAGATGGGGTCATTGAAGACAGTTTTCCCTGCACGCATGATGTTACAGATTTTTTGTCTGTGTCTCTCTGTATGTGTGAAGGGGGACTTTATAATTGTGTTAGGGTTTTAACTAAGAGAGTTAAGAGAGTTACATTTTGATAGTTCATAGTTGTTAACCTGTAGCTAAAACAAATAAATAGTAATTCTGGTTCATGCTTTCTGTTCATTTAAGTGTAAAAGACAGGTAAATTGGGAGATTTTCCACACATTGATAAAATCTTGAACTTTTGTAAAGACCCGCAGGAATAGTGGAGCTGGATTTCCAGCACATTAGTGCAGTGAGATGTGATGCTGTCCTTTATATTCTGATGGGCAAAGGCTATTGAATGATGTCAGTTAACCCTTTCAGACTATAGTCTCATTCCACTTTCATGCGCAACAGTATTAATAACTCTTAGTACAAAGCTTACTTTTTGTTCAATTTTTAGTACTTTAAGAAGTTGTTTGTCAGCCTTTGAGCCAACAGCTTATATTCTAAACCAATTGACTCTTTTCTATAGGCACAGCAAACTGACCAACAAAACAGGGGCATTAGTGAATCTATGCACTAGAATGGAACCCTGTCATATCTTACTCCATGGCAGTATAATTGTGTGTGCATTGCACCAAGTATGATGTGATTTCCCATGTACGTGGATGAGTGCAGCTCCAACAATACTCAAGAAACTTGACACTATCCGGATCAAAGCAGCCCACTTGATTGGCACCACATCCACAAACATCCACTCCCTCCAGCTCCAATGCTCAGTAGCAGCAGTATGTACTATCTACAAGATGCACTGCAGAACTTCACCAAAGATCCTATACAACATCTTCCAAACCCATGAGCACTTCCATCCAGAAAGAGAAGGGCATCAGATACATGGGAACACCACCACTTGCAAGTTCCCCTCCAAGCCCCCTCGGGGCGGCACAGTGGCTAAGTGCTTAGCACTGCTGCCTCACAGCACCAGGGACCCAGGTTCGATTCACGCAATGGGTGACTGTGTGGAGTTTTCACATTCTCCCTGTGTCTGCGTGGATTTCCTCTGGGTCCTCCAGTTTCCTCCCACAATCCAAAGATATGCTGGTCAGGTGAATTGGCCATGCAAAATTGCTTATAGTGTTAGGTCCCTTAGTCAGGGATAAATATAGGGTAGGAGAATGGGTCTGGGTGGGTTATTCTTTGGAGGGTCGGTGTGGACTTGTTGTGATGAAGGGCCCGTTTCCATCATGTCGGGAATCTAATCTAAAAAAAGTCGCTTACCATCTTGACTTGGAAATATATCATTATTCCTTCACTGTCGCTGGGTCAAAATGCTGGAATTCCCTTCCTAATTGCATTATGGATTAACCTACAGCACATGGGCTGCAGTGGTTCAGGAAAGCAGCTCACCACCACCTTCTCAAGGGCAACTAAGGACAGGCAAAAAATGCTGGCCCAGCAAGTGTTGTCCAGGTTCCACAAATGAATAAAAAAGAAGATGCCTATCAAAATAAGAAAGTTTATCCCCAGGAGGAGCTATCCACTGTTTGTACGCACTCGCATAGCCTGAGTAGATGCATTAAAAGGTTTGAATTTACTCGCATTGTAAAAGAGATTGAGCAAATTAAAGTTTAAATTTCAAGAACAATTTATGCATCGATACATCCTCAATTAGAATGGCCTCAACACATGTTGACACGTATTTGACTTCTCACTAATTCATCTGTTCGAAGGATGTCTAAACTCCTGCTGTTTTCTAAACATGGAATTTACACCAAACAGATTTGTTGCTTCTGCGGAAACTAGCTTCATCTGAGTTCACCATCACATCAAGAGACCTGATAGATTTGTACCATATCTGCAGTTTAGAAGAAAGAGAAGTGATTTCATTGGAAGGTACAAGGTTGGGGAAGAGCTGATCAGAGTAGACACTGGGAGGTTGGTTCCCCTGGCTGGGGACCTTAAAACACAGGGGCACATTTTGAGGATCATTTAGATTTTTTTTCATTCTAAGGGTTTTGAACCTCAGAAGGCTGTGAATGCTCCAATATTCAGTATATTTACAGCTGAAGTGGACAGAGCTTTAGTCACTCAAGAAATCAAAGGCATTTGGTGATTGGAGCTGATGCCTGGCTTAATGATCATAGCTTGGTCCCATGCTCCTGGAATTCAGCCTTCATTATAGTATTGAAAACAACAAATGTTGGAGAGCACAAATCAGGCAGGATCCATGGAGAGAGAGCAAAGTGATGTTTTGAGTCTAGATAACTCTTCAACAGAGCTGATATGAAGTGCAGAGGGGTCAGCAACTATGCCAAAGTGGGAGGCAGAGGTTGGAATCCTTGGGGAGAAAGGATGGTGATAGTTCAGATTAAGTGATTGGAATGTGAGAATGCAGAACAATGGTGTGTCTAACTGGCAGTCTCACTGGAGTCGGGGGAGGGAAGAGAGGGTAATGGAAAATGTAACAAGCAAAGCTAAAGGGAAGGATTGGGTTCACAGTTTGAAGGTGTTCAACTCAATATTGAGCCCAGAAGGTTGTAAACTGCTGAGTTTGAAGATGAGATGTTGCTCTTCCAGTTTGCGCTGTGATTCATTGGAGCATTGCAGCATGCCAAGGATAGGCAAGTGGGAATGCAAGCAGGATGCTGTGAAAAAAATGACTGGCTATGGGAAGGTCAGGGTCATGCTTGCACACGGACCAGAGGTGCTCTGCAAAGTAGTCACCTAGACTGCGTTTAGATTCTGTAATGTAGAGTAAGCCACATTAGATGCAGCGAATACAGTACACATGATTGGAGGGGGTAGAGTCTTCACCTGGAAAGACTGTTTAGGTCCTTGGATGGTGAACAAGGAGGAGGTGAAAGGAGCAGGTGTTGTACCTTCTGCAGTTACATGTGAAGGTGCTGTGAGAAGGGGAGGGCGGTGTTGGTGGTCGAGAATAGGGTGCTTGAAGGGAAGAAGCTCTGCAAAATGCAGAGAGGGGGAGTGAGGGGAAGATGTGTTTGTTAGCGGATGCTGCCAGACCCTTTGTGATCTCCAACAATTTTTGCTTTTAGTTCAAATTCCAGCATCTGCAGCAATTTGTTCTTTCATCATAGTTTGATGGAAGTGAAATGGTAGCTAATTACAAGCCATCAAATTCTTGTAGGCAGTATTAATCTGTAGGAATAATCTAGTAACACGGTGTTGTTAAAACAATAGAGCAATCTCAGGAATTAAAATGCCTGACCTAGTAGTGACATATCTCTAGTCAGTCATAAATCACATTCTCCCTGACTGTGAGTTAGGAACAGTATCCATCATTTCCTTTTGATATTTCTGTAGATTTTTCACTTTGTTGACCACTCCATCTTCCTCTCATGGCATCTTCTTGATAGATATTTGTCTTCTGACTAGAAGGATCAAAGACTATAGAGCAAAAACCGGAAGAGGATGCTGAGTTGGATAATCAGTCATGATCATATTGATTAAAACAAAGAACTGTGGAAGGTGAAGAGATGAAACAAAGACATAAATTGCTGGACAAACTCAGCAGGTTTGGCAGCATCTGTGGAGACATAGAAAAGTTAACATTCTTCAGATCATATTGAATGGTAGAACATGCTTGATGAGCAGGCTTAATTCAGTTCCTAATTTCTGTGTTACTATGTTTCTCTAATGTCTGGCACTATGGTTGCCCTTCTTCATTTCCCTTTTCCCAATCCAATCACAACCAGTCCAATCCCAGCAACTTCTGTTTCTTACATCATAACGTATCAAAACCTCAAAGAATTTATTCTCAGCTAACCATGCTCCTTCATTTACAGGGTGACCCTTGGCCAAAGACATTGGAACAGGTTTTTCATCATGGTGGCATTGGTGACTGGTTGTCTGCAGTTCTGCACTCTCTTCTCCTACATTGTGAGAAAGAAGGCTACGGTCAATATAAGTAACTGCCCGTGTGTTAAAGTGAGAAGGACAGCATTCTTTTTGGAGGAAGGCTAAGGCAGGACTGTGCGAAGATGCAAAGGTATGGCTCAGTGTGATCATGGAGATGTGAGGAGATGCCTGAACAGAGAGGAATGAGTGGAACTGCAAGGTATTTTGGTCTCAGGAGTACATTGCAGAAGAATGCTACAGAGGTCAAAGCACCTCAAAATATTATGTCACTCGGCACACATTCTCTCCCTAGGTCATTGATCCTTTTGGAACAAAATCTCAAGGCTCAGGAGAACTACACTTCTGTTACTAACTTCCTCATTCACTTCTATCCATGCTAACTGAATTGAAGATATTAGCTATTTTTCCTATTCATTGCAAAAATCAATTCAATTCAGTCCATCAGATTTGGCAGCAAGACGTCCAGGTAGAAAAATGAAAGTGGGGCTGGGGGTTATAACGGAGCCTTTCCAGGCCTCTCTTCCATTTACTCCTCTTGTCCCTTTTACCAGTAATGCTTCCTTTAGCAGATTCTGTGCGTCATCCTGCCTGTCCTCTCTGACCAGTTGCAAGACTCCTCAGAAACTAAAGTCATCTGTGCCTTCGACAATATCCAGGCCAAGTGGCAGGAACATGCATGCCACACATATGCCTGCCAATGAATATCTCCAACACGAGAGAACCTAACCATCACCCTTTGATATTCAATAGCATTACTGTACTAAATCCGCATGATCAATATTCTGAAGGTCATCATTGACCAGAAACTGAACTGGACAGCAAAGTAAATTCTGCAGCAACAAGAACGGTTCAGAGGCTGGGAATTTTAGCATTGAGCAACTCAGTTCCTGACTCTTTAAAAGCAGCCTATCATCGACAGGCACAAGTCAGAAATACACTCCAACTGATTGGATTTGTGCAGCTTCACAACATTCAAGAAGCTTAGCAATTTTCGATGACAAAGCAGCTCACCTGATTGGCATCTTATCAAATACCTTGAACATTCCCTCCTTCCACCAACAACACTCAGCAGCTACAGGGAGCACCACCTACAAGATGTACTGCAACAACTCTCCACAGTGTCTAACACAGTACCTTCCAAACCTGTGACCTCTACCACCAAAAGGGACAAGGGATGTAGATACATAGAAGTACCATAACCTGCAAGTTCAAACTATACCATTTATCATTCCTTCACTGTAAATGGATCAAAATTCTGTCACTCCCTCTCTGACAGCATTGCAACAGTATCTAAATCCTCAAAGACTTTGGCAGTTCAAGAAGACAACTCCCATCAATTCTTCAAGAGCGTTAAGGAATGGCTAATAAATGCTGGCCTAACCAACATTGTCCAGGTATAATGATGAATAAGAAGATGCACGGACATTTGATCTTAATGCGATGCCAAAATAAACAGGTCATTCAAGGGGTAATACTGAGACCAATACTGAAATATGATAACTATAAGATGGTGAAAAACTTTACCAGAGCAAATATAATTCAGATTGCCGGACAATAGTTATCAGTATGAAAATGTGTTGTTGGAAAAGCGCAGCAGGTCAGGCAGCATCCAAGGAACAGGAGAATTGACGTTTCGGGCATAAGCTTTTCAGCTCTGAGCTCCAGCATCTGCAGTCCTCACTTTCTCCTCGAATAGTTATCAGTATCTCAGCTTTTAACTCTTTTTGAATATTCCATGTTGACACTTAGGCTTCTGGTTTTGCCAATGTTAATATCACACTTCACTTACATTCCTTACAGTAATTTACTCACCATTCAGGAAAACATGCCAACCAACAGCTAGTGAACTTATCCTGAAGGCTGACAGAAACCATTTGTTCAGAGTTTTGAAAAAAGTTCAAACTATAGTTTAATGTTACTTGTGTTATTTTGTTTATAAACACCTTTGAAACAATAGGTATTTTCTTACTGAATAAATAGAATGTCCCATTGATTGACCCTGATAGGACATTCCTCTTGACTATGCAGGATAAAGTGTTACACTCTAAAATCCTCCTGTGATCAGGTGCATCAGGTGGAATGCTGGGTGGAGAAGTTTATTGAGTGTCAACATTTCTCCCCGAGAAGGGAGAAAACTTAAAGGCAGATCAACAACAGTCAGTCTTAATAGTTGGTCATAAAAAGAGACATATGGCAGATGCACAGCACAATGTCAATATTTATCTCTTTTTTTTTGCCCATGCTGTGCTATTTTTACCCAGTGAAGAGCAGCTCCCTGACATCATCGCAAAGTTGACCGTAAACCCTTTACACAGCATCAAAGTTCATGCATAAATATTACCTACTCTAGTGAGACAGATGAAAAACTCATTTTTAAAAAAAGTCTCACTACTGTAGGGGACATAAAGAAAGGGTTATCATGATTTGAAGTCAGAGAAAATTTGTGCACAACTTTCATTAAAATGAGAAATGTTCAACAGCTTGCCAAACCTCTTTGATGGTGATAGTTTTCCTTTAAGGAGAATTTTATATAAGTAAATGAGAGAATCGTTTATATAGAAATACTACCGTTTAGGTGTTCATGTACTTTGCTTCAGGAACTTACAAACACCATGTACCATTCAATTAAGTAGCAGTGACAGGACAGCAAACAAGTTTTAGGGTCAGCGTAGCAGCAATATAAAAACAAGGCCATTTGCTTCATCAGTGATGTAAAGTGTGCAGATTTCTTAATTTTTTTTGGAGGCTGCTGATTCAGTAAGTGCAATTTCAACATCTTACAGCAGAGTCATTCACATGCATTCTTTACCTGCCACTACAGGTTTTCATATGGGACCAATTAGTTGCCATAATATAAAAATGTACTGTTAATCACTTAGCTTGGGGATTCACTGTGAAAGATTGTGGTATTAAAAGAATGAAATTCCTACAAGTTCAGCAG
Source organism: Chiloscyllium plagiosum (assembly GCF_037043375.1). Lineage (NCBI taxonomy): Eukaryota > Metazoa > Chordata > Chondrichthyes > Orectolobiformes > Hemiscylliidae > Chiloscyllium > Chiloscyllium plagiosum. The sequence goes on along the minus strand of NW_028270155.1, from coordinate 27,228,628 downwards.
CAAAGTGATTAAACAATATACACAAGAGGTATCACCTCTTGCCATCCTGCTTTGAGAAATAAGTGTTGCTTTAATTATCACAATCTGTAACTCACTACTTCTGCATCGCAAAAGAAGACCGCGCAGTGTGTTTTGTTTTAAAATTCAGGTTTTTATTACTTATATCTTGCATTATTCTCCACCTAATGTCCAGATAACATGCTTTCACCTTTTGCCAAAATTGTGCTACAGTCAGCCACTTTGATGTGTCCAGGAACTGGCTGGGCAACTCCCTTCATTTATAACATTACACCTGGTGTACATTTTCTTTGTGTTCTGAGTTAATCCAGAAGAAGGGATTAGCTCCACTCTAATTTACTCTTCTTCCATTTTTGTTAAAACCATCAAATTCTCTGCTGCTCTCATTTCTGGACAATGTTGGAGAATGGTTTGACACCAAGAATGGTCACCTTCCAGTGCCTCAGTAGAATGGCTATGTCTATGCATCAACTTTGATGTTGGATGAGGGGTTTAGGATCCCAGACCAACCTTGCAATGCTGTCAAGGAGTTTCTGTTCACTAGGCAAAAATAGCACAGTGTGGACAGAGAATAGGGAGAAATGCATGGAGAGTTCAGCTGGTCAAGCCATGTGAATATCAGAAATATGTGTAGAAAGGCATGTGGAGTAAACCAGCCATTCTCAGTGGGGGCCATATGGCCCAACGTACGGGCCCTGGCACATTTGAAGGGGGCAACAGACTGAAAACTGTGAGTAGGGGAACCCCAAGGGTTTATGGGCAATCTGGTAACTGAGCCAATGACATGCCCAAGTAACAACCTTCAATAGAGTCAGTAGTTTCTCTCCTCTTTATAATATCTTTCCAATACACCGTTTGAGTTTGGTGGACCTGGTAAATTAATTGCTTAAGCTCCTCCCACATAGCCTCACTTCAGAGTCAGTCGTGAATCAGACTGGACTGGGTCAACATATTCAATCATCAAGGATTCTTGCTACACTTCATCATCCGAAGATCAGTTGTGTCATGCTTGGCTTTTTTTATTCTAGGAGAAAGTGAAGACTGCAGATGCTGGAGATCAGAATTGAGAGTATGTCTCTGGGAAAGCATAGCAGATCAGGCAGCATCTGAGGAGCAGGACAATCGATGTTTTGGGCATAAGCTCATCAGTTTCCTGATGAAGGGCTTATGCCTGAAACGTCGATTCTCCTGCTCCTCAGATGCTGCCTGACCTGCTCTGCTTTCCCAGCAACACACTCCCGAAAAAGTAAGGATTGCAGATGCTGGAGATCAGAGTCAAGAGTGGAAAGGCACAGCAGGTCAGGCAGCATCCTTTCATTTGTTCATTATTTTTCTTGTAAGAAATGCCTCATGATTTTTTTTAATAGTGAATTACTGAAGGATGATGACCTTACCGCTTAGGGGAAGCATGTCAAGCAGATACACAAGGATATGCAAGAAAGATTGAATGACTGGTTAAACCTTGGTATCCCAGATTGGATTTTGAATTCATTTGAAGTACAACCCACCAAGTTGAGGCAGAAATTCAAGAGAGGTTGATTGATCTTCACAGTGATATAACTGCATGTTGTCAGTTCAGTCAGTTTCAAAAAGATTTTTGAATCAAGAGTGATCTGTCGAATAAATTTACCATGCTGTGGGAAATAGCCCAAATATTTTTTACTGCCTTTCCCTCAACATATTTAGTTGAGAGTGGATTCTACAAGGTAGTTTCCTTGACAAAATCCAGCAACAAAATTGATATCGCTAGAAGGGGTGACCTCCGACTGTCACTGTCCAATTTGGAGCCCAATATCATGAAAGTTGCAGAAAAGCAGCAAGATCAAGATGTTTCGTCACATTAGATGTTTAATTTCATACAGTATGTTTTTGTCCAGTATGTTGGAATGTTCAAGTTTTCTTGGTGTTCAATAATAAATGATTTTCTGTCTATCTTTCATGTTGTATCCCTGTTTGAAAGGGAGGGGAGGGCACCCTTGAACCTGAGGAGAGCTCCTTGAGGCGGCCGTGGCCAAAAAATGGTTGAGAATCACTGGAGTCAACTGACAAAAGTTCAGGGGAAGAGTTCATGAAATAGTCTTTCAATAATGTAGTAGTAAGATTAAAGCATATTATATCTCTAAATAATATTTTTATAGTATTCAGTCTTCATATGCAACAAACTGTGTTGTAAAGAAGCCCAAGTCTGAACCCATTCTTGACTTTGCCCTATCCTTGAACAGTCTGTTTTGAAGCTAAACTCATTGATGTGAGGAAAAACCACACAGTAATTTGGTAACCAATATAATTTGGCAAGCAAGGCAAGAAGAAATTATGAGTTCATTGCAAGTAGAATCCCAGTCACAATTGATTTGCAGGTATGTAGATTTATTTTTCATGAACCAATCAAGAATTTTGAATTGTTTTGACAATGATTGTTTGCAAAACCTTCACCAAATTCTTTTAGTTGAGATCTGGGTCTGTTTGCAGGGCTGTACACCCCAATCACCTTTACACTTCAGCCATGCTGAGCTATGGCATGGAATATCTATTCCCAATAACATTACGACATTGAATAGTGGGAATAGCCTAATCATGGTGCAGGTTGGAGCACAGGAGACAAGTTTGATTCCTCAGTCCCATCAGTTTTCAATCCTCATATACTGAGTAGACACAGAAAAATGGTGAGGAGAAGAATAATTAGATGACACTACTAATGCTGGGTTGCCATTACATTGTTTATGATCTGGAAACATCAGAGGTTCTGGACTTAAATATACAGAGAGAAAGACTGAGGAAGCTTCTATCTTGTACGCAAAGAGAAATATTTTCATCAATGGTAAAATTTCTATTGGGGTTGGTTTTGTAACTCCACATTAATAAAAAAAAATCAGGTTTAGATTTCCAAATTACGTGGAACTTCACAACATGTTAAAGTTATTATGGCTCATAGCAGCAGGCATCTCCCAGTGAATGTCACATACATTTACAGAATACATTGATGACCACAATAATAAAAGGAGTATATTTGGAATAATTATCCTTGTCACAGGTGCTACATTCAACAATGATTAAGACTGATGTTTACAATTTAGAGAAGTCAATACACCCTTCGAAAGGAAGAATGTACAACAGTATCACAGTAGATTTAACTGTGTGGATAAAATCCAACCAATTCAGAGACAACAGGTTCTATATAAATAACTCAGGTAACAAACATGTGAGGTCTCTAACATTATGCATTATATCCAAATGAGTACAATTTGCTTTTGATAATATAAAGATCTGAAGAATGGGTTCAATTTTGTTCTGTCTAACAGTGTAGGTTTGGCCGTGGTTGTGGCTGTGGCTGTGGGTGGCGGTTAAGGTGAGGTAGACTTCCAAGTGGTGACTCCAAGAGAGTCAAAATGTATCATGAAGGGTGCACAATTATTACTCATTGTTTTCACTTATGCTAAGCTGCCCAATCCATTTCATTGGGCATGCTAAATCTATTATTATTTCTAACTAAATTTCAAATTAAAATAAGTACGTGAAAATCTACTTCAGCAGAGATTAGGGTAGCTCAGTAGTTTGCACTGCTGCCTCACAGTGCCAGCGACCCAGATTCGATGCTACCCTGAGGCAATGGTTCGTGCGAAGCTTGCACATTCTCCCATGTCTGCAAAGGTTTCCTCTGAGCGCTCCGGTTTCCTCCCACAGTCCAAAGATGTGCAGGTTAGTTGGATTGTCCATACTAAATTGCCCACAGTGTCCAAGAAAATGCAGGCTAGCTGGATTAGCCATGGGAAGTACAGGGTTATAGGGTAAATGCGTGGGTCTGAGTGGGACGCTCTTGGAGAGTTGGTGTGGACTCATTGAGTTGGATGGCCTGCCTCTACACTGTGCTTTTTCCAGCACCACACTCTCGACTCTGATTTCCATCATCTGCAGTCCTCATTTTCTCCCACTAGGGAACAGGCAATAATGAATTTGGTGATTCTAACAAGGAAGAGGTGATTAGGGAGCTGAAGGTGAAGGAAACCCGAATCGACATTGGCAACAACTTTACAATTGAGTAAGTAGAATGACAAAGATAATAGAGGGGAGCTAGTCAGAGTTGACTGGAAGGGAAGCCTAGCAGGGAAGATGGTGGAGCAGCAATGGCACAAGTTTTCAGGGATAATTCGGGAGGCACAACAGAAATTCATCCGAAGGAAGCAGAAACACATGAAAGGGAGGATGAGGCAGCCATGGCTGACAATGGAAGTCAGTGACACCAGAAAAGGAAAAAAAAAATAATGTGGTGAAGGTTAGTGGAAAGCCTTTAAAAACTAGCAGATGATAACTGAAGAAACAATAAGGGATAGAGGATGAAATATGAGAGTAAGCTAGCTCATAATGTAAAAGAAGATTGCAAGAGTTTGTATAAATATCTAAAAGGTAAAACAGATGCACAAGTGGAAGTTGCACCTCTGGAGATGTAGTCATGAGGAACAAAGAAACTGCAGAGGAACTGAGTCAGTCCTTTGTGTCAGTTGATTTCAAAATGGAAGACCCCAGCAAAATTTCAAGAGATTCAGGGGCAGAGGTGAGTGTAATACCAATCACTGAGGAGAAGCTGCCGATCTGAAAGTGGATAAATCATCCAGGACCAGATGAACTGCATGCCAGGGTTCTGAAGGATTAGTTAAGGAGATCGTAGAGGCATTGGTGATGATCTGTCAGGAATCACTGGAGTCAGGGAAGGTCCCAGAAGACTGGAAAATGGCTAATGTAACACCCCTGTTCCATACATGAGGAAGGCAGGCAGGCCATTTAGCCTGACCTCGGTTGTTGGTAAGATTTTAAAGTCCATTGCTAACCATGAGATTGTAGAGTACTTAACAAAGTATGGTTAAGTAAGGCTGAGTCAACACAGATACGTCAATGGGAGGGCATGCCTGACGAATCTGTTAAAATTATATGACGAGGTAATGAGCAAGCCAGACAAAGGGCAGCCAGGGGATATGATCTATTTGGATTTCCAGAAGGCCTTTGACAAGGTTCCGCAGAGGAAACTGCTAGTTAAGAAAAGAGCCCATGGTGTTAGGGGCAAGGTTCTGGTATAGATAGAGGATTGGCTGACTGGCAGAAGGCAGAGAGTAAAGAAAAAGGGATCTTTTTCAGAATGACAGCTGGTGACTAGTGAAATTCTGCAGGTCAGTGTTGGGATGAATGTTATACACTACCGATCTAGATGAAAGAACTGAGGGAATTGTTACTAAGTTTGCTGATGGCACAAAGATAGGTGGAGGGACAGCAAATGATTAGAAAGTAGGGAGGCTTTTGAAAGATTCGGACAGGCGAGGGGAGTGGGCAAAGAAGAGGCAAATGGAATACAGTGTGAGAAAGTGTGAAGTTATGCACTTTGGTTGGAGGTGTAGATTATTTACAAAATGGTGAAAGGCTTTGCAAAATATGAAGTACAAAAGGAATTAGGAGTCCTAGTTCAGGATTCCCTTAGGTAAACAAACAGGTTAAATTGGCAGTTAGGAAGGAAATGCAATGTTAGCATTCATTTCAAAAGGGCTAGAATGCAGAAGTAGAGATGCACTGTTGAGGCTGCATAAGACTTGCATTTGGAATATTGTAAGCAGTTTTGGGCCCTCTAACTAAGGAAGGATGAGCTGCATTGGAGGGGATTGTTTACAAGGATGATCCTGGGGATTTAACAGCTTGTCATATGAGGAGCTGTTGAGGACTCTGGGTCTGTACTCAATGGAGTTTGGAAAGGTGAGGGGGGATGTGTTTGAAGCTTACAGAATACTAAGTGGCCTGGAGAGAGTGGATGTGAAGAAGATTTTTCACCAGTAGGAGACACTAGGACGCAAGGGCACAGCCTCAGAGCAAAGGGACAACCATTTCGAACTGAGATGAGGAGGAATTTCTTCAGCCAAACAGTGGTTAATCTGTTGAATTCATTGCCACAGTTGGCTATGGAGACCAGGTTCTTGAGTATTTAAGACAGATATAGATAGGTTCTTGATTTGTAAGGGATGAAGGGTTATGGAGCAAAGTCAGGGGAATGGGGTTGAGAAGCATATCAGCTATGACTGAATGCAGAGCAGACTGAATGAACCAAATGGCCTAATTCAATTCCTATGTCTTATTCTACTATTATCATCAAGTTGGCGTATCGGCCTTCATTCAATGAGGAGTAGGGGTGTAGTAGTATGTGTGCCAGGAATAGCACCATGTACACCTAAATATGAGGTGTCAACCTGGTGTAGGTACAACACATGACCATTTGCATGCCAAACAGTGGAAGCAGCATGAAATTGACAGAGTTAAAGTGAACTCAGAACCAATTTATCAGATCTAAGTTCTGCAATCCTGCCATATCCAATCTTCAATGTTAGCAGAAAATTAAAAAAGACAAACAGGAGGAGATTCCACAAATATCACCACATTGTCAAATAGAGAAGAGCCCCCCCACATCAGTGCAAAAGGAAAAGCTGAAGCATTTGCATCCATTTCCAGTCAGATGTGTCAAGAGGCTGATCCTCCTCAGCTTTCTGCCGAGGTCCCTGGAATCACAGATGCCACTCTTCAAGGTGGTAAAAACAATGACTGCAGATGCTGGAAACCAGATTCTGGATTAGTGGTGCTGGAAGAGCACAGCAGTTCAGGCAGCATCCAAGGAGCAGCGAAATCGACATTTCGGGCAAAAGCTCTTCATCAGCCACTCTTCAGCCAATTTGATTCACCCACTGTCAGCTGAAGATACTGGATATTGGATAGGCAATGGGTCCTGACTACATTCTATCAACAGTACTGAAGACCTGTGTTCTAGAATTAGCTGTGGGCGTAGCCAAGCTGTTCCAGGCAGCTACAACACTGACATTTACACAATGTGGAAAATTGCTAAGGTATGTCCTACCCACGTTAAACAGATCAATCTAACCTTGACCAATTGATAGCCCATGTACCAAACCTTGATCATTAACAAAGTGATGGAAGAGATCATTGATATTTCTATCAACTTGCTCAGTAATAATCTGCTTAACTGATTCTCAATCTGGTTACGCCAGGGCCACTCAGCTCTTGAACTCATTACAGCATTGACTCAGCCATAGACAGGAACACTGGACTCAAGAGATGACGATGTCTGCTCCTGATTCCAGACCAGCATTTGACTGGGACTAGCATCAGGGTGCCACAACAAAACTGGAGTAAATGAGAGGAAATATTGCAAACATGCTGCACCCTAAGGGAGACAGTTGTGGTTGTTTGAGGACAATGACCTGAGTTCTAAGAAATCTGTTTGAGAGCTTCTCAGGCTACTCTCCTAGGCCTAACCATCTTCAGCTACTTCAGCAATGACTTTCCAACCTTGGTAAATGTAAGGATGTTTTCCTGATGTTTGCACTGCATGCAAAAGAATGCATGTCTCCTCAGATATTGCAGAGATCTGTGTCCAAAAATTGCAAGACCTAGAGAAAATCCCAGTTTGAGTTGATAAGTAGAAAGCAGCATTTATATCATAGAGTTGCTAGGCAGCAACCATTGCCAGCAGAAGAGAAATGAACCACCATCCCTTGATAATCATTGGCATTACCTGCGCTGAGTGTCCCACTATCAACACCCTAGGGGTTACTAGAAACTGAACTGCATCAGCTGTACAAATACAGTGGTTACAGGACCAGGTCAGATGTTAGGAATGCTGCAGCAAGTCACTCACTTTCTGCCTTCCCAAAGCCAGTCCATCTTGTACAAAGGTACAATTTAGAAGGTGTGACACAACACTCTTAACTTGACTGAATGAATGCAGCTCCAAAAACATCATCCAGGCATTTGATTGGTATCCATAAAACACCTTCAAGATTCACTACCTCCACCACTGACATACAGTGATAGCATGTCTACCATCTAGACAATACTTTCCAGCAACTCATTGAGGCTCCTTCAACAGCATCTACCAAACCTGTGACTTCTACCACATAGGACAAGGGCAGCAGATGGATGGTGGCATTGTGATCTGCAGGTTCTGCTCTAAACCACACACTATCCTGACTTGGAATTAAATCACCTATCACAAATCACCTATTGTCACTGGATCAAGATCTTAGAACCTCCTTCTTAATAAAACAGTGGGTGTACTCACATCACATGAACTGCAGTGGTTTAAGAAAATGGATCACCACCACCTTCTCAACAGCAATGAAGGATAGATAATAAATGTAATGCCCACACACTGTGAACTGAAAACAAGGTAAGAAAGATGGAAGACTAAGACAATAGAATAAAGAAAATAAATTGGAGAGTATTTTCCTAAAAAGGAAAAGAATTGTTTAATTATTAAAAAACAGTATGTTTGATCTGCCTATCAATTAGATAGTTTGGATAACTATAGTAAATAAAATAATCCACTGTGAGCCAATGTTAATTCAGTGGAGGAAGAGGGAAGAAGTGGGAAAGAGAAACAGCTTGGACATGCAGGCAACTGAGAACCATTGGGACAATAGGTTCTTCTATGGGTTGGCTTTATTCCAACTTTTGCAAAAAAAGGAGACAGATAGGCAAAGAGAACATGTGGCAAGAACTGTGAAAATAGGCCTTATTATATCGAGCAGTGTTATTCCAGCTGGTCATGCAATGTGCCGCATGAGAATTGTTACTCGAGCCCAATTTGCAGGTTACATTTGTTGGGGAAGATTAAGAGTGAAGAAAAGTATTAAAATAGATTTGTATAGAATGGACTGATTATGGATTGGGAAATTCTAATCAGGATTCTTTCAGGCCATGTAAATGGCTATAAAAGTAAACCGCAATTTTCATAAAAATTGAACCAAGTTGTTTAATTTAGTTGTTTTTCATTTTCTGATCAGATGCAATTGTTCGTCCAATAAGGACACATTTACTAAATATATGTGGCTTGAAATAGATGAACATCATTTAATAATATGTATTTTGAACTACTGAGATGAGATGAAACAGTGCAAATAAATTACAACACATTAACAAATGCAAGTATAATAAGGGTTCTGTAATGCGATGTTGACCAAGTATGAATTTTGGGGCCTTGTGTCACAGACTTTTGCATTAACTTATTTATTAAACATCCATAGTGATTTCTTTTGTGTCAGATAAAAGTATTATTTTAGTATTTTAAAACCCAATGTAAATTGTTGCATTGTGCTACTTGTTTATGTCATAATGGTTCTCTGTGTCATATGGAAAACTGACATGAGCTTTTATGGAATTAAATGTAAATTTCTTTATGACACAAATGGTCTGAATGCTCCATAGAACTGTCACAATGGGAGCTGTCATTAAATAGCATTCCTACCTGGATCTGTAAAATAAGTCTCTAAAAATCAAATAAATGCCATTCCTTAATTACTGAGCTTTCAGAACTCCCTAAATGAAACAACACTTAGTTATTCTTAGGTTTTTCTCAGAAAGGGAGGGAGAAGAGGCAGGAGTGTACTAGTCCACCATAGAACCATATTATTTTTTAAGATTGGCATTTTTACAAATTAAAATGGGATCTTCCTTTACCTGATAAAATGGAAATATTGAGCCATGGCACAGAAAGAGGCCATTCTGCTGTTTGTGTCTATGCTGAGTGAGTACAATAGCAGTCTACTTCCTAGCACATGGTCGATACGCTTGCAGGGCACAGCAGTGAATTCTAGATACCCACTACTCTCTGGTTGAAAATGACTTTTCTCATATCCCCTCTGACTCTTCTTTCAGTTACCTTAAATCATCCCCCTTGTAACTGACCTCACTTCTGGAGGAAACAGTTTTTTTTCTATCCACTCTATCTAGGCCCTTCATTATTTTGTGCATGTCAATTAAGACCCTCAGTCCTCTCAGTCCAAGGAAAACAACCCTAACCTATCCTAACTTGCCTCATCACTGAAATTTTCAAGCCTGAGCAACATTCTTATAAATCTCCTCTTTACTTTGTTGAAGTAATTATGTATGTTCTATAATACGCTGCGTACAAAACTCCAGGTTTGGCCTAACCTGTGTTTTGCATAATTCCATGATTACATCCCTACTTTTACATTCAAGGCCTAATGCAATGAATCTCAGCAACACACTCTTGACTATTGTAATGAAGGAAAGCATCCCTCTGCCTTCTTTGCCACCTTATTTATCTGTCCTGTCACTTTCAGGGACCAGTGCAAAGGTAAATCAAGATCTCTGGCTACCTCTACCTCTGTCAGTATCATCCTTGCTGTGCTTGCCTTTCCCATGCACTTGTATGGATTGAATCCCATTTGCCACTCTGTCATGCATTCAACCAAACCATTGATATAATCCTCCAATCAATGGCCTTCCTCCTCAATATTAACTGTACAGCCAATTCTGGGATTTTTGTGAACTTCTCAGTCACGCCTCCCACATTTTACTACAAATTATGAAAACTGACCACAAACAGCAAGACACCTAACAAAGAGCCCCATAGAACAACATTGGAAACTGATTTTGATTCAGTAAAGCCTATATATTTTTTGGAAATATAAACTAGGAAAAGTTTGGACACTGCTGTCTAGTTGAGAATGAAACTTATTTTTAAACAATTCAATAGACAAACCTGGAAGTGAGCTGTGTTCACTAATTGCTTATACATAGTCATGCAATCTTTGGGAAGCTGAATTTGATACTTGTGAGACACGCAGGTACCTTGTGCTTTTAGTTTATAAAATTCCCTGGCACCAGCTTTGCTTTTATTTCATGGTAGAGTTTATCATAGAACTAAGAGTGAACAGTTGCATGCAGACATTTGGAAATTCTGCTGGCCAATTGAGGAAGAAACAACACTGAAAGTCTCTGGAATTAAGAACTTCTAACACACGCAAAGACCTAGGTCCAGCGGATAGACTATCAAAGTCAGGATTTTCTATATAATCATGAAAAAAACAAAAGAAAGGTGAGAAAGTCACCTCATTCCTCTCATGTGGTTTGAAATCTTGATCCATAGATTTGTTTTCTGTTTGCCTGTGCTTTCCACCCATGATATTTCTGTTGAGCTGTTTAGCAAAATGTGCATGAATATTTGCATACTTGGTTTTAAAGGAGATTGATTTTATGTTTCCAGAGTAGTATTTAATATACTGTTTTACTTATTGTTGAAGGATAGGCTCACTTAAGTTTCTTTTGTTTTTTGATGAAACCTGGTGTGAGTATAAGTCAGCAAAATTAACCGTTTTAGTGATTCAGTTAGTCAGATCTAAATTTGTGATGTTATTAGACTAATGGGACTTGATTAGCAGTATACTCTTCCCATCATATTCAAGAATAGACATCAACTATTACTTTTGTTCCCTGTCACTTTTTAAGTCTGTTTTAAGTCACTTGGAAAATTTGTACCTCCTGTTACCTGCTTTGAATTTGCCCTAAGTTTTCTGTCTGTTGCCTATCTAGTTTATACCATCTGGAACGCCCTGTAAAAATATTTATCCCAGTCATGTTCAGATGTAGAACGTCTAGTTTTTACAGATTCAACCTTTCCCTGAACCAGTCCCAAGGCCCAGAAATCAGATATCCATCCTCCTACATCAACGTTACAGCCTTATTTCAATCAATACAGACATCTAACACTGGTATGACTTTTACTACTTTAAGATTACCTAACTTTGAAAGACTGTTCTAAGATTGTTTTATCAACAAGTAGTTACATTTCCATCAGTTTACTCACAGTAATAAGTATTTACATGTCAACAGCATCACTGTATCCGTTTTCTACGTTCAATAACTTCAAATACTTTTACAGTACAGCATGCTGGGATATCCTGTTTTTGTGAAAAGCACATTATAAATGTAAGTCTTTCTTTTGTTCATGATATACGTTAATAAAGCATACTTGGGATGAACTGGTAGTTTTGGACTTATGCTTCATCATCATACTACCAGTAGTTTGTTTCCTCACTTTATATTTGTCGCAGACTAATTGATAAAGACTGGTATACCTGTCAATTTACAATATTGTTGTCTCAAGCACCTACAGGGAGGGAAGAAGAAATTTAAACACATTTGTTTTTGTTCAGCAATTCAACTGTCTTTCCGACAGAGTAACAGAAAGTTGCATAATGGAGGAGGTGTGCAAACGTTATGAACCATAAGACATTCTGAGTTACGGCATAACCCATGTGTTGTATTTCAAGATCTTGGTCTTTTCAGTGTCTTATATGATTCCATTTGCTTTTCTCTCTGTTCTTCAACACAGCATTGTCTCTCCACCTGCATTTTTCACCCATGCTATTCATCTCAATTGCCAAGGTGCAGGGCATGCCCTCAGGTCTGTCATCAATATTACTCATCAGCTGAGGCATTAGGCTGCATTCTTAACCAGCACAGGAAGGAATCAACCTCAACACTTTATCTGTCCTCACATAGACGAGGTACCTGAGGATATTAAATTTCCATTTTATAGATGACAAAGTGGAAATAGTTGCGACTACGAGTGTGATCCATTGATCTAATATTATACTTAAACATGGCAGTCTCACTTCATGTGAGTAAAGACAGCCTTGGAGACAAAAACAGCCTTGTTTTATTCAAAGTCATGTGAGCAAAGCATATGCAAACATTCCCTTCTAACTTTAAGTCCTACCTGTGATATGTTGAATGAGAATTTATGGAAGAATTCAAATATAACATATCCATCATGAAAAAGAATCAAATTTTCCCTATTTTAGCTTAGCAGCATAACTATTAATTCCTATACAATTCTAACGAAGTCAAAAAACATGGTTAGAATTGTGTTCCAAGTCTAATGTCATAAATATTGTTAATAACATTGCTTTGGTTGTCTCAAAATCTGTTTGCTTGAGGAACAAACTAAGCCACACAATTCAAATTAAAATATGTCATGCAATTGTCATGTACATAATTGGAAGTTTCATCTGAATTTACCTGACAATTATGCAACCAATGAAATAATGTCAACTATCTTGTAGGATTGTTAATTAGTCTCAACTGTTCAAATCAGAAAGTGTTAGCTTGGCAGACCAATTAGATCTCACAGTTACTCAGATTATAAGAAAGAATAACTATCATAAATTAGAGAATGTTCTATTTAAATTATAGTTGTGAACTATTATTTTTTCCATTAAAGAAGCTAGTTTAATCCAAAGTGCTCAACAAAAATATAAAGATCATCTTACTGTTATTCATTCACTTGCTTACATATTTATTGTTTGTGTTATTCTGCTGTGTGTAGAGAGGTCAGGTATCCTATGGGGGCACCAAACAGGGTAACTAGGGGATAAAAAGTTTTTCTGACTATTTTCCCGAGACTGCTGCCAAATCTTATCCAGATATCAGAACAACTGAAAACCATTTTGAGGTTATAAAGAGCGATTATCGACTATGAGATTAGTCAAAGGCTGCACATCTGGAATAAAAAGGGCAGAAAACACCCAAGGATGTAAGACAGCCCCTACTCTTCAATTGAAAACCTACAAAAGACACTATGACCTTGCATGATGACATTATGAGTTCCCCAGTTTTGTTCTGTACACTGCTGTTGCTGTGCACAAATGGGGAGTGTTAGACCAGTAACCACAGAAACTGGAGAAGATGAGAAGAGATTGGTACATATGATGGCTACTCCCACTTTCAAATCTCACTCATTGAACATTTATTAGCATATACTTGAATGAGACTAGAGTTATGCAATTCATTAAAACAAATCAAAATTGCTTTGAATGAAAATAATCAGAAAACAAATTTACAATAGAAAATCAGAGTTAAAGAGGAAGGTGAAGGAAGATTGCTCATTTTGATTAAAATTGTAGCACAAATAAGGTGAATATTATTGGCACTGAGCACAACTTCTAATCAGATGTCCTGTTTCTGAAATGTAGAATTGTTCATTATAATTTGATGCTGACACTGCTATCTTGCGCATAAAGGTCAAAAGCTCTTCAAAGAATGTTGCAAGCTGCCATTTTTTAAAATATATATATTGTTCTGCTGAAACTGTCTGGAAGACTACCAACACTTAGAATGCAGGGCATGCTTGTCATTTGCTCGGATTCTGTGATGGGAGTTCTGTTTAACAGTGATTGGCAAAATCAGAGCATGACTGTGCTGCCGACATATTCCTCAGAATCATGCTGTATGCAACAAGATGGTAGGCGTACTGGAATGCAGCAGTTAATAAAGAAAATGGCGAGTGAGAGAGAGAGGTGTTTGCTTTTATTCATGGGTGTAATAACTGTGCAGAATATGCTTACATTTTCTTTGAGGCAATACATCATCAAAATGATGGCCTAGAAGAAGGAAGCCTATGTTATGAGGCAGTTGAGAAATGGTTGTGTTGTGAGCCTGCAGCAATATATTTCTAAACTGGCAAAATATTTGCAACAGTGAAATGAAATTACCTTGCTTTAATTTAAAAATAAATTATAAAAATCTAAATCTGTGTCCATATTCAGGTTTTTACATCCCATGTTTTAGTAATTTTCCTAAAATCTGGTGGTGCACGCATTTATCCATTAAAATAAGGTGTCAGCACAGCTTAAAGCAAATCCAGGAAGCAATGTGCATTGTTCAGCAATGTGTTGTAAAATGTATGTAATTTGATAATACTGTCTTAAACCCAGCATTTGATGGTCACATAATTATATATTAAAACTGAAGTGACATATTCCCCCTTCAAAATGCTGCTATATCTGTTTTATAAAACCAATAATAAACAAGAGCACTTCAGCACAATAGCAACTTAGAATTAAGTCTTTCATCAGAATATTTTTGTATTTAGGTTGGAGCACTTTTCTTCCTGAATGAAATAAGCCAACATCTTGAATTATGGGATGGTCTTCCAATTGTATTGGGATTTATTACATTTTGCATTTTTATAATATGCTGTCAGTGAAAGTCATATGAAGTAAAAGCTATTTAGATGAAAAATTAACCAGATCATCATTTCCTTTCTATAAACTGTTTGTATCAAAGAATTAAAATAAAATTCAAAGTGGATTTTTTGAAATGCCAATAAAGTGAAGTTTTATAAATGTTCAGTTGTTAGAAAAGCCTCCCATTACATTTGTGCATTATACAAACTAATTTATATATATGATTGCCTGAAATAACAATTTACAATTTATAGCATTTACAATGAATTATTTAGAGGCAATATGTTCTTTAAAATCTCTCAGGTAATGTGATATCTTGAAAGCATGAACTTAGCTCATGCCATGTTTTAAAAAGTTCAACAAGAATTTTAACATCAAAATAGATTATAGCCTCCAATGATTTTACTTGTCACAGTGATCTGCCAAGTGATGCTGGCTCCCAATGAGATAATCTTCCATTCAGGTCCTGTTGTTTTAACCACTTGTTGCAGTCAGGATGGATTTTGATGAATAGTGAAATAGAGCGTGTGTCCTATCCCTGGGAATGGCAATGAGACAGAAAAGCGAGGGAACAGGAAAACTAATATAACCAGCTTTGCTGCTCTGAGCTTATAGGTCATTGCTGATTGTAGACCAGTGTTGATAAATGTTAAGAAGATTCCTGTGATTCTCCAAGATAAGTCAATTGGAGGACAGGGAGTAATAAAACAGCAGTGTAGAGGGGCTAAACATCATGGTCACTCACAGAAAATGGCCCAGTTTGTCCTGATACATAATAGGCCCAAAGGAAATATTACATATTCAATGCAGTCAGACTAAGAGAATCAAGTAAGACCTCATTCAGGTTGATTGGGTGAGTGTGTGGCTGGACAGAGCATGGTAATTAAGGTTGGTGAGCTGCAAGTGCAAAAAGCTCTTGGGAACATGATGTGGTTGATAATAAAGACCTAGTCCAACAAAAGTGACAGGACTGGGCTCTAAATATCTCCAGATGCAAGCCTTCTGAAAAGATATGGAAGGAGACAAAGAAGGTGGGGTAGGTCTAATTTCGGAGAATTTTATTGAAGAGCAAGCATAGCATGGTATCATGGGGTTATCAAGGATAAAATCTATTTGGTTCGAGTTAGAAAATAATAGATATATTATTACATTACTGTGTGTATGCCGTGAGGCACCTATTAATTGTAAAGGTATAGGGGAGGAAATGTGCATAGAAATTACAGTGAAGCATAATAAGTAAATTATAGTGATAATATCAATAAAGGTGATCTAAGAGCAACATCAATTTCTAAACCAGCATTTCTAGGATTGAGGTGTGACATACCTGACCCCTGATACTTGTAATTATCCTTAACTAGGTAATGATAATAGTACCTATTGCTACCATGCAATTAGCTGTACCTTGTCATGTAAGCCACATAAGAATCTATAGTGGTCTTTCTTCTAGCACTGATACTTAAACAGGCCCTTTGACTCAGTATGGAAAAGATTTCTCCACAGGATCTGGGGTGCTTCATCAGCCCTGGTAAGGATATTTTAATTTAAGTTTTAAAAGTTTTTGTTGATCTTCTGATTTCTTTTGTTACCAGGGTCTGTTTAATGTTTATTTATAAAAAGTAGAAAAGAGAATTGATGGCAACAAATTCTCTCAACTACAAGCTACTGGTGATTTGTAACCAGAGGATAGAACAAGAACCATTGCTTTGCTTGATAGAAATTGATGACTTAGACTTAGGTGCACAGGGCATAACTGCAAAAATTACAAATGACCTATAACTTAAAAGAAACATAGACTATAGGGAAGGTAGTGACAGACTTCAAGATGACATTGATAAGCTGGTGGAATGGGAAGACATGAGGTAGATGAAAATTAATGCAGAGTAATGTGAAGTGATGCATTTGGTGAACAAAACCAATGAGGGACTATATAAAACTAAATGGCACAATTCTAAAGAAAGGACAGGAAAGCAGAGACCCAGCACATTGTTAAAAATGCAAGGGCAATTTTATATACGAAATTGGTTAAAAAACGTATATAACAGATACTGGTTTTTATAAATCAAGACGTAGAGTACAAAATCACATACATTACGACAAATGTTTAGAAAACACGGGTTCATCCTCAGATGGGGTATTGAGTCTAATGCTGAGTAATGCACTCCAGGGAGGATGTAAAAGCTTTAGAAAAGCTGCAGTAAAGATTTATGAGAGTTGAGGAGCTGTAGTTTCAAAGAGGTTTGAAGTTGGACCTGTTCTCCTCAGACAAGAGAAGGTTATAGGGAAATTTGAGGAGATTTGATCAGAGCTAAAGTCATGAGGAGTTTGGAGACAGTATAGAGAGAGAGAGAGAGAGAGAAAGAGAGAAATTGTTCCTGTTGGTTGTGGTTTAGGGAATCATTGGACAGAATTTGAAGGTGATTGGCAAAAAGAACCAAAAGTGACAAGAGAAAGATTTTCTTGCACAGTTTGTGGTTATGATATTGAATGTACTGCCTGAGAGGGTGGTGAAAGCAGATTTAATTGTGGTTTTCAAAATTGTATTGATACAGAACTGAATATATTTGAAAAAAACCAAAGTAATGGGGAAATGGGCAGGACCAATTGAGTTGCTCTTGCAGAAAGCCAGCATAGATTTTATGAGCCAAACAACCTATTTCTGTGCTAAGTTAAAAATCACACAACACCAGGTTATAGTCCAACAGGTTTAATTGGAAGCACACTAGCTTTCGGAGCGACGCTCCTTCATCAGGTGATTGTGAATATTTCTGTGCTGTAATCATTCCATGATCGATGACAGTTATCCAAGAGAGAGGCTAAATGATTCTATTCAAATGTAAACATCCTGTGTGTTTTACTTGAATACATATGTGAGTGATGAACTATTTTGGTTTATAATTTGTGCAAACAAATTTCCTTTGTCCTTGACAAACTTTGAGAAAAATGAACTGATTTTTTGAAATAAGAGCAGAGAGAGCATTGTGGGAAGTGATAAGTGATTTTGGAGTGTAAGGATCTTGAACAGGTGCACAACTTTATAAAACTTGACCATATATATTTCTCCAGATGAATTGTCATCAAGAAAACTGAACGGTACCAAAAATGATTAACAATAAACAAAACATCTTGTAAATTTATTATTTAAAGGATTATGTTTTTTATTCATAATAAAGTTTTTTGAAGCTGGTGAATAATTATTGTTTCAAGGACGAATGGATTAATTTTGCAGCACTTATTCTGTTTCCATATTCATTTTGAGATTAGTAAATTTATTTAGTCTTTATGGTTGAATTTGTGGTCTAATGGAATGTTTGTTCTACCAGGTTCCAGATTTGAGGAAGCTAAGGTGAGGACAATTTGATAACACAACTAAGCTAAAGTAGGATAAATGCAAAATACGGTGGATGCTAGAAATCTGAGAAAAGCAACATAAAGTGTTGGAGAAACTCAGCAGGCCTGTTCTGTAGAACAGTTATATCAGACTTAAAATGGTAATTCTGTTTCTCTCTTCGCACAAGTTGCTTGACCTGCTGAGTTTCTCCTGGACTTGCTAATTTTTAAGAATTATGAGAGTTTCCTTTCAACCTATGTATTTAATACAAATTACCTACCAACTGGGCAAGTAAAGGCATTCTTAGGTGTCTAAGAATTGAGAACTCATCTGTGTGTGATGTGAACAAGAGTTACATAACAAGAACTTGGATTTGTGTAGGGCCTTTAATGGGGAAAATATTTCACAGGGGTTTAATTTAAACATTCTTTTCCTTTGGAAGAATACTGCTTAAGCAACAGCATTGAAAATTCATCCATCACATGCACACCTCTAAAAATTATAGGTTCCTGATAATAACGTCAGAAATGAAATCTAACTGATCTTTCATAATAAAAACTGAAAGAACTGCAGATGCTGTCAATCATAGAGGAAAACAGAAATTGCTGGAAAAGCTCAGCAGGTCTGGCAGCATCTGTGGAGAGAAATCAGATTTAACATTTCAGGTCAAGTGGCCCTTCCTCAGATCTCCCATAATGTTACTTATGATTAACTTAGGATTCAGAATGGATGTTTGATATTTAATACGTCTCATTTGAAACTAAATGCCAGGAAAGAAGAAGAACTTTAAAAGAAGTAAATGCTGGTCCCTATCAGAGCCAAATAATTTGATGGCTTTGTTCACTAACCATGATATCACAGCCTTACTTCCAAATCTTGCCTCCCTGACTCATGCTGCATATTGTGTCAGCTTTTTAAGATGTAATGGATCATCTACTAAGCACATTTAATGACTTCATTTTATAATTGTTAATCATTTATGTTTCTTATGTTAGAGTAATTTGTTTATAAATTCTAAGGGTGCCACCCATCAGCGTGAATTCCTATAAAACTTTGTCCTGTGCTGGAAACTTGAAGCAATTTCAAAGATGCTGGCAAATCATAGGATCATAAAACTTTTATTTTTGCAATCATAGGATGTGTCACTGGCCAGAACAGCATTTATTGTCTATTCCTAATTTCTCAAAGGAATGTGGTAGTGAGCTATCTTCTTGAACAACTGCAGTCGGTGTGGTACAGGTGCATGCAAATAATCTGGCATGTTTGTCTATGAAACAACAGTGACTAAATCTTTTCATTTGTTGTGAACATTTTTGGATTTTGACCTTGTCACAGTGAAGGAACAACACAATTGTCCCCAATCCGGTTGGTGTTTAGCATGGAGAAGAACTTGCAGGTGTGATGCTTCCCTCTGTCTGCTGTGCTTGTCCTTTTAGGAGGTCATGTGTTTGAAGCAGAGGAGAATTGTGGTGCATCTTGTAGATATACACATCACTGCCACTGAATTTCAGTGATGGCAAGAGTGAATAGTGCAGGCATTAGATGGAATGTGAATCAAATCCTTTGTCTTGGATGGTGTTGAAGTTCTTGAGTTTTGTTACTCAGGGAAGTGTTTCATCACACTCCTGACTTGTACCTTGTAGATGGTGGACAGGGTTTGAGGAGTCAGGAGATAACTTACTCATAACAGAATTCCTAGTGTCTGACCAGGTCTTGTAGCCACAACATTTGCATGGCTGATCCAGTTGAATGTCTGGTCAATTGTATCTCCTTAGTTGCTGTTGGGAGCAGAAACAGGAGCAGCAGCAGGATTTGCCCCTTCTGCCTGTGCTGCCAACCAATAAGATGATGCGCAATCAATTTGTGGTCTGAACTCCACCTTCTTGTCTGCTCCTAATGACTCCCATGTCAATCAAAAATCCACCTAATTCAATCTGGATGTAATTCAACCTGAAGAGGTTCATTGACCATATCTCCACTATGTTCTGGGAGGAAAATTCCATTGACAAACAACCTTTTGAGATTTAAAAAAAATTCTGCCACAAGAGGAAGCTACCTCCTGGCATTAGCACTGTTCAAGTCTAGGCAGCATCTTATATGTTTCAATAAGATTGCATCTCATTATTCTAACCTACAATGGTTTTAGGTTCAACTTGTTCAACCTTTCTTCAGAAGAAAAGGCCTTCATTCCGGGAATGAGTTTACTGAATCTTCCCTGAATTGCTTCTAATGCAATTATGTATTTTATCTAATAATGAGATGTAGATCTCACTAACCAAGCCCTGGGACATACCTTCTAGGTAAAACAACAACTTATCTCTACTTCATTCAATCTAGTGAACTATATTTGCTGTTCATAATGTGGTCTCTTCTACACTGGGGAGACGAAACATAGGCTGGGTGATTTTTTTGCAGAACACCGATACTCTTTCTGCAAAAATAATCTCAAACTTTCAGTTGCCTACTACTTCAACACACTGTTGTGTACCCCAGCCAACATTTCAGTTGCAGGCCTGATTCCATCTTTTTGCATTTTCTACTAACCCCATACCCAGTCCAGTTATGACAGGGTTGCATTTAGCACAGTCACCCATTCCCACATTCTCATAGGCCCAATATCACATTATATGGGTTACATTCAATACAATTACCTCCTTTTCCCACTCTCATCTTATTATTATCTCTTATTCAGCTTTTCTTCGCTCCTGGCCTGGTATCTATCATCTCCTTCTTTACCTAGTCCTTTCACTTTTCTCTATCTCTGTGCTTCATCGCTACCTATTCACTCACATCCCCCCACCCCAGCCCAAACCTTTGGCTTCAGTATAAACACTGCTTTTTCCGACCTACTAACAGTTCAGATGAAGAGTCATGAGACTTGAAATGTTAACTCCGCTTTCTTCTACAGGTACTGCCAGACCTGTTGAGTATCTCCAGCAATTTCTGTTCTTGTTTCTATTTTGCTGGTTTAATGCAGCAATATTGAAAGCCATTAGCTTGCTCCCAGTTCAGAACAATCGAGGATTGATTTTAGTTTAGAATACCCAAGGATTAAAAGTCCTTAGACTTGATTGGGATCAGAAATAAGTTTAGTTTCCCTGTTTGAGTGAACTCAGAACAGTTCATGGAAAACACAATCATCTCGGCAGAAAAGATTAGTTTGTGTGGCTTCCAAATCAGGAGAGATTGGTTAAACATCTGCTAGTTATTAGAAGCTGGAAAAGTCTAAGCTCTCACCTTTCTGAGTATCCTTTGCAAGAAGGCTGCATAGTTTTCAGGAAAGGAGATAAATAGTTAAGTAGGACTTAACTATTTGGCATAGAGGGTTAATTTTTATGGACTTGTTGGTGTTTGGAAGTGGTTGAAATATTTGTTTACTGTGTATTTTAAAGATATTTCATAACTGTCTTCTTTATCAAGATAGCTGTTTTTTTTTGTATTTGCCTTTTGTACACCAGTTCTGGCTAAAACCCATCTCCCTTTTATAAGAAATGTGGGTTGGTTTTAAGTATTTCAGGGCCTCCTTAAATGATAACTCCTTCTGAATTGATGTTCCTTTTGAGACACACAGCTTAATAGCCAGGTTAGAACTGGCTACATGTGCAATCGTGTTGAACAGACATGGGTTAACTGTGCATCACAATCCCCTCACCTGTTTTTGCGGGTATTGAGTTGAGAGCTCATCTAATTTAAATAAATCTCAATGTCAAAGCTGTTTGAAATACTGTTATATGACAAAATGCTTTTGTTTCATGCTTGCTGTTAATTTACAACATGTGATGATGGGTTGCACTTACTGATGTGACAATCATAAATGCATTACAACTTTGGCTCTGATTTTTAATGGATGAATAGCTAACCAGTTTTGCTCCTTGATTTTAATGAGATTGAAAGCTTTGCTGCCTGTGATAGTCAAGCTGAAAGGTGATGTGTAACCCTTGATTATCTTAATTTGTGATTTTTCAGGAAAATTCAGCCACACGGTCTGTTGAGAGTTAACAATGTTTTTAATAGGACAAGAGTGAACTTAGAGAATAATGCAGTGGAACCTGAAACAAGTGTAAGGGTTCTCCATCAGTTTTAAAGCAGATTCAAATCTACAAAACAGATCAGCCCATTATTTGTCACTAATTGGTACCTTCAAGCAATCCTGCTCAGGTATAAGAATAGAAGAGTTGGAAAGGGAAATAGGAATGTCATACCTGTACATTATCTACAGATGAGCACCATCCTCTCCATCTAAAACAAGTTTTACATTGCATTCAAACTGCAATTGCATGATAGTAATTCTTGATTTAAAAAAAATGCTTAATAATGTTCTGTCCCAGCTTATTGAATACATTTAGACTATAGAAAAAATATGCAACTTACAATGAACACAAAATGCTCAGTCTCATAAAATATTAATTAAGTATAACTGAAACAAAATTGTTGTTATGGATTAATGCATTGCTGTGAGCATTGCACGACTGTAATAAGAAACTCAGCTTACAATTATTATATTTTAATTTATACAATAACTCATAAAATAGTAGCTTCTAAAAATATCTCTAATAATGAAATTACTTTTTTTTGGAACATAAGAATCAGAGCAGCTGAGCCAACACATCAAGAGGTCAGGTGATCTGTGGTACGTGTCTCACCTCTTGTCCACATTTTTACTAACATTTGCAGGTTCCAAGTCAAAACTATGATGGGCATAGCAGCAACAACATCAACACAGTCCAAGGCAAAGCAAACTCATTGAGTGACAGTTTATCCAATCACCTATGCATTTACCTCTTCCATCAGCAGCAGACTATGGTATAAGCCTGTAATATCTGTAGGAATGTGCTGTGTCAATTCAACAAAGTTCTTTAGTAGCACATTCTGATGTATGTTTTGCCTCCAGCAGGTTATTTTTACCTGATGTGGCAATGCTTATGTTATCCCTTGTAACATACAAACTAGACAATGATACAGTGTTGAAAATTCTAACCCAATACTCATTACAGCTCACTGTCATACACAAACAATAAATTCACAAACACAGAAGCATCTGAGACAGTATTCAACAATTTGGTTACAAAGAACGGCATTCTTTCATCAGCACTACGTGCCTCAAGTGGCCCAAGTTAAGATGGAATCAGAGACCTTTAAAGTCTTAGATCACATGCTTTGGTAATTGAGGTATTTTCATGGGCATGTCTCTTAGAAGTATCATGACATACTAACTGTGAGAATTAACACAATATCCTCACTTTTCCAAAAAATAAACAAAAACAAACCATATATATGACTGGACGCGGACATGAGTTGCTAATAGATGATTGCATAAACAGATAGAAACGGAGTTTACAAGATTAACAATTCAAACTTCATCGTAATGCTTTGGAGGTTTGACAACACGTCCAGATCAAAGAACAGATGCAGGAGCCGAAATGTTTAAAGAAGCTGGAGAGATGAGACCACCTAGTTGTGTGTTTTCCATCGAAGCCAATGAGATGTAAAATCCATGGCTGCATTCTGGAAATGAAATTGTAAACTCAAATTTCATGGGCTTCCATGGTCCATGTATAGCATCTGCTGGATGTGTTGTGCCTTTCAGCTGAACAACTATCCTACATCTAGAGATTGCACATGTACTTCATATACAGTGATCAGAATTGCACTGAAGGACCCTGTTGTCAGCACATCCTGCTCAAAAATATCAAGTGCCATATTCCCAATCACAGAAGCTGTTATAACTAATAGTTTAGAAATGTTGATGCATGATGTTTGTACGTGATCATTTGGGCTACTTTCTAACTTGTGTTACTTTGATGCAGGTGCTTGCTTTTCAGGTAATATGTTAACAACTACATTCGCCATGCAGGGATGTAGTGCGGGGCACTAAGTATTCATATATGAAATTTACCATTCAGAAATTCTACTCAATCAAGTTATTAATCATACACTTTATAACTTCTATATTAGTGGCTACATCATACCTATAACTCATCAGTATAATGTAAAGCTGTCCAGAGAATTTGAGGGGTGCACAAGTTATATGGTCTAAAGCAAAATGTGTTTGAACAGTTTTTGATTCAGTTCATTGTGATCTTGAATAAGCCACACAAATTGTCCTCTTAATTCAGAGTTAGGATGATTGGAGATTCTAAATAATCCTTTTCATTTAAACTTTTCAGAAATCTATCCAAGTACACTGCAGAAATCTGTTCACAACAGGCTAAGAATTACAAAAGAAGCTCTGGATCTGTGCTGACACCTTTACAAAATTTGGTAGCTTTTTTAAAAATTGGTTTTAGTACAATGTTAATCACAAATACAAAGACCTTGATTTTCACTCCTTACAGGTTTGGGACAATTCCTGGCTCCAGAAACTTGACTCAGAAGAAAGTGCCAGGAAGTAGGGATGTTATTTTGGGATGGTAGAATTCTCTCAGAATCAGCCCAGGTAACCTCAGAATGAGTTTGGATGCTGCAAGAGATAGGCTGGGGAGGGCAGTGGGGAGAGAAGCGCTGCCTCAGTGCACTGGCACAATGTTAAGTTTTATGTTAAAAAGCAATACAACACAACAAAACTTTCTTCAGTCCTCACATTCCCTCACCCCACATATTCTCTCTCCCCCATCCATGCCAATCTATGTCACCTTATGCTCTCTACCCACCTCATGGATCCTCATACACTCCATACCAACATAAGTCACTGTACTCAATCTCATGGACCTTTCTAGCCCTTGTGCTAACTGTCAAAATGCTGGTTCTTTTTACAAGGTTGCAATTGGCCAGGTTCCAACTAGGCTGGGTTTAAAAGTTTTATTGGGGCCCTTTTGTTTACCCGAACAGATAATATCTCCAGCCTAATTCTTTAAAGAAACTTGTATAATCAAAGGGGAGTGACCAGCTAGCTGTGTAGCTAGCTTTCATTTAGGTTAGATTTTTTTGATTCAGTTCAGAACTTTAGTGAGTTTAGTTGTTGATGGGGGTGTGTGCAACAGGCTGCTGACCTCTCTCTCTAACTTCAAGCCTGTAAACTCTAGTTTGTTTTATTTTTACTCTTTGTGCTAAGCAATGTGTTTATTGGGACTGTTGCAAGTATTTTGGGAACAGCATAGGTTTGGATAGAATAAGTTATCCGGTATTCTGTTTTCTGTCCTTTGTGTTTCATTCCACAATTTTGTAAATAAATTTTGTTTGTTTAAAACTTGGCAGTTGAACCAGCTAACTTACTCTAGGAATATCCACTATACACTTAGCTAAAACAAATAGCAAAGTTACAGTCTGGGCTACCTGTTTAAAAATGTTTTGAGGAGTCTGACCTGGTCCATAATATAACTCGTGCCAATCCATGCTCCCACACTCAACACCCTTTGTTCTTTTACCTATCAGATCAACCATAGGAAAGTCTCAGGACCTATTCTGATATGAGACAAAATTAAGTTCTAAATTTCTACTGTAGATTTCACCACATGAAACAAAAACTAAACTATAATTCATAGAACATAGAACATAGAACAATACAGCACAGAACAGGCCCTTCAGCCCACGATGTTGTGCCGAACATTTGTCCTAGCTTAAGCACCCATCCATGTACCTATCCAATTGCCACTTAAAGTTCGCCAATGATTCTGACTCTGCCACTCCCACAGGCAGCGGATTCCATGCCCCCACCGCTCTCTGGGTAAAGAACCTACCTCTGACATCTCCCCTATACCTTCCACCCTTCACCTTAAATTTATGTCCCCTTGTAACACTCTGTTGTACCCGGGGAAAAAGTTTCTGATTGTCTACTCTATCTATTCGGGGTAAAAATCAACGAGGTAAAAACAATGACTGCAGATGCTGGAAACCAGATTCTGGATTAGTGGTGCTGGAAGAGCACAGCAATTCAGGCAGCATCCGACAAGCAGCAAAATCGACGTTTTGGGCAAAAGCCCTTCATCAGGAATAAAGGCAGAGAGCCTGAAGCGTGGAGAGATAAGCTAGAGGAGGGTGGGGGTGGGGAGAAAGTAGCATAGAGTATAATAGGTGAGTGGGGGAGGAGATGAAGGTGATAGGTCAGGGAGGAGAGGATGAAGTGGAGAGGTGGAAAAGGAGCTAGGCAGGTCGGACAAGTCCGGACAAATCAAGGGGACAGTGTGGAGCTGGAAGTTTGAAACTAGGATGAGGTGGGGGAAGGGGAAATGAGGAAGCTGTTGAAGTCCATATTGATGCCCTGGGGTTGAAGTGTTCCGAGGCGGAAGATGAGGCGTTCTTCCTCCAGGCGTCTGGTGGTGACGGAACGGCAGTGAAGGAGGCCCAGGACCTCCATGTCCTCGGCAGAGTGAGAGGGGGAGTTGAAATGTTGGGCCACGGGGCGGTTTGGTTGATTGGTGCGGGTGTCCCAGCGATGTTCCCTAAAGCGCTCTGCTAGGAGGTGCCAAGTCTCTATCTATTCCCCTGATCATCTTATACACCTCTATCAAGTCACCCATTATCCTTCTCCGTTCCAATGAGAAAAGGCCTAGCACGCTCAACCTATCCTCGTACGACCTATTCTCCATTCCAGGCAACATCCTGGTAAATCTTCTCTGCACCCTCTCCAAAGCTTCCACATCTTTCCTAAAGTGAGGCGACCAGAACTGCACACAGTACTCCAAATGTGGCCTAACCAAAGTCCTGTATAGCTGTAACATCACTTCACGACTCTTGAATTCAATCCCTCTGCTAATGAACGCTAATACACCATAGGTCTTCTTACAAGCTCTATCCACTTGAGTGGCAACTTTCAAAGATCTATGAACATAGACCCCAAGATCCCTCTGCTCCTCCACCTTACTAAGAACCCTACCATTAACCCTGTATTCCGCATTCTTATTTGTCCTTCCAAAATGGACAACCTCACACTTGGCAGGGTTGAACTCCATCTGCCATTCCTCAGCCCAGCTCTGCATCATATCTAAGTCCCTTTGCAGCCAAAACAGCCCTCCTCACTATCCACAACTCCACCAATCTTCATATCATCTGCAAATTTACTGACCCACCGTTCGACTCCCTCTTCCAAGTCATTAATAAAAATTACAAACAGCAGAGGACCCAGAACTGATCCCTGCAGAACTCCACTTGTAACTGGGCTCCAGGCTGAATATTTACCATCTACCACCACTCTCTGACTTCGACCAGTTAGCCAGTTTTCTATCCAAGTGGCCAAATTTTCCTCTATCCCATGCCTCCTGACTTTCCGCATAAGCCTACCATGGGGAACCTTATCAAATGCCTTGCTAAAATCCATGTATACTACATCCACTGCTCTACCCTCATCCACATGCTTGGTCACCTCCTCAAAGAATTCAATCAGACTTGTAAGGCAAGACCTACCCTTCACAAATCCATGCTGGCTGTCCCTAATCAAGCAGTGTCTTTCCAGATACTCATAAATCCTATCCCTCAGTACCCTTTCCATTACTTTGCCTACCACCGAAGTAAGACTAACTGGCCAGTAATTCCCGGGGTTATCCCTATTCCCTTTTTTGAACAGGGGCACAACATTTGCCACTCTCCAGTCCCCTGGTACCACCCCCGTTGACAGTGAAGACGAAAAGATCATTGCCAACGGCTATGCAATTTCCTCTCTTGCTTCCCACATAATCCTTGGATATATCCCGTCAGGCCCGGGTTACTTGTCTATCCTCAAGTTATTCAAAATGTCCAACACATCTTCCTTCCTAACAAGTATCTCCTCTAGCTTATCAGTCCATTTCACACTCTCCTCTTCAACAATACGGTCCCTCTCGTTTGTAAATACTGAAGAAAAGTACTCATTCAAGACCTCACTTATTCATTTCAATAATTCACTTTGTTTAAATTCCTTCAACATTATAACTATAAACATTCTATTCACATGCATAAACCCTTATTACAACAAGAATTGGAGTTGATAGTCACACTTTAGTCTATAAATGCTTGGTACCATCACGTCTAGGAATGGGAATTGGTTGTCCTTTTCTTCCTCTCTAGTGAATCGGATTCCTGTGAGTGTGGCGTTGATCATCCAGTGTGTGTTCTCTAAAAACACAGAAATAGGGAACACACACCGGATCATTAATGCCACACTCACAGGAATCCGATTCACTAGAGAGGAAGAAAAGAACAACCAACTCCCATTCCTAGACATGATGGTACAGAGAACACCTAACGGAGAATTCACCACAAAGATACACAGGAAAGCCACACACACAGACCAAGTCCTGAACTACGAAAGCAACCACCCCAACACACACAAAAGAAGTTGCATCAAGACACTATTCAAAAGGGCCACAACACACTGCAGTACACCAGAACTGCTAAAAGAGGAAGAAGAACACCTATACAATGTATTCGCCAAAAACGGATACACGCACAATTTCATCAACAGATGCCTAAGGGAAAGATCAATGGAACGAGGACATGCCACAACCCAAAGGACTAGCCACACTACCATACATCAAGAGCATTTCCGAACTGACAGCCAGACTACTGCGACCACTAGGATTCATAACAGCACACAAACCAACAGCCACTCTCAGACAACAACTCACCAGAAGGAAGGACCCGATACCCAGCATGAGCAAAACCAATGTAGTGTCCAAAATCCCATGCAAGGACTGCACAAACATTACATAGGACAAACAGGAAAACAGCTAACGATCCGCATCATGAACACCAACTAGCCACGAAACGACACGACCAGCTATCCTTAGTAGCCACACACGCAGATAACAAGCAACATGAATTCGACTGGGACAACACTACTATTATAGGATAAGCCAAACAGAGAACTGCCAGGGAATTCCTAGAGGCATGGCATTCATCCACAGATTCAATCAATAAGCACATCGATCTGGACCCAATATACCGTCCACTGCAATGGACAGCTGGAACTGACAACCGGAAGCGGCAGATTCAAACCACTACAAATGCCAGAGGAAAGATCACAGAAGTGCTTCAAAGGAGACCCCCAAGCATTGAGGATGTCACCTGGACAAGGGACGAAACGTCTGCAACACAAATTCCCAGCTCGGTGAACAGAACCACAACAACGAGCACCCGAGCTACAAATCTTTTCACAAACTTTGAATCCCAGACACCACTATCACCTGGCTATGTCCTGTCCCATTGGTAAAACAGACCCAGCAGAGGTAGTGGCACAGTGGTCTACAGTCAGGAGGGAGTTGCCCTGGGAGTCTTCAACATTGACTCTGGACCACATAAAGTCTCATGGCTTCAGATTAAACATAAACAGGGAAACTTCCAACTGATTACCACGCACACTCCTCCCTCGACTGATGAATAAATATTCCTCCATGTTGAACAACACTTGGAGAAAGCACTGAGGATGGCATAGGCACAAAAGGTACTCTGGGTAGGGGATTTCAATATCCACCATCAAGTGTGGTTTGGCAGCAATACTACTTATTGAGCTGGTCAGGTCATAAAGGACATAGCTGCCAAATTGAGGTCAATAGCAAGTGGTGAAGTAGCTAACAAGCCATACAATTATACTTGACATCATCTTCACCCATCTGCCGATTGCAGATGCATCTATCTATGACACCATCGGTAAGAGCGACCACCACATAGTCCTTGTAGCACCATCTCCATGCTAAATGAGACAGACTTCGAACAGATCTAACAACTCAAGACTGAATATCCATGAAGTGCTGTTGACCACTAGCAGCAGCAGAGTTGTACTCCTGCACAATCTGTAACCTCATGGCCTGGCATACTTCCCACTCAACCATTGCCATTAAGTCAGGGAATCAACCCTGATTGAATGGAGTATATAAGAGGGCATGTCAGGAGCAGCACCAGGTGTATCATAAAATGAGGTACCAACCTGGTGAAGCTAACAAACGGGACTACTTGCATGCCAAACAGCTTAAGCAGCAAATGATAGAAAGAGCTATGTGATCCTACAACTCATGGATCAGATCTAAGCTCTGATCTATGGCCACATCCAGTCAAGAATGGTGGTGGACAATTAAACAACTCACTGGAGGAAGAGACACTACAAATATCCTTATCCTCAACGATGCAAGAGACCAGCACAGCAGTGCAAAAGATAAGGCTGAAGCATTCGCAGCAATCTTCAGCCAGAAGTGCCGAGTGAATGATCCATCTTAGCCTCCTCCAGTGATCTCTAGTATTACAGATAGCAATCTTCAGCCAATTTGATTCACTCCATGTGATATCAAGAAATGGTTGGAGATACTGGTGATTGCAACATTTATAGGCACTGACAACATTCCTTCAGTAGGACTGAAAAATTGTGCTCTGGAATTTGCCCCATACTGTCCAGGGAAGTGTAGGCAAGGTAAATTAGCCTAGTAATTAGTAGAGCTGGATGGACAGGTTAGGGCAGTGTCTGGGTGCAATGCTCTTCAGAGGATCAGTGTGGTCTCATTGGGCCAAATGGTCTGTTGTGCATTGTAGAGATTTTATGGTTTATACCTCACATATAGGAAGATGGTTGTGGTTGTCAGCTTCAGTACATCTCTGCAAGAGTCCCTCTGGGTAGTGTCCTAGGCCGAAACATCTTCAGCTGCTTCATCAATGACCTTCTTTCCATCATAAGATCGGAAGTGGGGATGCTCGCCGATAATTGTACAATGTTCAGCAGTATTCATGACTCCTCAGACACAAAAGTAGTTCTTGTTCAAATGCAACAAAACCTGGACAATATCCAGGCTTAGGCTGACAAGTGGCAAGCAACATTCACATCACTCAAATGACAAGCTGTGATCATCACCAATAAGAGACAAGCTAACCACTGTCCCTTAACATTCAATGGTGTAACTGTCACTGAGTCCCCCACTATCAACACCTTGGAGGTTACTATTGACTAGAAACTCAACTGAACTCACTACATAAACACAGTGGCTACAAGATCAGGTCCAAGGCTTGGAATGCTGCAGTAACTCACTTCCTGACTTCCCAAAGCCTATCCACTATCTACAAGTTAGGAGTGTGATGGAATACTCCCCACTTGCCTGGATGAGTGCAATTCCAACAATGCTCTAGAAGTTTGACACCATCCAGGACAAAGTAGTACGTTTGATCGGCATTACATCCACAACCATCCACTTCCTCCATTACTGATGCTCAGTAGCCACAGTTCATACTATCTAAAAGATGTAGTGCAGAAAATCACCAAAGATCCCCGGACAGCACCTTCTCAACCCACAACCACTTCCAACTAGAAGGACAAGGAGAGCAAATACATAGGAACCTCCTTTAAGTTCCCCTCCAAGTCACTCACAATCCTGACCTGGAAATATATATCGCTGTTCCTTCATTGTCGCTGGGTCAAGATCCTGGAACTCCTTCACTTAGGGAATTGTATATCAACCCCACAGCAGATGGACTGCACTGGTTCAAGAAGGCAGCTCATAATCACCTTCTCAGGGGCAACTAGGGACAGGCAATATATGCTGGCCAGTCAGCAACATCCACATTCCACAAAAATGAATTTTAAAAATCTTTCAATCAAGGCCGTGTCTGATTATGTGCAATACCTACATGATAAATTTTTATTATTCATCATTCACACATCCAGGCTTTAGATTTGATATACCTTACATGATATAAATGCATAAAGTTCTTTTTAAAACTATTATTAACTGAGAAATATATACTGAAAGAGGAGGATGACATTCTTTCAGGAATAAGACTCCTTTTCTCAGTGTTTGCCTGGCTTTCTTGGTTTTCCTCCCATGTGGCATTCAAAGACAGCTCTGCAATTGGATGATTTACTAAAGCCCTTCACTGACAACACTCTCAAAATGCAATAAGGTCTATGACAGTAATCTGGTATAGTTTCCTTCCAACTCGGTGAGGAACAGTAGTAAGGAGTATGGACCATTTTACATGTGGATGATTTAGAAACACACCTGAGCCCTATCACTCTTTTTGTTTCCCAATGTGTTGTTGCACCACTTTGTTGCTAATACTTTTGATAATTCTGATAAATACTGTTTGTTAAACCAAACTAACTGTAATAACTACCTACAGCACTGAATGGCATTTAAGAGCTGGATCAATAATAGATCTACCTCTTCATCCGTGAAAATTGGATGTGTCAAAATGTGAATAAGAGAAACTGATTTGCTTTTCTTAATCTAAATGCTGCAATGAAGAAAATAAATGCATTAAACAAGAAAAGGAACTGCTTGCAGTCTTAGAACGCAATTGCTGCTCTAATTTGAAGTGTTGACAAAGACACTTTAGTCAATTTTTCTCTCCTTTGACATTGAGGTACAGCATAGTGATAGCCTACTGAGTTGTACTACAAAATTATATCTCATGGAGTATGTGCATCAAATGACCATGTTTTGATTGCATAATGTTAGCCATCCCAATAGGAAAGAATCCAATTGACAGTTTTCAATAAAAGGGCAAGTGGGATACTTTGCTGTGTCTTTATGTGTCTCAAGCAGCAGCAACATCAGCCAGACAGTGAGTGATATTTGGCTTTCTACCTTAACGATCAGAGAAGGGTTAGTTGCATGCGAGGATACAAAGCAAGGAGATTAATTTCAATTATGAAAGAAACATCTTTTCAAACAGTTTTAGCATCATTCTATATTCAGAAAAAAATCTGTTATTTCAATGTTCAAAAGCAATTTCCTCACAGACTTTAAGGAGGAGTCTTCATAAAGTCGGTGCTTTCAAATCACTGATAGTGTTCATGTTGAGTTTTGTGATTCTGAAATTCACATATAATGCATGTCAAAAACATACAATGTTTCCAATAATGGAAATGGTTCCAGTTTATTATTTAACAGGACCATAACTCTGAAACTTAACATTTCCTTCATCTACGTGATATGGCAAGAAGATTACAGTAAGACTGGAAAACTGGATCATATCCAGGAAGTACTGGCTTCAGACTAGCAAAAATAAATGTGGGGCTAACAGACTGTCAACAAGTCATGTTCCTGGTTTTCCTGATGACAGTTTTTATCTTCAGGTCCCTCTCATGTTGTGAAACTCGTGTGATTGTTATCTATAACATTTCAACACTTTTCATCTAAGAATGGATTTACAAGTCATCTTAGATCTGCTTTGTATTTTTTTTGTTCTGCTCAGCTTCTAGTATTTGAACTGCTGTTACTAAGCCCACATTTTTTAATTTCACTGCCATGAAATATTATTCAGAAGATAATAAAAATGTTATTTGGAATAGCATTGCATCAACTTCACAGTAAATTTGGGTGAAGAACTTCTCTTGGCTTTGTGCTCTGTGTTGCAATCTACATTGGACTGTTTCAAGTCTGGAGCCATGCGTGCTGCTACCACATTGGCATATTTTTCTGTTTAGAGGTTCTTAGAGCTTTTTAACTCCTTCTGTGCATCATTCCACCTACATGAACAAATTGAAATTCTAATTGTTTTTGTAACAGACTAACAATTATACTTTAAGTAATGCAATGTAAACGCCTTGTAATTTTAATACTGTTGTGCCAAGCACCTGTATCATAATTGAACCTTACTTATTTTTTCTGCTGTGAGTTGATATTACCTAATTTTGCAAACGCTGTTTGTTTCAAACTTATTAACTTTCATTGGGGGTGTTGGTTAATGGAGATAACACTTCATTTTCAAACTAATGTTTCTGACCCCAGCACTTTGTCTGTGGTTCCTGTCAGTCACATACCCACAATCCAGCTGAAGATCATTGATCAGCGATCTGTGATAGTTGCATTGCGAGCAGTTTCCAAATGTACCCTAATGTAGAAGAAATAACATGCACACATTTTTTTCTCTGAGGTAGAGATCTTTAGCTCCTGTCTATTTGTGGAAAATATTTAATTGCATGTTTACTTTAGGGACTTGTAGTTTTAGGGCAACTCTGACAAAAAAGAACCAATGTTAATTGGCTTTCTCTGTTTAAATTTTGTGATTGTTCCAATCCAGATGACATACTTATTGAATGCCAGTAGGCCAAGTGTTTGAAATGGAAAGGTGGAGTATCTAGCTCTATTTATACATGAATAGTGCATTATTAAAATTTAACTAAAACTTTTGATAAACTGTACTGAATTTTTACATTGAACTATTGGGTAAACCAACATCCAAAAACAGGTTTGGAAAGAATCAATAATAATTTCACTTTTCAGAAGAGAAGAATCCAATTTAAATTCAACAAAAAAAAACATTGTTAGATAAACAGGATCCAACCAAAAGCCAATGGAAAGCATTTTAACCATAACTGTGAACTTCATTCTTGTCATCATCGAAAGAGATTTAGTTTAAACTAGTAATAATGTTTCTACCAATCATTAATGCAGGAAGGGCAAATATAAACTGATTTCATTCTTGTTGATTTTGGGCAATTTGTTGAAACAAAATGGCAGATTATACTAGCGAGAACTTTCATTAAGTTTGGGAATTCAGGCAAAAGTTCTGTTTTGTTGGAATCAGTCAATTATAAAAGGAAGTATTGTAGGAAAAGATAGCATAAGTAACAGGGAAAAATTGACTCTAACTAATGGCAGCAGAAATATTTCCTTGGTAATTAGATATTTCATTCTCAAAATGGACGCTGCAAGGAAATACATAACGTTCTGATGACAAAACAAAGGAGTTAATGTATGATCAAGAGCATAAGCTTTCTGAAGCATGAAAACTTTGTTGTGAGCTTAAGGTTCTTTTAAATGTCAGCTCACTACAATCAGTGTTGCATGCAACTAAAGGACTATACAGGGATTAGATTTTAGATTAGATTACAGTGTGGAAACAGGCCCTTCGGCCCAACAAGTCCACACCGACCCGCCGAAGCGAAACCCACTCATACCCCTACATTTACCCCTTACCTAACACTACGGGCAATTTAGTATGGCCAATTCACCTGACCCTGCACATCTTTGGACTGTGGGAGGAAAACGGAGCACCCGGAGGAAACCCACGCAGACACGGGGAGAACGTGCAAACTCCACGCAGTCAGTCGCCTGAGGCGGGAATTGAACCCGGTTCTCTGGCGCTGTGAGGCAGCAGTGCTAACCACTGTGCCACCGTGCCACCCACCATGATGTCACAAAACCACCATCCTTGGGAAGGAGTTTGTGCTTGATTTCACATCTTGCCAGTTTTTGGTTTGGGAAGTTCAGATCAGGTTGGGTTTGGCAACATAGGTCAAGCTGTGTTTTGCAGGGTCAAGAGTCACTCAGACCATGGGAGAAGACCAGCCCAAAAAGCTATTAAGTAGTAACCATGCCATCATGCCTATGTAGCACCCAACTAAACAAGCCACAAGATTCTTTTAATTTCCTATTAAGAATTAAAAGTCATGCGTGGAAGCTTTAAAAAAAGTCCAGTTTTATGACCATGCTGTTTTTTTTATATGTGTGAATTAATGACATGATATCAAGTTATACAATTAACTTGCACTGCAGAAATGATATGTGTAAAATAGGTAGGAGAAGATAGTTTACAGAATTAGAAAATACCTACAGATCATTTGATACATGAAGTTCAATAGAACAGTGAGTGGCATATGGCTCAGTGGTTATCATCACTGCCTCACAGTGCCAGGGACCCAGATTTGATTCCACCCTTGGGCAACTGTCTGTGTGGAGTTTGCATGTTCTCCCTGTGTCTAAGTGGACTTCCGTGAATTGGCCATACTAAATTGTCCTGTAGTGTCCAGGGATGTGCAAAATAGCTGTATTAGCCATACGAAATGCAGGGTTACAGGAATAGGGTAGAGGTATGGAGATGGTCTAAGTGGGATATTATTTGGAGAGTTGATGTGGGCTTCTTGGGCTGAATGGCCTGTTTCCACACTTTAGGCATTCTATGAAGACTATAAGTATCACTAAAATGACTGAAGCAACCATATTGGTTGCTTTAATTTTGAAGAATTGCTATCTATTCAGACACTTTAGCTACGGTGGTACATGAATCACAGATTCCCTACAGTGTAGAAACAGGTCATTTGGTCCATCAGGTCCACACTGACCCTCCGAAGAGCATCCCATCCAGACCCATCTCCTTACCCTATAATTCCAATGGCTAACTCACCTAGCCCGCACATCCCTGAACACTGTGGGCAATTTACCATTGCCAATCCACCTAATTTGCACATCTTTGGACTGTGGTGGGAAACCAGAGCACCCAACAGAAACCCATGCAGATAAGGGGAGAACTTGCAAACACTCCACTGACAATCGCCCAAGGGTTGGATCAAATCTGGGTCCCTGGCACTGTGTCGCAGCAGTGCTAGTTACTGAGCCACCATGCTGCCCTTTATTATGAAGTCAATATAGTGCAACATTTTAGACTAGAAACCATGGAGTTTATGATGTTCCTCCCAGTTCAGCAGTGAAGTGGTTAAGTGCTACAATGCAGAGTAGAATATATTGTAGGTGGGACCCTTGAAGCAGGCCAACAGAAACAGATACTGCAGGGAGAAACCTACACTTTTTGAGCTGAAGCCATTTAGCATAGAATGGGGAATTTCATGTAATTATGAAACTGCACACATCTCACATGGGCTTACACATGCAATTGAAACGACTAAACATCCCCAGAAACATATAGAATTTCACTAAAATTCAGTTGGAGGTTGACTGATTAAATACAAATTCACTTTTATATGTTGCAGATACAAGGGAAAAATGCATGCGTTATATAGTGCTGGGCGTCAAATCCCAATTTGGCTTATTATGGAGATTAATTCCTGAACTGTCCTTTTTAATAACTGATACACCATTTTGTTTGGAACTCATTAAATCCTGTAAATGCAAAGGAATACTATACTTCCAAAAACTGCAATGAATAAAATAAGAGTTTACATTTATATTTATGCTCTTTCTGAACCTATTTTTAAAACTGCCTATCAGTAACTGATTTAATAAAGAAAAAATGATTGCCATAAGGGTTAGGAGATGTGTCTTGGAACATCTGGTTTTTCAAAGCTAGTTTGAACTGGAAAGCCTGCGATCGATGGTAAAATGGATGACATTGTGAATGACACTAATAAGCTCTAAATGTTCACAAAGCATGCTAGAACCAAAACTTTTTTTTTGAGCACATCACGAGGTTAGGCATCACCGTGCACTAAATTACAGAACTGCCTCATGACACAAGCAAGGAGTGTGACTCCTTTATATGGACAGCCCAGCAATTAAGCTCGACAAGAAAACAGCCTTAGGTAGAAGGTCAGTATTTTAAAGCATTATTTTTTATATAAAAATTCTTCATTCGGGTATTTTAGGTAGGAAATGAACATTTCCAGAAAGGTATGCAATTCATATCTTTCACCATAATTGGTTGTTTATGCAGCATGGAGTAGTTGCAGCCTTCTCGAAGAGGCCATATTAGAAGTAATGGAGTCAACTGCAGAGGCTGCAGCCTGACTGATGAGTTAGATATGAATTGTTAGTAACCAAGGCCTATCCCAAGGGGATTCATTAAGTGACTGGTACTCTACACCATCCTGTCATTTCTAACCTGGATGTATCCTCAACATTATGGAAGCTTTGTAGTATTTTTTGCAGTAGGCAGTTGCTAGGCTTTGCCAAACATGACTTGCTAATAGAATGAAAATTGAATGTCTCCTTGAAATTTGAACTTCTATTTAACTTATTTAGTGATTCATAAATACAGACAATTGAAATCTCCCTGAAAGCATTAAAGGAAAAATTAGGGGAGGAAATGCAAGACACAAAGAGAACTGAAGTAAAACACTGTTAAAAGAACCTCTTAAATTTATTATAATGTTTCATATAGAAGCTATTGGTACATTTTGCTGTAAGATCCTGATTACATTTCATGTTGACCCTTAGCCCATGGGGTTGACTGCAATAATAATAAAATGCAAAGCTTCCTGAGTCTCACTAATAGCTCTGCAACATTAAACAGAACTAAACCTAGACTAATTACAGAAACTAAGAATGCACGGGAATTCAGCCTCTAATTTATATATTTATTTCATGTCATTTTCTGTGAAATGACATGGCTATTGTGAAAGGCTTTGTCGAAATGATTACAAAGCACATCTGTACAATTGAAACTATCAATCTGTGCATCACCTTGCCAGTATTATATCTCCAGCAGGTTCTGTTCAATTGCACTTTTGTTCTTTAAAATGAAAAATATTGAAAAATAAGCAACATATGAATCTGTACAAACCAAATGCTCCATTACATTTCACTCCTCATAATAAAATTAGCTATTTAGGAAACAAAACTTTGCTGTTAGGAAATGTCATGCGATCTCAGTAATAATATTCTCAAAGGTGAATAACATGCTGCAAAATATTTCCCACTCACTATATTTTAATTTTAATTGCATTGTAAACATCCATTTTTTTGAAATTAAAAGGAATAGCAATGTTTGAAATTGTAAATGAGACTGAAAATGCTTGAAATGCATGTTTTACTTTGTGCATGCAAGAGAAAGGCAGACTATCATTTCATGTGACAAAACTTCATCTAAGGATTCAAAACATTAACATGGTTTTTCACTCCCTGGTGCAGGTCAGCCGAATGTGTTTTCAGCCATTCTGTTTTTATTTCATCCACTTGAATGGTAATTATGAATCAAAGATTCTATTTGTCGATCTTGATTCTTAAAATGGATGTCTGAGATCCATGGAATTATTGGAATAACATCAAGCTGAACAACATTTTTTCTTCAACACAATATTAGCAACAACACAAATTATCTGGTTACTTATGTTGCTCCTATTTGTGGGATCTAGCTACACACAATATGGCTCCTTCACATTTCTACACAAGTTACTTCATTTCATTGTTTGCTATGCTTTGTGATCTTTCTGAAGGTATGATGAGATGCTTTGTAAATGCAAGTCCTTTTTATCTTCCAAGCATTGGATGTGTAAATTATTTCTGTTTTACTTTCAGTAGAATAGTACAGTAATTATGAATGAGAAGGAGTGCTTTCACTGAGGATTTCACCATCTGCAAAAGCAATCAGTGTCATGATCAAGCTCCTGGTGTACCCAATTCTCTTTTTTCTTCATGCTCATTTGTTTTCCTTATAATATGGAAAAAGTCTGTCCAAAATCAAATGAAAAACAGAGCTTTAATAGGCTAAAATGATAAAACCTTTGCACTACATAACAATTTTTAAAAAAACCTGTATAATTCCTTATAGAATGTAACATAAAGTAACTTTCTAAATTTCTGCTGCAGTACAGGAAAGTATTGTTAGGACATGGTATATAACGTCCATGGTATATTTCCTCATATCACATGAAATATGTCAAGTATTTTTGAATGTTATATGTGGTGTTGCAAATACAATGGAAGCCTGTAAGAGCTGTCATTTGGCACTGCATCTTATATCCTTGGGAAACAAAGCTTCTCAATTTTCCAACTAATATTGTAACATTAATGATGTTACAAAGCAATATTTCTAAATTTCAACATATGGCTACAATTGTGAATCAAATGCAAATGGACAAATACCAAATATACAATATTCCAATTGTTCATTGGTAGTGCAAAGTTTTTAAAATCTATTCAACAACTAGTTTTATAACTTGAACAGAAACAGTTCCCACAAGTAATTAATTGAACACTTCAACTATGATAATGAAATCTAGGCTTTCTTTCATCTGTTGGAAAACTGCTAAAAAGCATGGTGATTCGTCCATTCTTGCCATTCCATGCATCACTCTGACCTTGAGGCGGGGTGGCGATAAGCTAGGTGGTCAGCGGTGTAAAAACAATGACTGCAGATGCTGGAAACCAGATTCTGGATCAGTGGTGCTGGAAGAGCACAGCAATTCAGGCAGCATGCTGCTCGTCGGGTTTAGATGGAGAGGAATTTGAGTATTTATACAAAACTGTTGACAAAATCAAACACAGAAACCCAGCAGGTCTGGCAGTGTCCATGCAAACAGAAACTGAGTGAATGTTTCCAGTCCAGTAGATGGTCAGCGGACCTACCTTGAAAGCATCAATTCTGGATGTTCTGAGAGATGTTTGCAGTGCTGCCAGTCTGTGGACCTGTAGCCCGTAGGGTAGAAAGGACACATCTGCCATTTATTGATCCTATATCTTGGGTCATTTCACTCCACTATGTTCCTGTATTAGTTCTTTGTAGAGTATTCTGTATCTGCATATGCCTTATCTTAGGTCCCAGTTTCTTCTAATATACTTGTGTGCTGAAATCTTCCTATTGTCCTGTTCTCTTTATGAGATACTGATGACCCAACAATAGATACAAGTGCTATGCTGTTATTCTTCTGCTAAGTCTGTTACTTCTTGTATCCCCTTCTTACTGCTCCAGGTGTGACCATCAAGTGGCCAGTTTAATGGTGATTCTCAATCTATTGGCTATGTCTGAGAATTGTCAGCCAATCAGATGCCAGCAGCTCTTTTGCTCAGCAGTGCCCGTGGGATGGTCAGGTTCACTGACAGACTGGAAGTTCCAAGATTACTGAGTGACCCAAATTCCAGATAATAAATGTGGGGCATGAGGGTTTTTGTGGGATGCTGTCATGAGAGAGTGGTGTAAGGAAGTTGGCAGCAAGAGCAGAGTCAGGCTCCACATAGTATTAACGTTAAAAGTGATACTGGTTTGTACTAAATGAATGCCATCTCCAATAATGTTGGTGTAAGAAAACATGTGACAGAGAGACTTGATGGAGTTTGGTCACGACTTCAGTGGAGAACATGCGTTTGTAATGCTGTGCATTATACCTTCATGTGTAATAGACTCATACCTGTTGAAGCTACTGAAGACTCAGTCATCTCTCCAAAATTAGACGAACCAACATGTAACATGGCAACAGCCAGGAAGCACTCCTAACATACTCAAATGCCACTTAAAAGAATTAAGACCTGAAAAAAAGTTCCAAAACTGCAGAACTTAGGAAGAGGCATCAGAAGAACTCCAAACCTGTTCCAGTGATAAAACGGAAGTAGACAGAAAGTCAGAAAATCAACTTACAAAGGCATTCTGGCTGTTCCACAGATGTGTAGTTGTCTATATAAAAAAAATCTAATCCAGCAATTGCAGGCTTTGAGTTGGAGAACAAAGCAAAGGTTGGGGATCTGATGAGACATCCTTACAAATCAATCTAAGAGCACACTGGGCAGGATGCATTAGGAAATCTATTGCCCTAGAAAGGAAGGTTTAAAGTAAAATATTTTTCAGTCCAATCTGAGGTTGGTACGATTACAAATGGTGACTGCAAGGAAGAAAAAGAAAAGCAAAGCTAAAAAATGGCTGCAAATATTCAATAGTCTGGGAGCAAGGAGTGAAGAGATGGTTGAAATAAATTAAAGTAAAGCGGTTTCTAATAGTTTTCCATGACCTTAAAAAAGAAATATCAGATTTAGCAAAGAGATCCTCCTGTGAAAGACAGTGATCACAACCAGGAATCAGTGCAAAACTGATCAGTGTGAAAGCCATATTCAACACATCAGCTAAACTATCAGAATGCTTCAAACAACAATGATCGTAAATTTCCATACACTTGAGAGCTACAGGCAGAAGGAGGAACCATATCAAACTCAGAGCTGGTAAAGTTAGTAAACATTATTCTAAGGTACAGAATTGTTGTGGATTAGACAAGTTTGAAAATGGGTAAGTCATTTAAAATGGAATCAGTGGAGAGCGGGGTGAGGATGGGGATTAGGGGAAGGAAGTTGGTCACTGGTTGGAGTCATATCTGGCACATAAGAAGCTTGTTGTGTTGTTGGAGCTCAACTCCAAGACATCTCTGCAGGAGGTCCTCAGGGTCCTAGACTCAATCATCTTAGCTGCTGCATCAATGACCTTCACCCCATCATAAGATCAGAAATGGGAATGTTCACCAACGATTACACAAAGGTCAACAAGAACTTTAATATTCAAGAAACTAAAGCAACTCTCATTCAAATGC
This sequence comes from Chiloscyllium plagiosum, assembly GCF_037043375.1. Classification (NCBI taxonomy): domain Eukaryota; kingdom Metazoa; phylum Chordata; class Chondrichthyes; order Orectolobiformes; family Hemiscylliidae; genus Chiloscyllium; species Chiloscyllium plagiosum. Next base: position 27,186,606 of record NW_028270155.1, on the reverse strand, counting down.
CTCAGAGTAGACAATATATAAGTTTTTGTAACAATTGACAAATAATGTTCACTCCACATGAGTGTAGGAGACTATGGCTTTAAGAGGTGGATTTTGTCCTTTTTTATGGGGAAAGGCTGAGATAGAAGTGACAAGAGGTCTGCTCAAAGTCACTAAAATAAACAACTTGTGAGGCCTTGTTTTTTTTTAATATTGGAACAATAAAAGCAGTCTGAAATGATAGGGTCAAGCTCCCACAGAACCAGGATTTATAGTTTCAGCAGTTGCTGGGAACTTGAAGCTGGATGTGGAAGCTTTTATTCCTCTCCCTGTTACAGCTAAAAGCTGGGGTTCTCTTCCTGCTGCTGGAATTGCATGTGAGACAATCTATTTTACTGAATTTACCTTTGCCAAGGATATGTTTATGAGATGTTATTGTACTGGAACAGTTAATTAGTCGTACTTAATATATATATTATTTTGTTAAACATTTCAATAAAGTTACAGTTAAGCCAATTCTTTGTCTTTCTTTTTATTTTGTCTGTATTTTGAACATAGTGTAAAAATAAAGTATGTTTTGCTTAAAGTCAAGTAGTTTGGCCAATCAAATTGCATCTGGAATGCAAGGCCTTACACTTATCTTTAAAATAAGAAAAGGTGAAGGTCTAGGCTATCCTCTTAATATATTTTTAGCGGGTTTGATCTGATTCATGACAAATTGGGAGCTCTTGTCAGCATCAAAATCTGTAATTCTAGGTTCAGTTCAGGATTATTGGACAAAAAGGCAGTGAGTGGTGAGTGTTGGTGTGTTTTTTGTATTTTGGGTGTTGCATTCAGTTGGTTTAAAGAGGATGTGCTTTGTGTAATAATGGCTGTTTCCTGGGGGTGGAAAATGTCACTCCGGGAGTTTTACAGAAACTGAGCATGGCAAAGCTTTTGGAATTGGTGTTCAAGCTACTGTTAGAGTTGCCTTTGTCTGTGTGAAAAGGGGAGATAATTGTAGCATTAACTCAGCCTTTATGATTGCCAGAAATGCCATCAGAATCTTTGGAAATGGCTAAAGTTCAATTGCAAATGAAGCAGCTTCAACATGAAAAAGAAATGAAACAATTTGAATTACAATTGAAAGAAAAGCAGAAAGAGAGAATAACTCTAGCAGAGGAAAGAAACATGGAAATAATAGCCCTGCAGAATAAAAAGAAAAGGAAAGAACAGCCCTAGCAGAAGGAAGGGAGAGTTTTTGATCTTCAGAGGGTGGAACCAAAAACCGAAAGTCATAGAATCCCTATGGTGTAAAAACAGGCCCTTCGGCCCAACAAGTCCACACCGACCCTCCAATGGGTATCCTCCACAAACCCATTCCCCTACCTAATTACTCTACATTTATCCTTGACTAATGCACCTAACCAACACATCCCTAGACACTATGGGCAATTTAGCTCAGCCAATTCATCTAACCTGCACATCTTTGGATTGTATGAGAAAACCGGAGCAAACCCACGCAGACACAGGGAGAATGTGCAAACTCCACACAGACTGTAGCTCAAAGCTGGAATTGAACCCAGGTCCCTGATGCTGTGAGGTAGCAGTACTAACCACTGAACCACCAAGTGAACTTAGAATGGCAGAAGTAGAGGTGAAGGTTGGAGTAGTGGTGAAGGTAGTGATGGAGAGCAATCTTATCACAGCCGTTTGAGAAAGTGGCGAAACAACTGAAATGGTCAGTGATCATGTGGGTATTGTTGATCCAAGCAAAGTTGGTAGGTAGAGCGAGTGAGAAATTTGCATCACGATCAGAGGAGGTCTCTGGAGTGTATGATGAGATGAATAAACTAATTGTAACTGCTTATGAGCTAATAGGCGAAGCCTACAGACAGGTTTTAGGAATCTAAGGAGGCAACCTGATAAAGCTTATATAGAGTTTGAAAGGATCAAATAAAGTCATTTTTATAGGTGGATAAAGACATTGAAAATAGATTAAACAAATGGCGCTCTGAGAGAGATGATTATTTTGGAAGGAGTTCAAAGATTCACTTTCACTCATGTGGAGGACTAGAGAGTTAAAACTGCATGATTAAGAGCAAAATGGCAGATGATTATGAGTTGGTTCATAATTCAAAATTTGGCTTCCGATATCAATTCCAATCTGAGGGAACTAGAAATTGGGGGAAAAAAATCCTCAGGTCAGAGGGGAAAAGAAAAAAAATCATTGAAAATAGTTTACTGCGGTGTAAAAAGGAGGCCCATGAGGTGGAAACAAAAGAAAAAATGCTCAGGTGACTTCACTGTAATAATGTTGGCCACATGAAGTTGCAGTGTTGATTGTTGAGAAAACCACTGGGAAGACGAATGTGGGAAAGTAGGATGAGTCGGTAAGTTTTTTTGAAGTTGTAAAGGAAAGCATAGTGGAAGCTAAAGAGCTGCAAAAGAACATACAAGCTGATCAGGGGCTGATTGAGAAAGAAGTGCCAAATCTCTTTAAATAATTTATTTTGCATGGGTGAGGTTTACTTATGTATGCCAGGAGGAGCAGGTAATGAAATTCAGATTTTAAGAGGTACAGGAGCAAGTCAATCTTTGATGGTGAGTGATGAGGAAATATGTAATTCAGAAAGAGTATTGTCAGGAAAAGTAGTAATATGTGAAATTCATGGTGAGAAGAGTAGTGTTCCAAATTATAAAGTGAGTTTGGAGAGTCTGGTGAAAAGTGGTGAAGGTGTGGTGGGAGTAATAGGAACATTCTCGGTTCCAGAAATCCAATTTATCCTTGGTAATGATATAGCTGGATCACACGTGGGATTGTTGCCTACTGTGGTTGAAAGGCAATGGAAAATCAGGCAATTGAGGTGTTACAGGATGTATATACGGGGACATTTCCTGAGTGTGTGATAAGAAGGTCACAAAGCTGCAGGTGGAGGAGTACAAATCAAGAAGTAAATGCAAGGAAGTTGAAGTTCAATTATTAGATGCTATGTTTGATAAATGGTTGAGAAAAAAAAAACACAAGAACAGGTGGAGGACAAAATGGATATTTCTAATTCAGAGAAATCACAACAGAAAAATGTAATGCTAAAGACTTTGTGTCAAAAAGCATACACAGAAGAAGAACATGAGTGTATCCCACACATCATGTGGGAGACCATCACATATTCAGGCAGAAGAAAAATGAGCAGAATTTCCTCAAGTTATATTACTGGTGAGTTATGGAAAGGAGGTGTTGTGGGTAGCAATAGGAGATCATTTGAGAGTTAGAAAAACTCAAGCAAAAAAGCAGAAACATTTTTATTGGTCAGGACTGCATAAGGATGTGGTTGACTTTTGTCAAATATGTCACACATGTCAGGGAATTGGAAAACCTCAAGCAGTGATAAAACCAGCACCGCTAATTTCCTTTCCAGCCTTTGAGGAACATTTTACAAGAGTCTTAATTGATTATGTAGGACCCTCTATCTGAAACAAAAAGTGGGAATCACAATTTGTTGACCATAATGAAAGTGTCTACTAGATTTTCAAAGGCCATTCCATTATGCAGTATCAGATCTAAAAGAATTGTAGAAGAGTTACTCCTTTTTACTAGATGTGGACTACCCACAGAAATACAATTGGATCAAGAGTTAAATGTTACATCAAAATTATTCAAAGAAATTATGGATAATTTAGGAATAAAAGAATTTAAATCCACTGTATATTATCCAGGACCTCGGGGCACTTTAAAATGGCGGTATCTAACTATAAAGATCATGTTGAAGGCTTATAATAAAGACGATCCAGAGGATTGGGATAGAGGAATTCCATTCATACTTTTTGCAATCAGGGATGCACCTAATGAATTAACTAAATTCAGTCCACTAGTATTAGTTTTTGGACATCAAGTGAGAGGACCACTGACATTAATTAAGGAGAAATTCGTGGGCGGCACGGTGGCACAGTGGTTAGCACTGCTGCCTCACAGCGCCAGAGACCCGGGTTCAATTCCCGCCTCAGGCGACTGACTGTGGGGAGTTTGCATGTTCTCCCCGTGTCTGTGTGGGTTTCCTCCGGGTGCTCCGGTTTCCTCCCACCATCCAAAGATGTGCAGGGTTAGGTGAATTGGCCATACTAAATTGCCCGTAGTGTTAGGTAAGGGGTAAATGTAGGGGTATGAGTGGGTTTTGCTTCGGCGGGTCGGTTGGGCCAAAGGGCCTGTTTCCACACTGTAATCTAATCTAATCTAAATTGTTGAGTCAGGTTTCAAAGATCACAAATGTGTCAAATTTTAGGGGAAGTTTAAATAGAACATGTGATTTGGCTGTACAGCATTTGAAAGTGGCGTAGCATGTGGTGAGACAAGAAGCAGACAATTAATCACAGGTTTGTAATTTTGTTAGTGAAGATAAAGTTTTAGTGTTGCTCCCAGTGGTAGGTGAATCAGTAAAAGCAAGGTTTAGTAGGCCTTATCAACTCAAAATGATATTAAGTGAGGTGAATTATTTGATTAGAATTTGATAAGAAAGAAATCTCACAGCATTTGTTGTGTGAATGTGCCCAAAAAATATTTTGGTAGGCAAGGAAAGCAAAAGAAGAATGTGCTATTAGTTACAGCATAGAATAAAGAGCCAAGTTCAGGTGATTCTGAATCGGACAGTCCTCAAATTAAACTGAACAATAAGTAAGTTCTCAAATTGGGATAAATTATTGCATTATCTTCCAGAGGAAAATCAAAATGACATGAAAGAGTAATTACAATCACATGGGGAGATATGTGGGAATAAGATGGGAGGTATTAATCTGATTCTGCATGATGTAGATAGAGGGATATTTTGTCCTTTATTTTAAAGGAAGAAAGGTTGATGCATAGGGGTTGACCGGTCTGTGAAAAAAAAATGAAGTAAACAGTTTGTGAGGCCTTCTTTTTTAAAAGTTGGAACAATAGAAACAGCCTGAATGGGTGTGGTCAAGTTCCTACAGAACCAGAATTTTTAGTTTTAGCTATCAGCAGTTACTGCATCTGGAAGCTGGATGTGCAAGCTCTTAGTCCTCCCTCTGTTACAGCTGAAAGTTGGGTTCTCTTTCTATATGTGAGACAATCTATATTACTGAGTTTGCCTTTGCCGAGGGTATGTTTATGACATTTTACTACATTGGAACAGTTAATTAGTAGTAGTTAACGTATATATATTATTTTGTTAAACATTTCAATAGAGTTATATTTAAGCCAACTCTTTTCTTTTTATTTTGTTTGTATTTTGATTGTACTGTAAAAATAAAGTGTGTTTTGCTTAAAGTCAACTAGTTTGACCAATCAAATTGAATCTGGAATGCAAGGCTTTACACTTACCTTTAAAATAAGAAAAATTTGGCGTCTAGACTATCCTCTTAATATATTTTGAGGAGGTTTGGTCTGCCCAACAAAAGAAAATCTAATCATTGCCCCTTGACATTCAATGGTATTATTATCATTGAATTTCCCACTACCAACATCCATGTGTTAGAAGTGTTGTGGAATACAGTACTCCATACTTGACTGAATGAGTGCAGTGTTATCAAGACTGAAGAGGATTTATATGATCCAGGACAAAACAGTCAATTTGACTGGCACCAAACTCAAAATCATTTACTCCCTCTATCATTGTTTCCTCATAGCAGCAGTATGTGCAAGCTAGAAAATGCACTGCAGAAATTCACTAAAGATGTTTAGAAAGTCTCTTCCAAACCCACAACCACGTCCATCTAAAAGGATAAGGGCAGCAGATAAATGGATACACCACTACCTGCAAATTCCTCTCCAAGCCACTCACCATCCTGGCTTGGAAATACATTATTGTTCCTTCACTGTCACTGGTTCAAAATCTTGGAATTCCCACCCTAATGGCATTGCGGGTCAAATTATACCATGTGGACTACAACGGTTCAAGAAGGAAGCTCACCATCACCTTCTCAAGGCAGATAGGGACAGGCAATAAATGCTGGTTAGCCAGCAATGTCCTCATCCCACAAATAAAAGGAATGATTCATCAAAGGTAGAAGGTGTACTGAAGTAAAACCTTTTTTTTCACAGAAGTCTTTGAAGTTAAAAAATATTTTTGGATGATATCACTGACCTCCATTGTGCATTATGGAATACATTTATGTCAATATTTATTACTAATTTTCAGCCAGATGCAGGAGTGAATGTAATACATTTTCTGAGTATAGACCATGGCTATCAGTACATTATCGAAGTTCAACAGAAACCGAGTTACATGGTCCAGGATGGATTTAATTAAAAGTCAAGAGAATATGCAGGCAACACATCAGTATAAGTGAAAGCAGATATGAGAAATAATGTATGCTGTACAGGATCAATAATTTTTGTTTTTAAATGAAAGAGTTTGTATTAACCTTAATCTCATTAATTGGAAGTTTAAAAAATAAAAATCCAGAAGTCACTTCAAAAGGAAATATTCTAAAATTATTGACAGACTTAAGATTGAAAATAGTATTAGTTTGCAAATACTAAACCTGTATGTGTTTTTATGGTAAGACAATACCATTCCCATTAATGAAATCTTTCCAACTTCAGCAGAAAGAGATGTCAAGGACAGGAGTTAATTCTCCTGTTACTTAGCCTACAGAGTGGTGTTTTGCAAACGTTCCTTAAGGTAATCATACTCTACACATTTGTGAAGACTTAATTTAATTTAAAAAGATCATAATAAGTGCACAATTTAATAGATAGTCCACAATTTAATAAGATCAAAATAAGTGAAAAATCACCCCATGTCCTCAGTGGACCAAAAATGTGCAAAGTTTTCCAAAACTATTATGTTCACATAATTAGGCACGACTAATGTTCCTTTAGATGGGAAGGTCCTGACAACCTTCACTATTACTCTGTTTGGAAGAATTCATTTTAATCACTTCCATTTGATATAATGTCTGAACCAAATATTTACCAAAGCGCCATGTCAGACATTTTATTGAGTTTTAAATGAGTAATACGTCCTTTGGAAAACAACTTATTCCATGCTGAACTGTCAAAGGCTTGAGGGCTACAATACTTTAACTTTTTGTTCAAAATAAGCATAGAATGCATTGAGCTCATTGGGGAGGGCTGCATTGTTGCCAACGATTCAGTTCAATTTGCTTTGGAGCCCATTATATTGTGTATGCCTTGCCACATCAACGAGCGTTTGCGTGGTTGATCTGGAACTCTAGTTTCGTCTGCTATTTTATCTTGGTGTCCTGATAGCTTTGCAAAGATTGTACCCGGATTTCCTGTGTAGGTCAGTGTCATCTGACTTGAACAGCTGAGACCTGGACTTCAGTCAGGAGTGGATCTTCCAGTTCATCCATGGTTTCTGATTGGGGAACACTCGGATTAATTTCTTTGGCCATTTGGAATTACTGACAAGCTTATCTCTGAAAATGGTTCACAACTTGTCAATGAGTATTTCAAACAATTTACAGAAAACTGTTGATTTGTACATCTTACAATCTTCCCAAGATATTCTCAGCATAAATGTGAAAATGAAATGGAATTCAGAACTTTTAATGCATTGTTGGTGAAGGACGTAGATTTTCAACCTGTACTTCTAAATTACATTTAATTGTGGTTTAGCACCATTAGAGTTGTTGTGGGGCAGAAAACTCTGAACATGGCTTCCCAACCTACTCAAAAACGACTTCCAGGGCTAGCAATCCTGAATAATTAAAGAGTTCTAGACTGAGGATAGTCTTATCAAAAATAACAAGCTGATAACTATGGTAAAAGTCTTTGAGGAGAAAGTGAGGACTGCAGATGCTGGAGATCAGAGCCCTTCCTGAAGAAGGGCTTATGCCCGAAACGTCGATTCTCCTGTTCCTTGGATGCTGCCTGACCTGCTGTGCTTTTCCAGCAACACATTTTCAGCTCTGATAACTATGGTAGTTATTCAATAACAATAAACTATATGAATCGATGGAAAGAGAAAAAGTAGGAATTTGAAACCAAAGCTGAGAAGGAATAATAGTTTTGTGAGATGATAATCAACATAGATTTTATTTTGTGCACACTGCAGAAAGTACTATATATCAGAACAGGAGGCACCTTACTTCTCTTCATCAAAGACATCAATCAGTAATAAATTTGGATGAACAGGTATTCTTCCAGAAATTAATAATGAACTAGATACCACAATCTCAATGAAAGTCCTCCAAGACGACGCAATAACTCAAAGGAAGACTACCGATCTTCTGAGTTTGACAAGAATGCAATCAAGGAAAATTGGGAAGTCTCCTGACAGATTATATCTGTGATGTCAGACACTTGGGGGGAGATGGAGTAGAATGCAAAAATGAATATGAAAAATAGGAACAAGCACTTGCAGGGAGATGTAGTATTGTGTTGAAAGGGATAGTGTCTGGGACCTTCCCGTAATGATGATGTAAGAGATATATGGTAGACAGACATGAAGGAATATGATCATGGCTTCAGCAGAGAAAGGCAATACTATGTAAAAGTGTATATTGTTCCTTCAAACATAATAAATTGGTTACTGTTTAAACCTGCTGAAGATTCAGTAATCTCTCAATAAAGCCAGATGAACCAACATACAACTATCTCAGAAGAGATGATGCATGTTGACAAAGCCGCCTACAGCTGGGTTAATAGCAGTAGCAGTGCCCTCAGGCCCAGAAATGGTAATTAATTGTCCACTTAAGAGCCACAATTGATAACATGGCAGAATGGCCGAGGAGGAGCATCCCTCACAACTACTCCACCTCCTCCACTGACTTTATCCTGGTAGAGGCAGGAAAGTGAGAAGGTCCATCCAGTTAAATGCCCTTCCCAACTCCAAGTTCACCACCAGAGAGACTACAGAATTCTAGCCACATTGTGGGTCATAACGTAGAAAAATTGGAGACTTCTGTTATTTATATTGTCAGCAGCAGCACCCCATAACAGCAAAAAATGAACTGCTCATTATTCCTGCAAAAGCTTTAAAAAGTCATTTTATTAAAAGTACAGAAAACAATTTACTGTAGTATTTTGAACATGGGACAAAATTCAACTGCAGCCCTCGAGGAGGTTTAAACAAAGGAATACAATATATTATATCTGATTAACATACTTACTGTTCATCAATAACAATTATGCTGTCTTATTAACTTTTGTCAGAAACACAATGTAAAGATCGGCAGAAGCTGAAACACAGAAAGGAGTCTGACAGCCAACTTAACTTTATTATCTATGACAATTTGATGCTAAAAGCATCCCGCTTTCAAAGAGAAAGAAGAAATAGTTTGGAATGTATTTGGTTCTACTGCTGTACAACATTGTCTGATGAATATTTTATGATTGTCATTTCAGCACCTTAATTTTCTCTTCTTGAACCCACCAAATATATGTATTTAACAGTACCTATGTATTCGTTTCGAATGACTTCAATCCTACCAGCTATGTTTCACTTGAGCCTTTTGGCCCATGCTTTTTTGGCTTGTTGTAGCATGACCCGGTCATGGGCCATGTTGCTGCCACACTGCATTAAGTCTACATATGTACAGCAAAGCAGTCATAAGAAACCTTGCTGGTTCATTGTTGCTCCTTTTCTGTGAGAAAGCACCTTGACCTTGCACAATGCTCAGTGTCTTCCTGCAATGTCTGGAAGATGAACTCAGTGGAATGGGATAATTGAATTTGTTTCTGACTATTGTGTGTCGCTCATGGGTTTTCCAATGAATTACATGTCCTCACCATGGCTTTTCATGTGTTTTTATTACAAAATGATTAATTCATGTCCTACAGTGCTGCTGATGGAGATTTAATTTTGAGAATGGATTGCATCAGCCTCGGCAACACTTGCATCTGATTTGCTTTGATCATTATGAGACCAGGGTTGTTCTAGAGTACAGGGTTTTTCGTTAAAGTCTCATTTGGAGCTAAAATCTTAAAATCTTATACATGTTTAGTCTTACTTCAATTTAAAATCAGTTAAACTTAAACTGCTTATCAGTTGGTTTGGTGTTTGTCTCTAGATTTGATCCTTTTCTGCTCACTGCATGACTAATCATAGAAGTGAGAAGGTAGAAAAACCACATTCAGAGATTTCCCAACATAAATTGTTTTATGATATAAGTGACTTGGTGAGCTCAGTTCTCTGCTGCTGCACTAAACGATGAAACGATGAGATGTGAGATTGAATTGATCCTATCCATCACATCAAAAACGAGTCCTATGCTATTGGGACACTGCATCTCAGAAGTTGGGTGGAATCACACCAAGACTGAGGCAAGATTTCTTCTTCTCTCATTTCTTTATGAGGGACTTCCTGTTTCAGAAGTTAGTGGATCATAGAAATCAGGAAAGGAACATAGAGGTAAGAGATTGTAAAACAACTGCAAAATGGATCGAGTGATAGAGATGAAGGAACACTGCCATTTGAATATTGTAAACCTGCTAGTATCTTCCTCAAGTAATGCTAACATATAGTCATATCAAACAAACAGTTCGTGAAATGTATGAAGAAAAATGATATTCACTTGTTCATAGATACATATCTTGAACTAAGAGAAAGTGAGGTCTGCAGATGCTGGAGATCAGAGCTGAAAAATGTATTGCTGGAAAAGCGCAGCAGGTCAGGCAGCATTCAAGGAACTGGAGAATCGACGTTTCGGGCATAAGCCCTTCTTCAGGAATTCCTGAAGAAGGGCTTATGCCCGAAATATCGATTGTCCTGCTCCTTGGATGCTGCCTGACCTGCTGCACTTTTCCAGCAACACATTTTTCATATCTTGAACTGTACAAGTTCATTTTACATCTTTTGACTATAGCATCTGCCCCTTAATAAGTATTATAGTTCGCAGTTTTATATTTATTCTTTCATGTGATTGAAGTGTTATGGGTAAAGCCAGCACTTTTTCCATCTGTGATGGCCCTTGAATTGAGAGGTTTGCAAGATCATTTCAAGGGGCAATTAAGTGTTAACCAGATTGCCGTGGGTTTGGAGCCAGAGCAAGTAAGGATTGTAGGTATATTTCCTCAAAATTAATGATCAACAGTCAATGATAGTTGGCGTGAAGGACATGTTCTATTTGGACTTCAGTAAGTTGTACAACAAAGTTCCTCATGGTATACTGGTTAGCAAGGTTAGATCACATGGAACACAGGGGGAATTAGCCATTTGGATACAGAACTGGCTCAAAGGTAGAAGATAGATGGTGGTGGTACAGGGTTGTTTTTCAGACTGGAAGTCTGTGACCAACAATGTGCCACAAGGATCAATGGTGGGTCCACTGCTTTTCATCATTGATATAAATGATTGGATGTGAACATCGGAGGCATAGTTAGTAATTTTGCAGATGACACTAAAATTCAAGGTGTAGTGGACAGACAAGAAGATTACCTCAGAGTACAATGGGATCTTGATCAGATAGGGTGATGGGCTGAGGATTGGCAGATGGAGTTTAATTTAGATAAATGTGAAGTTCTGCATTTTGGAAAGACAAATCAGAGCAGGATTTAAACACTTAATGGTAAGGTCCTGGGGAATGTTGCTGAACAAAAAACCATTGGAGTGCAGTTCCTTTAAAGTGGAGTCCCAGCTAGATAGGATAGTTGAGAAGGCATTTAGTAGGCTTGCTTTTATTGGTCAGTGCATTGAGTTTAGGAGTTGGAAGGTCATGTTCTGACCGTACAAGACATTGGTTAGGCCACTTGTGGAATACTGCATGCAATTCTAATCTCCTTCCTATCGAAAGCATGTTGTAAAACTTGAAAGTGTTCAGAAAAAAATTATAATGATATTGCCATGGTTGGAGGGTTTGATCTATGGGGAAAGGCTGAATAGGCTGGGGCTAATTTCCCTGGAGAGTTTGGAGGCTGAAAGGTGACCTTTAGAGGTTTATAAAATCATGAGGGGCATGAATAGGGTAAATAGCCAAGGTTTTTTTTTCCCAGAGTAGGGGAGTCCATAACTAGAGGGTACAGGTTTATGGTTAGAGAGAAAGATTTAAAAGGGACCTAAGGGGCAATGTTTTCACACAGAGGGTGATGCATTTATGGAATAAACTGCCAGAGGAAGTGGTGGAGACTGGTACAATTACATTATTGAAAAGGCATCTGGATGGGTATATGAATAGGAGGGGTTTAGAGGGCTATTGGCCAAATGCTGACACATGGGATTAGATTAATGTAGGATCACTGGTCAGCATGGACAAGTTGGACAGAATGGTCTGTTTCCATGATGTACAGCTCTATGACTCTATGACTCTAGTCCAGGTCCACCAGAACTGAAATTAGCTTTCATAGTCTAGATATATTGATTGATTTTAAATGCCACCAGCTGCCATGGTAGATTATGAACCCACATCGTCTGGAGAATTAACCTGGGCCTTTGGTTTTCTAGTGACACTACCACTGTACCTCCATCTCCCACACTACTAATCATGTTATATTTTGTTAGTATTATAACATATTCATTTTTACATCTACTTCATTATTAGAAGCAAATTTATTGGTTTCCACAGTCTATGTTGTAACAAAGGTGGAGTATTACAGTGTGCCTCTGAAGATTTATGAGTTAAAAAGCATTATGGTAATATTATAGCACAATATGATGTAGTAGTAATATTATTAGCATTTTTTACACTGGGGTGGAGATCATTTTTCCTCTATGCACTTCTATGTCTACAAGTGAAACCTAAGTTATTGGGATTTGTAAGATATATATATTATTTAAAATGCACAGTCCATAAGATATTTATTTATTTGTTTGACCTCTGATAATGATCACATATGTGCTTCCATATCCCTCAGGACAGTGTTTGGGTGGAGAAGTGCAATTTACCATTTTAGCAGTGACACTGACTCTCAAATGTCATCTGACGGGAGAAAGCATCAGATGGTCATTTTGGTTTGTGAAGTGGTCTTGTAAAAACAAAATGTGTAAGAAAGAACTTCAAAGAAAATATAATGGATGCTTATGGTTTTAAATTTTTAAATTTTTTGTACAAAGTTTGAGAACATCAACTCTTTAAAAGGTTGTATGACTGGTAATGTTTTGAAAAGACAGAGGAGTAGAGAGATTTAGGAGTTTAGTTGCACAGATCCGTGCAAATGAGATGACAATTTGAGAAAACTATTTGAAAAAGGCCAATGGAATCTGAGGTTTTATAAATGGGGGACTAGAATATAAATGAAAATAACTTATGTTCGATATACCCAAATGACTGACCAAGCTCCAGTTAGAATTTTGTGCGCGGTACTGGGTTACTTACATTCAGAGAGGTTTGAGTGTCATGTGAGAAGTTACAGAAACAGATTAACAAAGAGTCAACAGTGCAGCTGAGAGAATTTAGTAATAATAAGGCACTGGCACTCATTTACTGAGGGCAAAGGTGGAAGGAAGAGATTTGATAGCAGTTTTGAAAATCATGAAGGCTTCTGATAAGAAAAATCAGAAAACAAAACTATCATCACTGGTTAGTGACTTTGTAACTGAAGAACATAAATTCCCCATCATGAAAAAAAGCTGACAGGAGAAATTTGAAGAAAATGGTTTTTATACAAAGATCATTAGAATTAGATTGCCCCATTTGAAACAACAGTGGAAAGAGAATCCATGGCAACTTTTAAAGGGGAAATAGCTAAATATTTGAAGACAGAAAATAAAAGTTACAAGAAAAGGTCAAGGGATTGGGACTAATTGGATAATTCTTTCAGAAATATAGTACACACAAAATGAGCAATAGTCTTTGTCTATGCTGGCTATAAAATTCTGTGGAATTATGACAAATCTAAATAAAAATATCAGCTGGGACTGATTTTAAAACCATCATCTTCCCCTTACTCCCATCTCATCACTCCACCTCAACACACTCTAATTACTATTTTTTTCTCACAGGAATTTATTATAAGTTTCTTTCTTCTCTTATCTTTCTTCAGCAGTTCAAATATTCCGCTCAAATGTGACATCTCTTGAGAAAGAGTTGGATATGAATACAAACAGATGGAAACATTAAGAGCAGAAGTAAGCCAATCAGTCCTTGAGCCTGTATTGCCAGCCAATCAAATCACCGCTTCTATATGTTTGAGGCTTAAATCCACAATCCAACTTACAATAAATAAGCTTTGACTCCCTTATTTAACAAGAATTGATAAATCTTTACCTTAAAAATATTCAGAACTTCTCTCCATCCCCTCCCAACACCACCCCCCTCTGCTCCCCGCCCCCCCACACACATTTTTTTCTTGCAGGAAAAAATGCCAAATAGCCCAGTGCACAATTTCTAACTAGTGGGAGGTAGGAAAATTTGTATGCCCTTACTCCATGGAGTATTTAGTGGGTTAATATTATGGGAGTGATCATGATTGAAGACAAGGTCAGTGGTGGGGGTGAAAATGTTGAAGATAACACTATCTTATTCTCCTCATAAGCTAATTCCCTCTAATCTCACTCTGTCTTCTGATTTATGAGTTGCATATGATATAAGCATGTGTTTTTTTGCTTTTCAATCTTGTCTCTGACCTCTGACATCACCATAACCTGACAACATACGATATCATTTCAAACACACACGAGAACTGTGATTAGTCCAGGCAATGTTTTGTTTTTTGCTCATGGGTTGTGAACATGACTGGTTAAGACAGTAATTAAAAATAAAGAGATGAATTAGAAAGAGATGGAAGAGCAGGAAAATGGTGATGAAGCAGAAATATTCTCACTTGTTCTCACTTGTATCACCACCAACTTTGATATTCACATTGTGTGCATTTTAAAAGAAAGTGTGGAGGAAAATTTGCATTTGAGGAAACATGACTGGCATTCTGGCAGGTTAGGTGTAGAGGTCAGTACAAGTGCCAACAGAAGGGTAAAGCCCAGCATATCATTGCAAAAAATGAGACTGGTGCAAATTACTTCAAACAATTGGATTGGTGATCCAACTCACCCTCCACCTGAGGTTCACAGTATCACAGGTGCTATTCTTCAGCCAACAAGATTCACTTGTGACCTCAAGAAATAGCTGAAAGTGCTACTACTGTTCTTTTTAATTCATTCATGGAATATGATCTTTGCTGGTTTGCTGCCCATGCATTAAGGATTTTCAGAAGGTAGTAATAAGCTGCCTTCTTGAATCACTGCAGTCTATTTTGTGCAAGTTATATACAACAATGTTAAAGAGGGATATCCAGGAGTTTGACTTGGTGACACTGAAGGCAGGGTGGTATGGTGAGTGGCTTGGAGAGGAACTTGCAAATGGTGGTGTATCTGATGCCTATGTCTTTTTAAATCACAGACAAATTGTGGCAATTCACCACTGACAGTACCTTCTAAACATTTATCCTTTACCACTGAGAATAACAATGGCAGCTGACACATGGAAACACTGCCACTTGCAACATATATAGTGTTCTGTAGTAAATAATTTCCACTTCCCTTTCCTCCCTCTTCCTGCATTTATCCAACTCTATTTCACCACTTTTTATTTTTCCTGTGTTCTTAGAACCTGAAGGGAATTAAATGTGCTGCACCAGTGTTTGGGAGCTAGCATTCTATGAAAAAGACTAGAAATCAGGACAAAGTCCTTTGCATTTGCAATCCTGTTCCCTGCATGGCTCACAACTTTAAATCATCTGCAACAGTCAGTCGAAATTAGCCAGAAACTAACTTGAAAGCAGTTGATGAGTCATTTCAAAAGTATTGGTTTGGGATCTTTTTGTTGCTGAACACAGGTTGAACTCTACAATGTTGAGAGAGTGTGAGCTCGCACATTGAACTCCAAAAAAGGCAATGCTGGTATCAAATCACTGTTACATGCTAATTTGTATTTTACTCTGAATATTAGTATTACACACTTCCCACTCATGCTCACATCTTATCCAAGGTGGTGTTTGACATGATCCCTGCCAGAACATGCATGGACTTTGCAGATATCTTTTGGAATTAAACAACGCCTATCGCGCTCAAGCTGTGGGCATTACAGAATTGGACTTTAGAGCAATCAACTTCTTGACAAGGAATATTTTCATAGCATTGTTCATCTTCTGGACCCAAGCAAAATCTTTGACACCAATTGTCAGCCAGGTATGCAACCACGGGTCTAAAACTATCTTCATGTAATGATTACACACATTCACGTCAAATGGAAGCAGGAACACTTATCTTTATTCTGAGTAATTCAGGGGCACTGAAGCTATTTGTAGCATCACTATATCCTGATCATAATCAGTTCGACTTAGTGCAAGCTGAATATTGAAACCGTGATCATCTTGTTTTGTAAGGCTCAGCTACTCAGTGGGCCAGCAAGAGTTGCCTCCGCAAAAGTTTATTTTCAAGACCTTTACCTCTAATCAATGTTGCTAGCAAATACTTTACTTCAACTGTCTCATTTCATCTGAGTACAAATCAGCTAACTCAGTAAGACCATTAATTTTGCCATAAAATCTACATACATACTGTAAAATCCATCACGCAAACAAAAGATGTCAGGGTTGCTTAAATTCTGCCATGCAACCCCAGACTTATATTCCAAAGAGACAGCTTCACAAATTTCAAACTGAGCATTCTAATAATGCTTCTGCTAGTTGCATTTGATGCAAACATTCACTTCCCCATTTTCAAGCGTCCCAGATGTATAAGTAGATGCAGCAAAATGTGACCTTTCCATCTGACTTGCAAATTCAACTTACTCCTATGGACAGTGAGCCAGACCAGACACTAATAAAAGCAAATAAATGTGGCTTATTCTGCATGGTTTGAGGAATTCAACCTAGTAAAGGCGAGGAATGCTTTTTTTTAAAGCCCCTGTAGGCAGTGTGTATTGTTACTTTGTCTGAATTGTTCAGAGATATAAAATGCACGATTCTTTCTACTGAACATCAAAAATAAATGTGAGAAAGTAAGTGATCTTACAGCACTATTCCACCAGGGAGAATAAGGGCTTATACAAACTAAATCCTCTTTGTATCGTACATGAGGAAGCAATTAAATAAAAAATAGTTTTTCAGTTTATTTATGATCCTATGAGACCTGGAGTGGAATTTTTGAAGTACGTTGTTTAAAAGACAAGACTAGAATTTATTCAGCTCTTTGCAAGAATATCACTAATGAAGGAATTGCTTAATCTGCAGCTCATAACTTTACTGTTTGTAATATCTGCATATTTGACTGAACATTTTTGAAGGTGATTAAGTAGCAGCAATGATTATTTGTAAATATATTGAGGAAATATTCAGGTGGAACAAATACATCATTGTGAAGAAGGACCAAGCACCCGTTTTGTCATCCTATGACAAAACCATGGTCAGAGGTCCACTTACAAGATTAACCCTCATTCAAGTGCCCTCTGTCGCTCAGAAGTCTATGCTTCATGTATTATTCTTCTTAAATGGTGTATTTTCCCTAAAGCTTTGGTTTTTCAGCACTCACCAAATGAGATCTCTAATATGTGTAATGCATGTGCCAAGTCCGAAACAAAACAGCTTTCTAAGTTAATCAGCAGATAGTGGGTTTCAGGTCTTCCTGATAATAGAATGTATAAAGCAGAATTCCCAAGTATGCGGATATGTAATTGTTGCTGTTAATCTTTTATTAAATTCCACAAATATCGCATCAGTTTACAGTATTGTAAAGCTAGATAATTGCACGTTATTTCTCCAGACAAAACAACGGTTTTTGTTGATTCATTGTCAAATACCATTTCGCTGCAAAATAATATTCCTTTCCATCTATTTATGTGTAATATTCGCTGTACTTATTTCACACAGTAATGGTTTTCAGACATACAGACTTGTTATTACCTCAAGAATGTCACATGTTTCCTTTGTTTGAAATCCTTAAAAAATGGAAAGTGGTTCCTGTGACGATCTAACCAAGCCCAACTATTGATAGAGACATCTATATTTAGCTCCAGAGGGCTAGCAATGGAGCAACATAGAACCATATTTATACGAAGTTTAAGGTCCAGGTCGTCAAAGAGTCATGACAGGCCATAGGGTTGTGTGGTGCAACATGATTGGCATGGAGGCATGAGTTGCCATGGGTGAGGGACATTTTGACTCAGTGGGTTGTGAGGGAGTGTGTGGAGTGAGGAATAGAATGCTTTAATGTAAGACAAAACAATTGGGATACATTTCCAGAGCCCAGGTGGGACTTTTAACAGGCTACCTCAGCACACAATAGCCCTGTGGTCACCTTTAAACTTTTCCTGAAGCAGCAGGCTGATTCCAGCCAAAAACCACTCTCCACCACATTAACACAGCACCCCACCACAAGCTAAGATCCTGGTTTCAAGAGCAGTTAGTGCCAAGTTGAGTTTGGAGGGGTGGATAATTTCCTGAGTCTGACTATCTATCTCAGAAGTGAAAATCCAGGCCTAAACATCAATCTATAGTCACTGTTGAAATAAACCTATAAGCTATTTTAAATAGTACTTAAACAGGAGAACTATTAAATGGCTCAGGGAACAAGGAGAGTGAGATTTTTAAGCGGATCGTTTGGAGACAAATACTACCGTTGGCTCAAAGGACCGAAGGGTTCTTTGCTGTAACTTTCTATGATAAAGGATTCTGGGATTGCTGCACTTTTTTTTAATCCAACTTTCAAGTCCTTGTAACCTGGATTAAGGTTAGCAAACTCTGAAAGGTCTTTTCTATATCAGGTTAGAGCATACAGTAAGTCAAAAGTTTGAATGAGACTCAACTTTATTAAAGTGATATTAAATCTTGAAACAGGATGACCATAGAAATTGATGCTCTAGTCAAGAAAAAGAGTCATATTTCAGGTATGGACATTTGGGATTGAGTGAATCCCCAAAAGAGTCTCAGAGCAGTAGGAGTATACTTAAGAGGGTAATCAGGAAGGCAAAAGTGGGACATGAGATAACTTTGGCAAATAAGGTTAAGGAGAATCCAAAGAGATTCTATAAATAATTAAGGACAAAGGAGTAACCAGGGAGAGAAAAGGTTCCCTTAAAGATCAATGTGTGGAACCACAGGAGATGGGTAAGACACTAAATGAATACTTTGCATCAGTATTCACTGTGGAGAAGGACATGGAAGCTGCGGAATAGGAATGTTTTGAAATGTAAAATGTGTTCATATTACAGAAGGAAAAGTTCTAGTTGTCTAAAAAGACGTAATGGTAGATAGAACCCCAGGACCTGATCAGGTGCTTCCCAGAACTTTGTGGCAAGCTGGGAAAGAGATTGTGGGACCATTTGCTGAGATATTTGTGTCATTGATAGCCATGGGTGAGGTGCAGGAAGACTGGAGGTTGACTAATAGAGTGCTATTACTTTCCCGAGCAAGCTTTACCTCAGTGGTAGGAAAGTTGTAGGAGGGGATTCTGAGGGATAAGATTTGCAGGCATTTGGAAAGGCAAGGACTGTTTAAGAATAGTCAACATGGCTTAGTGCATGGGAAATCATGTCTCACTAACTTAAATAGGATTTTGAAGAAATGACAAACAAATATTGATACAGAGCAGCAGATGAGGTTCCACATGGTAGATTGGTTAGTAAGGTTAGATCACATGGGATCTGGGTGAGCCAGCTATTTGATTAGATTAGATTACTTTAGATTACTTACAGTGTGGAAACAGGCCCTTCGGCCCAACAAGTCCACACCGCCCCACCGAAGCGCAACCCACCCATACCCCTTCATTTACCCCTTACCTAACACTACGGGCAATTTAGCATGGCCAATTCACCTGACTTGCACATCTTTGTGACTTGTGGGAGGAAACCGGAGCACCCGGAGGAAACCCACGCAGACACGGGGAGAACATGCAAATTCCACATAGTCAGTCGCCTGAGGCGGGAATTGAACCCGGGTCTCTGGCGCTGTGAGGCAGCAGTGCTAACCACTGTGCCACCGTGCTGCCCACATTTGGATGCAAAGTTCGCTTGAAGGTAGGAGACAGAGGGTGGTGGTCAAGGGTTGTTTTTCGGACTGGAGGCCTGTGACTAGTGATGTGCCTTGAGGATCAGTGCTGGTTTCACTGCTTTTCATCATTTATATAAATGATTTGGATGTGAAAATAGGAGGCATGGTTAGTGAAACCTAACCTACTCAACCTCTCTTCATAGCTCTCTTCATATGGCTATAACCTTCTGTTTATCTCTGTTACTATTAGCATAGAGTTTGAGACTACAGATGTGGCTCAAGTTATTTTAATATTAAATTTCAAAGGTAAATATTTCACATTGCATTGGTTTTACTTATTCATGGCTGTGTTATTGTTGTTTGTTGAGACTAGCTTATTAAGAAAACCAAATGTACTGGCATGCCTAATCATTGGCACATATTGATGGTTACAGGGCAGTTAGAGACATTTTCTTTATTGTGGGAGAAACAATGTTGTATTTATTGTTCATTCTTTATTGATGTTCATGCAAATGTTGTATGAGCTACTATGTGTCTGGGGATCTGTTTGAAGTTGCAAGCTAAACTGGTCCTTCATCTTTCTGTGCATTGTTCAACGTCACACAATCCATTGAGTGTTGCTGAACGAAGAGACCTTGGAGTGTAGGTTCATAACTCCTTGAAAGTGGAGTTGCAGGTAGATAGGATAGTGAAGAAGGTGTTTGGTATGCTTTCCTTTATTGGTCAGAGTATTAAGTACAGGAATTGGGAGGTCATGTTGCGGCTGTACAGGACATTGTTTAGGCCACTGTTGGAATATTGAGTGCAATTCTGGTCTCCTGCCTATCAGAAAGATGTTGTGAAACACAAAAGGGTTCAGAAGAGATTTACAAGGATGTTGCCAGGGTTGGAAGATTTGAACTATAGAGAGAGGCTGTACAGGCTAGGGCTGTTTTCCCTGGAGAATTGGAGGCTGAGAGGTGACCTTATAGAGATTTACAAAATTATGAGGGGCATGGATAGGGTAAATAGGCAAAGTGTTTTCCCTGGGGTTGGGGAGTCCAGAACTACAGGGCATAGGTTTAGGTGAGAGGGGAAAGATATAAAAGAGACCTAAGGGGCAACTTTTTCACACAGAGGGTGGTACGTGTATAGAATGAGCTGCCAGAGGAAGTGGTGGAGGCTGGTACAATTGCAACATTTAAGAGGCATTTGGATGGGTATATGAATAGGAAGGGTTTGGAGGGATATGTGCTGGGTGCTGGCAGGTGGGACTAGATTGGTTTGGGATATCTGGTTGACATGGATGGGTTGGACCGAAGGATCTGTTTCCATGCTGTACATCGCTACGACTCTATGACTCTAAAAATAATGATATATTTAGCTCCAGTACCCTTGGTTTGGAGAACATCAATTATAATTCTTTTACTGCAGGCACAAAGGCACACAACTTGTCATGTTTCTGAACAGTCATCAGTCAAGGAGATGGACCTGTTGCTCATGCTAGTACCATGTGCCAGCAACATATGCAGTAGGCACACAGCACATGCATCAACCAAAAGGCCATACCTCAAAGTCTAAGAGGAATAATTGTCAGTCAAGTAAAAGTGGGCTGCTATCAATTTGGTGGTCTCAGCACAGTAAAGCAAGGGGATTATCTGCTCTCAGTCCAGGTTTGGTGATGATCAGTCAGCCTCTTAGGGCAATTAGAGTTAGAGGGTCTGTATCACTACAGTCCAGGGGGTGTACAACAGTCAGTCCTGCAGGTCTACTGCAACTAATTCAGGGAATTGAGCTGAGTCAGTCAGGAACTACACACAGATTGGTAAGGGGACTATTCATATATCAGACAGGGCTGTCCAAGGCAGACAATAGGGTGGGCCACAGTAAATCCTGAAGGTCAGCTCAGTGAAAGCCAAGGGGGTTATTGTCCCCTCTGTAGCCCAATATGCTGTTTGCAATCCACTGAATTGACCTGCCTGCTGTGGTATAGAAGTTAGCCAGGATAAATCCATGGATTTCAGGCAGCATGCTGGGCTATAGATGGGACAAGAATTGTAAAAGGGAAATGGTAACACATTGAAGGGGGGAGAACAAGAATGAATTGGAGATACACTACTTTGCATGGGACACTGTGACATGGAGGGTTAAGGCTGGTCACAACTGCTCTGGACTCGACAGAGGAATCACATGATATCTGGCAAGACTAAACTGTAGGCTTGGAGCTCGGGGCGAAAGTTGAGAGATAACGTCATAATTCCAATTTCTATGTGGGAAGATATGGATGTTCCGTACTGATCGACTGGTAGGGAGTGCCAGGAAGAAAGGAACATAGAGGGGTCCTGCGCTGAGCTTAGTACTCACAGTGACCCATGTTGCCTTCCATAATCATGTGAATTGGACATGTGCCTTGGAAATGAAAACCTGGCAATAACCCATATGTGAAATGGGCAGGTGTGTGTTTTTTCTTCTGTCTAAGCCCATGGGACCTACTAGTTAGTAACATGAGGCCCTTCAAGCCGCAACTGCATTAATCAGACATTTGAACAATACAGATAGAAGACATCTGTAATCAAAACATTGTGAATGTGAAGCTCATGCAGTGTCCAACTGGGTGGGGTGCAATTCCTGGCCAGAAGTAATCTTAACCATGTCACTGGTCATTGCAGATTGAAGGTAGTGATCCCTGGGAAGCAAAAGCAATTACAGGTAACCTTAAAAGTGGCACCTTGAGTCACAATGGACAAAACTAATGAAAGATCACAGACTGCACAATGACATGGAACTGATTTATTCTCATCCTGACAGCAAGTATTCACAAACATGCATTATTGTGCAGTGTGCTTTTCATGAGTATTGTGGAGTGGAATCATAATGTATCAGAAATGATACAACACCTATATTCTCCCAGTACCTCTGCATGCCATGGTTTGTACTGCCTTCATTGATTTAAGGTTTCTATGTCAAACGGTCCATATGGAGACATTTCATGGCCTACTTTGTTGAAGTCCTCCATAGCATTTGTAAGTGCAATGAAGTGTCAGTCATGCCACCTCAGCAATCTGAACAGCATTTGTTTTGTTGCCCTCCCAGTACATGCCTGGTGAAGGGACTGACATTGCTTTATATTGCGAGTAATAGGCTGAGCTTTAAAATGGCGCTGGTGCCAAGGATTTGAGAGGTCCTGACAGTGGCAAATATTTTCACACTCAGCAAGTAGGAGAATACAGTGCATCTGCACTATAAAGGAATGGTGCTTAGGTAATGAAGTGTGTTTGGAAAGGTAGCATGAGAAATCTTATTAGGTCTCATGAGAGGACCCCTCCAGGAAATTCCCCAAAATTGACATGTAGCCAAATTCTGGTAAAATTCAGTCCTGATTTTTACAACTCGTTTAGAAATTATGTGCATTTTGGCTCAGGATATCCTTGTTTACTGATATTTTCATGAACGTAGCTCAGCCTAGTCATGTATTTACAGCCATTTTAGGTCAATATTTGTCCTTTTTAAAAAATAATTTTTATCCAGAAATATTTCCAAACATCAGAATGAGATGTTGGATGTTGAATACTCATCGTCTATTTTTATTACAATCAGAATAGCTAGAATATTACTAATAGTCAACTTATTAATGTGCTTTCCTCCACTGATTACAAATTGCCTCAAGTTCTTGGGAAAGATCAACATGATACTATCTATAGATATTGAATATCTCAAAGGAAAGTAAGATGTATCAGTACCTAAAGAACAAAAATGAGTTTATCTTTTGGATGCTGTTAAATTATAGGCTCATTTACCCAACTTTTTTCTCTACATATGTTAGTGGATCTGATGTACCTTTATAACACTTTACACTGTATTGCATAGAAGTATATACAAATATACAGAAAACAGACTTGGCTCAGGTAGACTATGATGGCATTCACACTTCACTCCAAATGCTGCACACCGCCAGCTCCCCACACCACAACTCCCCAGCCTCATTTAACGCTAGAATCATAATTCGCTATTTCTTTCACTCTCATATGCATAAAGTTAGCTTCTCTTTAATGGTAACTGTGTTATTTGCCTCAACTACACCCTGTTGTAGTGAGTTCCAAAGTCTCACCACCTTCTACATTTGAAGGAACTTATTATAAACATTGGACTATTTTGGTGCATTTCACATGCAGAAGTTCTTTCAATATTTCTTCTCATAAGAAAAGAGGAAACAAGTAAAGGGTATTTAGTTCAAAATGCACTCTGGTCCTCTGGATGACACATGTTTCATTCCCACATAACCTCAGGGAGCCGGAATGTAATCCACTATGGATTTCTCAATAATCACTACCAGTATGGCATTCAGATCAGAAATATAATTCGAGCAGGGTGAGCTGGACAATTTTAATTCCCCTTCCCCCTTGAGATGGGACACCTGACCATGATATGGCACACCATTTAACAGTCTGTTTGAGAACTGACAAAACCATATTCAAACTGGTTTGAGTGACAGGTAGCAGTGGGATTTGAACTCAGAATCTTCTAGTTGGCAGTTATGTACTGAACTCTTTGAGCTCTTGGGCTACCTAGGGATGAAGGGACATGCATATAAACTGAACGAAACCCATGTAAAATGTATAGATGCTTTTAGAGGTCAGGCAAGTCATTTCTGGATAATAATGACACCCGGCTCTAGATGGGCAAAGTCTGTGTCAGCCAGACCAACTAAGTCCAGTGCAAGCTGTTGCAATGTGTTTCTATAGGAAGCATTGTGTTGCATTTCCTAGTTTCTACAGAAGCTATCAATCTTCCTGCTTCTGAGACATCAATGCTTGCTAGAGATGCCCAGGTCACAATTACGTTCTTGCTCACTTAAGATATTATGAATAATATGAACAATTTATGAAACTTAAGTATAGGCTTCTGTAGAAATCGAGAGCATAGTTCGGTTTGGAGTAGTTTAACCTTGACCCATACAGTTTTTCAATCTTTTTATGCCTATCAAAAAAAGTTTCGATGATATCCTACTGGCCACATTTTTTTCCTATAAAACAAATGTAAATGCAGTAAGATTGTTACTGCAGGATTTAGTAGGAACCTATAAGGTCAATTCAAACCCTTACAATACTGTTTCTATATCTAGAAGTAGGATACATTATAACTATTTTGATGATAACTACCAAGAATATGAAATAAATATCTTTTGGCATTTTCGATCCGATTCCAGAGCCAATTTAGCTGGAAATTAACTGGTATGTTTTGGCTGATACCAAGCATGAAAAGAGTGTGACAGCAGGCCTTCCCCAGGATATGCATTAGCCAGGACATTAGACTTCTCAGGACAGAATCCACACCATCATGCATTTAAAGCTGTGCTTGCAATCTGTCCCCCACATTAATCAAATAATGCTTATCACTCTGCATATGTATGCCTTGCCATCTATGACCTTGGAGTATGAAGCTGTAACATAACCTTAGCTGTCCACGGGTGAGCTAATAATCTTGCACAATACAAACTTGAATTTGAGGGCTGTGGTGATTTTTTTTCATTAAAATTAAAAAGCAAAGTAAAACACAATAAATAAAAGTAATGACACTGCAGGACAGTTTCCAACATTTTATTTGTTAAAGGTAATTTTTTTTAATACACAAGTGAAGTGATTTAATCATGGGAAATATGGCGAGCCTAATCCTGCGGGTGTAATGCAGGCCCACAGGGACCCATATAGATTCCAGCTTCCCACTCCCCACTGACCCCAGGGTCATTGGCACACATGCTGACCTTGAACTATTTGCCTGGCTTTTTGCTTTCTTGCAGCTGTATTAATTACACATTGTGCTTTACTGGGTGGGGAGGCAGCTCCATTAGTGCTAATTAATTAAAGCATCTCACCAACAATCTTGGGAGGAAATGTAACAATTCAACTGGGCACCATTTAAAACATCACACTAGTAAATAATAGGAGCGATGGCATTACATGAGCCAAAGAGATGCTTTCGTTGAGTTTGGAATCAAGTACCCTGAATATATCAGTGTGACAAAGCAATGTATTTGAGTTTTAAGTCTTAATTCAATTTTCATCATGTCACCACTGGAAAAAAAAGGATGGGCTGCTGGTGAATGGTTTGTCTTAGTAGATTACCTGTCGCAGTCATGACATTGCAGTCAAGTATGACAAAGCTGCGGGGCAGATTGCCATACATCTGAATTAGTCAAGGACACATATGAAAAATGCACTGGACCCTGCTTCTCTGTTGAAATTTTATATTGGAAAGTTAAAAACTTGCAAAAAACAATTAGCATCATAATTTATTTTTCAAATGAGCACTTTGTATGTTTCTCTTCCGGCTTTAAAAATATGATGAGCTCTCCATTCACACAAGGTAAGCGCATTCCTCGATGTTTTACCACCATTCAGAAACATAGACCAATAACTCAATGCATTTAAATGGGTTTTTGTATGCTTTTATTCTGCCACTGAAATGGTACGAGGTACCGCATTGCAACAAAAAAAAGCTCAGACTACATAAACTTTGATGCAGTGTCATACTGCATTAGTTTTGCACACTAGAATAGACAGTCATACAGTGTACACCTTCATGTGTCTGCACTGCCTTCATTAGTATTCAACACGAGCCAGCATTGGCTTAAACGATAAAGCAGAATCCGCATGGTTGCTGTTCACCTAATGGAAAAGCTGATCACTTGCCGACTATCAGCACATATAGTAACCCCAGTTATTACTGCTCCAGAGGCATCTAATTACAGGTTCAGCTAATCGGACGCAAAACAAAATTGATAAAATCCTAGCAGCAGCAGCTGACTGACAGACATCAGTTATGAAATTCTGGGCCTATACTGAAACCTGTCACATCGAGACGCTATTATTTTGTCTGATTGATGTTCTCTTGTAAGTGATTGTTCCTGATCATATTAGAACTTATTGATTTTTTTTTGCTGTCTAGTTTCTATATTATGCAGGACCAACTTAGGACTATTACCAATTCTGTTGCATACTGTTAATCAAGGTTTCTTAGTCATTTTGATGATGAACAATTATAAATCTATGGTGAGTGAAAATTGGCCAGTTAGGCACAAAACTGCAGGAACCGTAATGACTTGGCCTAGAGTTACTGTGCCTCAGAGACCTTTGACTATGAAAGGGCAAAATGAACAGAGTAAAGCGGGCTGGAAAGTCGGATGTAAACCTGTACCAAAAAACTTGTTTGAAAAAGATCTATATTACTGTTAGAAAGAAGTAGTAATGAAATGTTATGGTGCCTTAGCTGGAGAAGAAATTGTACATGCATTTTACTCTGGTCAGTGTAATTAAAGTAATCAAAAACAATTGCAGATGCTAGTTCTTATTCTTAAATTTGATCTTGGCTGCACTGAAATGTTTAATAATATTTAGAACAGTTGTTTGCAATTGTGAAAAAGGCAGCAGGCATGTGATTCTTAATAATGGCTCTTTTCTCCAATTGCAGATGATCACGTTTACAATTAAAACACACACACACACACATACGCACACACACATGCGCACACACTCAGCCTAACAAAGACATACATCCAGCAAGACAGGCTCAAACTGGTCAAGTGTGCTAACTTCAGTAAACAGGATACATCAAGACCATGGAGCTTGAAATACATTCATTGTTCAGTGCAGTTAATTTGCATCTTTCTTTGAATCTTCAGTGAAACCACATCACTGAAATTAAGCTACAAATTGTTGCAATGGCCTATATTGATAACTGGAGAAATGTGCTTTGGACTAGCTGGATTTTTACCATTTAAAACCACATAAAGGAGTGAACATATACTTGCACATACAGTGAAATTTCATGTATCTTGAACAACAAAAAATGTGTATATTGATTGATAACAGTGCTTAGCTTTTGCCTTAATTTTAATGATTGATGGATGAATTTGAATGTTATAACTCAAATTGAATCGGGGTTCATCATTTAAAATAAATTACCAAAAAGTATACAATATTGATTTAGAGTCATAAGTTTACAATCTATAATATTCATGATTTAAAATGAGAAAATATGTTTTTGACTACTAGGACATTCTTACAAAGGGTTGGAAGTGTGAGTGCAAAATGAATGCATGACTAAAGGCTAGGTGTTATCTGAATTTTAAAATACCATGAAACTAAGTCCCATAGCAGCTTTCATACAAAATTCTAAAAGGAAGGAGAAAAGAAAGCGGTCAAGATGGAGTTGAAAACTGTGTGTAACAACTCTATTCAAAAAAGGCAGAAAACCTTTTTTGACGGTTTGGATCCGTCAGAGGAAAATGCTGGAATGCATTATTAAGAAAATCGGAACTAGACCTTTAGAAAATCATAACACAATCAGGAAAGCCTTAGTTTTATGAAAAGGACATTGGCGTTGATAACTTAATTTGACTTCTTTGAGGATGTAACACATAGGGTGGATAAAGAAAAAACAGTATATAAAAAAGTATTTGGATTTCCAAACGCATTCCATTTTGGTGGGAAGAATGGAAAAGCAGAATAGGGACACTGCTAACTCCCACATTTCAAAGGGATCCTGACATTGCATACATGAATCATAAAAAGGTAGCTTGCAGATACAGGAAGACAAATGAATCCTGTCCTTCATTTAAAATAGATAAAACGAAGGAAATCTCACTACAAAACACAGGGCATTGGCAGGATTACATGTGGGTACTGTGTATTGTTTTGGTGTCTTTATTGTAAGGAGACATATACTTGCATATGAGGCAGCTCACAGAAAGTTTGCTATGTCAATTCCTTCAATTAATAAATTGCTTTGCAGACAAAGGTTGAGCAGATGAGGACTATACTCTAAAGTTTAGAAGAATGAGAGGTGACCATATGAAAACATGCAAGACTACAAGGAAACTTGACAGGCTAGTTGCTATGTGAATGACCCTAATTCTTGTGTCTGGTTCAGGTGTAAAAAGTTGGGAGAAATCCCAACTTCTTGAATCCAATCTTTAAAAATGGCTGCTCTCATTTCCCATTTTTGGACCAGCGGGAATGTAGGAGCTGAATTGGGTGGGTTAGTTCCTGCAATAAGATTGCCCCAAGCTCCAGCATACTGTTCAAAGTTTAAAAATGAAAATATAAAAATTCCCTCCTGCTCTCACTGTCCACCATAGGTCATCCACCATGGTTCATCATTGATAACCTCGTACCCATGCCTTACGACATATTCTCCTCCATGCCCCTCATAAAGTCTCTGGCCATCTACCATCCCTCAGTCGGCCCTTGTATCCTTATGTGACCCTCTGCTCATCTTCTCATCCTCATGGCCCTAAGACCACACTGCTAATCTACCCATCTTCCATGGATCTTCAAACCCAAATGCCCTCAGTTGTTCCCATGTTTCTTTATAGTGCCTGTGTCAACTCAGTAGTATCTCATACTCTCACACCCACTACCCCTTTCCCCTTCCTTTTCATGCTAACACAGCTATTATCCAGCAGAGACATAACTCAAGAGGTATCTGATAGAAAACAAAAGATATTGGTCTATTGATGATGGTCATTATTAAAAAAAACTCTCATTGATGCAAAAAATGTTCAATACATTGAAATGGCTTCAACTGATCTTTTATGAAAACAAGCATCATATTTAAGTGTTCAATGACATCTAAGCAAACATTTTATTTCAGAGTTCAATGTCTTATATCAACAAACCTTTCCATTCAATAAGCAGTTTGAGTTGCCCATCAATAGGCACCCCATTGTGAAAATGAGAGCTGGGGAATCAATCATGCAACACAAATCCTATAATAGATTTAAGTGAAGTGAAACCCTGACATTGCTCTTTTTCAATTCTACATTTTTGTTGAATAGAGTCTTGATAATATTGCTAGTCCTGAAGAGGCTATGCAATATTTTTCATGCAAACATGCCTTTTCACAATGTGAAAGATTGTCTGACCTCCATGAAAGGTGTGCTGGGAATAGATAGAAAGGGATAATGCCCCTTTCAAAAGCAGAGAATAAGCATCATTTCTCAATGCTTCACCCCTCATATCATCTCACTCTCCATCACTTCAATATGCTCCCGATTCTAACCCAAACAACTTACTGGCTTCTATCCCCATGGCTCCTCATACCTCTATGCCAACTTAGTGCCTATTTTCACCCACCACCCTTTTTCTCATTCACTTATCACACAAACTCACTGAGGACCGGCAAGTAGTCATTCCTTAAATTTCAATATTGTAAGCTACACTCAAGTGAGAAAAGCACTCTCATTCATAAATATACATTTTGATATTCATAGATTCTTTCTGGATGGATCAACACTTAGAGTCATAGAGTCATAGAAATGTACAGCATGGAAACAGATCCTTCGGTCCAACCCATCCATGCCGACCAGATATCCCAACCCAATCTAGTCCTACCTGTCAGCACCCGCCCATATCCCTCCAAACCCTTCCTATTCATATACCCATCCAAATGCCTCTTAAATGTTGCAATTGTACCAGCCTCCACCACTTCCTCTGGCAGCTCATTCTATACACATACCACCCTCTGTGTGAAAAAGTTGCCCCTTAGGTCTCTTTTATATTTTTCCTATCTCACCCTAAACCTATGCCCTGTAGTTCTGGACTCCCCAATCCCAGGGAAAAGACTTTATCTATTTATCCTATCCATGCCCCTCATAATTTTGTAAATCTCTATAAGGTCACCCCTCATAATTTTGTAAATCTCTATAAGGTCACCCCTCAGCCTTCAACGCTCCAGGGAAAACAGCCCCATCCTGTTCAGCCTCTCCCTGTAGCTCAGATCCTCCAATCCTGGCAACATCCTTGTAAATCTTTTCTGAACCCTTTCACGTTTCACAACATCTTTCCGATAGAAAGGAGACCAGAATTGCATGCAATATTCCAACAGTGGCCTAACCAATGTCCTGTACAGCCGCAACATGACCTCCCAACTCCTGTACTTAATACTCTGACCAATAAAGTAAAGCATACCAAACGCCTTCTTCACAATTCTATCTACCTGCGACTCCACTTTCAAGGAGCTATGAACCTGCACTCTTTGTTCAGCAACATTCCCTAGGACCTCACCAATGAGTGTATAAGTCCTGTTAAGATTTGCTTTACCAAAATGCAGCACCTCGCATTTATCTGAATTAAACTCCATCTGCCACTTCTCAGCCCATTGGCCCATCTGGTCCAGATCCTGTTGTAATCTGAGGTAACCCTCTTCGCTGTAAACTACACCTCCAATTTTGGTGTCATCTGCAAACTTACTAACTGTACCTCTTATACTCACATCCAAATCATTTATGTAAATGGCAAAAAGTAGAGGACCCAGCACCGATCCTTGTGAAACTCCACTGGGCACAGGCCTCCAGTCTGAAAAACAACCCTCCACCACCACCCTCTGTCTTCTACCTTTGAGCCAGTTCTGTATCCAAATGGCTAGTTCTCCCTGTATTCCGTGCGATGTAACCTTGCTAATCAGTCTCCCATGGGGAACCTTGTCAAACGCCTTACTGAAGTCCATATAGATCACATCTACTGCTCTGCCCTCATCAATCTTCTTTGTTACTTCTTCAAAAAACTCAATCAAATTTGTGAGACATGATTTCCCACACACAAAGCCATGTTGACCATCCCGAATCAATCCTTGCCTTTCCAAATACATGTACATCCTGCCCCTTAGGATTCCCTCCAACAACTTGCCCATCACCGCGGTCAGGCTCACCAGTCTATAGTTCCCTCACTTGTCTTTACCGCCCTTCTTAAACAGTGGCACCATGTTTGCCAACCTCCAGTCTTCCGGCACCTCACCTGTGACTATCGATGATGCAAATATCTCAGCAAGAGGCCCAGCAATCACTTCTCCAGCTTCCCACAGAGTTCTCACGTACACCTGATCAGGTCCTGAGGATTTATCAACCTTTACTCATTTTAAGACATCCAGCACTTCCTCCTCTGTATTCTGGACATTTTGCAAGATGTCACCATCTATTTCCCTACCGTCTATATCTTCCATATCCTTTTCCACAGTAAATACTGATGCAAAATATTCATTTAGTATCTCCCCCATTTTCTGTGGCTCCACACAAAAGCCACCTTGCTGATCTTTGAGGGGCCCTATTCTCTCCCTAGTTACCCCTTTTTCCTTAATATATTTGTAAAAACCCTTTGGATTCTCCTTAATTCTACTTGTTGAAACTTATCAACATTTTTTCACAGGTCTTGACATTTGTAGATTCTCTTGACAGGTCAACACTCTTTAACAAGTCTTGGAAGCTCTTGACAATTTCGACTGATGCAAGAAATATTTGTACCATCTGCTCTGTGTAAACAGTCCAAAAGAGCCTGTATCTCCCCAATGGATCATTAAGCATCACCCCAGCAGATACTTGACATCCCCATCATCAAAGTCTTTCCGACCATTTTTCCCAAGGTATTCTGGAGCTGTACCACAGGGGTACCTCAGTTCTCCAGAGGGGTCCCCTGGCTATCAAAAGGAAATGCACTGAAAACAAAGCTGCTCTTACCTGGTCTAATCATCATATTCAAGGTTCCAGAACCAAGGATTACAAAATTTGATTTTGCAAACAAAGGCCATTCCTGAACATGTAAAATATAGAAATTTTAGGTTTGGGTGCAGGAATTGGAATTTCTCAGGTCATTCTGCATTTTTATCACATTGTTGTCATGGTAATAATCAGACCAGATAATTTTTTTTATGAGGCAACTACAGAACTAAGGGCATGGCTTTAAAATAAGTTACTGGCCAGTTAAGTCAAAGATGAGGAGAAATGTCGTCTCCCTTAGAGCGTCTTTAACTTTTGAAATTCTCTATCCCAAAAGCAATGTAGATGCTATCATTGAACATATCTGAGGTTCAGCTAGATAGATTTCTGAACAAAGTTGGTCAGACACAGGCTTAGCAAATGGAGCTGAGACCACCATCAGATCAGCCATGATCTCATTGAATGTCTGAGTAAATTAGAGGGTGAAATAACCTACTCTTGTTCCTATTTCCTTTATTCTTATGGTAGTAACAGGAGAAGCTACTTTTAAAAGTGGTAATTTTGTTTTTTCATGGTATTCTGCAAACAAATTTATTGAGGCAATGTTTTGGATGTAGACTGGCCCAGGCCTACAGTTCTCCACAAACTCAGTTCCTGATCTCAGCTTGTTTCAAAAGATCAGTGAAAACAAAAGGTAGATGCTTACCGCAGTGCATAGTCAAAGGAATAATATCCTCCCTTATGCAAAATGAAATGGCTCATTTCATTGTGCTGTTGGCAGGAGTTTGGAGACAATTATTTGCTTTTTCTTTTAAATGTTGATTATTTCATGTGGAGACACTCGAGAAAGGAATAGATGGAGAAAAACAATTTCTGGAATAGAAATCTCAAGCTCTGACACACAGACTTCCACAAATACATAGGAACTGGACTTGTCTGCAGCAGTAGCATCATACAACTTCAGGATAACAAAGACTATTGGTTGGAGGTCTATTCTTAAGAATTTTACAGGTGCAAATATTTTCCTTTTCACAACATATTGAACTAGGATGTCTCATCTACGCACCAACTACTGTTTGTTTCATAAAGATCTACCAGAAGAAAACAGTTGGGTGCATGCCCAGAATTTAGTTCGACATAATAAATCTGTGTGACTGAAGTGGAAGGAAACATCCTTGGCCTTCTGTTGGTTGCAAATTGAATTTGTCCATGCATAAACAACATTCATGTCACTTGGTCCATAATGGTTTGAAACTAGAAAGTATATTTGACTATCGGTTTGGCATAAAAAGCTATATACACTATAGGACAGACAAAACATGTGGGAACCGTATTTATTGACTGCATTTATGAACTATTTTTTCTGAAAGTTAAGCCTACTTTCCTTCTTTGCTTTTCACTAAGAAGAAGAGAGTAGATATGAAAAGAGGAACAACACAGAATTCTTACTTTTCTACTCCTGCCCCAGTTGCTTCAACATTAGTATGGACTTAGAAATGGGCAGCGCAGGTGTTGTATAAGTTAACCCATCTACTGTGAAAGACGCATGCAAACAGGAAGTACCAATGGATGGAACAATTCAACTGATGATCTTCATATGGACTGCAGGAGACAGCTTTGAAAACCTCAGATTTTTAGGAATCAATGGAAATAAATATATTTTAAATCAATCCTGTTGAAATGGATACTAAAATGAAACAGACACATTGCTCATGTTATCAGGAGTGTAGGATGGATGCCCCTTCTTAGCCAACTTTAGAGACATTCCTCAGCTCCATCATGTGAGGTAGGCAAGATCTCAGGTTTGTTATTTGTTTAGGAAATGTATTATTGATGGTATTAGAACAATTATAGCATTTAATTTGAGACTTAAATCAAGGGTTGACCTCAGGTGAAACACTTAATTGCTGAGAATATGTTTTATTTGAGTTAGCCCACTTTGTGCTTTATTTGAGTTATGCATTTTGAGTCGTTGAGTCATACAGCACAAAAACAGACCCTTCATTTCAACTCATCCATGCTGACCCAGTTTCACAAACTGAACAAGTCCCATTTGTCTGCATTTGGCCCATACCCTTTAAACTTTTCTTATTCCTGTACCTGTCCAAATTTCTTTTAAATGTTGAAACTGTACCTGCATCTACCATCTCCACATATGAACCAATCTCAATGCGAAGAAATTGCCCCTCATGTCCCTTTTAAATCTTTCTCTTTTCACCTTAAAAGTATGCCCTCTAGTTTTGAACTCACTTGCCCTCAAGGAAAGGCCTGTCCTATTCACCTTATTTATGCCACCTCCTGATTTTTATAATCCTGTACAAGGCCACCCCTCAACCTCCTAAATTCCAGTGAAAGAAGTCCCAGCCTATCCGGCCTCTCCTTATAACCCAACATCTTTGTAAATCTTTTCTCCACACTCTTCAATTTAAAAATATCCTTCCTACAGCAGGCTGACCAGAAGTGAACTCAGTAATCCAAAAGTGATCTCACCAATGTCCTGTACAACCACAACATGATGGCCCAGCTCCGATACTCAATGGTCCGAGCAATGAAGGCAAGCATGACAAATGCCTTCTTTACCACCCTGTCTACCTGTGACACAACTTTCAACGAACTATGTACTTGAACCCCAAAGTCTCTCTGTTCATCACCACCCCTTTTTTCTAAACTCCTGATCATTTATTGAACTTACTTATAAGAAATCCTTTCTTCAGGATGGTAGAAGATGACTTTTAGCATTTGTTAGCCAGAGAAATGGCATAACAGTCAGGAACTAAGGGAACTTTCTTCGTTGTATGCTTGCCTTCAAATAGTGATTCAGACCTTTTGGAAAACCTCAGCACAAAAATGTCAACCTAGATTGATTTCATAGAAGAATTATTTAGCTGAGGTGTCTGAAGATGTAAATCCATGTAAATAAGACAACTCAAGCATGCATGTTGCTGGCCCAAAAATGTCAAATTAGTGTACAAATAAAACTCTAAACAGAGGCTGAAAACATTGTGCATTTTTAGACTCTTCCATTTTGCTGATGCAACTGAGGACAGGGTGGGACGAAGGAAATATTTGACGTTAAATATGAGCAATATGTTTGCATTCTTATGATTATCCGAAAAGCACCACTTAGAGCAAATGTATTTCTGTGCCTATGTGATGCCAGGTGTGTAGGCTATACATCACAAAGATTGATGGGTTGTATCACAACAGAAAAGGTACTAACCATCCCCAACTAGCTTGTGCTTGCAAAGATTACAACACAGTATCCAACATTATCTGTGATTCTGCAATTGGACAGATAATTTGTTAGATAATTCTGAATGTGCAACAAATTATGCTAATAATCAATTAGGATTGTCAATTGAACTCATAGTATGGTGTGTATATGTACAACTGGATATTACATATGTTAACCCACAAGGCCCTGCTCTTTGCAGACAGGAAAACTATGTACATGCACTGTGCCTGTTTCAAGTCAGCAAATTAAATAAACATCATAAACAGGTTCATTTCTCAAGGCAATATCCTGGCCAGTAAGAATCAACCTGACTAGTTTGACAGTCTTTTAGAAAGTCTTTGACTGTGTTTGATGGTCCATATGGGTTTATATATCTGAGAAGCACAATCATGCATTCATAGAGTCATAGAGTTGTACAGTATGGACTCAGACCATTCAGTTCAACTCGTCCATGCTGATCAGATATCCTAAATTAATCTAGTCCCATTTGGCAGCATTTGGCCCACATCCCTCTCAATCCTTTCTATTCACTTACCTATCCAAATGCCTCTTAAATGTTGTAATTGTACCAGCCTCCACCACTTCTTCTGGCAGTTGAGCTCCCCCATATTGAGAATGTCCAATGAAGATGGAATGAGTCCCCTAACTGATTTAATTTGAATTATTTATTGTCACGTGTACCTAAGTACAGTGAAAAGCTTTGTTTATGAGTGGACAGATCATAGTAAGCAAGGACATTCAGATCATAGGGTGAAAAAAAACTTAGACAGAGGCATCCAGGTTACGATGCACAGGAGATGCGCTAGGCAAGAACAACATTAGCAAGATCAGCATTATTTGAGGTTAGGGAGTCCATTCATCTATTTTACAATGGCTGGGAAGAAGCTGTTCCTGAACCTGTGTTCAAGTTTCTCTATCTTCTGCCTGACAGAGGAGATTGTAAGAGAGCAATACCGGGGTCTGATGGGTCTTTGATGATGTTGTCAGCCTTTCTGCAGCAACGAGCTGTATTAATGAAGTCCATGGATGGACAGTTGGCTTCCATGATGGTCTGATCTGTGCAGACAACCTTCTGTAGTTTTTAACGGTCCTGGACAGAACAGTTGCCGTACCAGGCCGTTATGTACCTGGGCAGTATGCTTTCTATGGTGCATCTGTAGAAGATGGTGAGGGTCTTTATGAACATGTCAAAATTCCTGAGCTGCCTGAGGAAGAAAAGGCATTATTAAGCCTTCTTGACCATCTTGGTTATTGCCACTCTGAGGAACTTGACGCTCTCCACTCTCTCAACCTCACCTCCATTGACGTAGATGGAGGCATGTTCTCCTTCTTTCTGAAGATAATGATCAGTTCTTTAGCTTTGCTGACAATGAGAGAGAGGACGTTCTCATTGTACCACATCACCAAGCCCTCTATCTCTTTTCTGTATTCTGACTCATTGTTAGATATCCAGCCTACCATGGTGATATGGTCAGCAAACTTTAGATGGTGTTCATTCAGAATTTGGCAATACAGTCGTGGGTGTACAGGGAGTACAATAGGGAGCTGAGAACACATCCTTGGGGGGGGGGGGGGGGGGTTCTAGTGTTGAGTGTTATTGTGAAGGAGGTGCAGTTTTCTATCTTCACTGATTGTGCTCTGTCGCTCTGGAAGCTAAGGCAGAAGGTAGAGCTGAGACCAAGCTCTCAGAGTATTTAGATCAGTCTGGAGGGGATATTGGTGTTGAAGGTGGAGATGTCGTCGATGAACAGGAGTTCAGCAATTCATTGGACATCAATTGCTCATTTAAAGGTCTCTATAAAACTGGGAAACCATCCACAGGACTTCTTGCTGCAGAGATCAGACTTACTTCAGGTGGAGGTGAGCAGATGGCAATGTTTTCACTCATTAAATACCCACCTGATTAATTGCCCCCTACCACAAAACAGGGGGAGCATTCAATTCTGCCCATTACCATCCAACAAAAATTTTTTAGTTAAGATCTCAAAATTATTTTCATTGATGGCTCATGAGGATGCACTTCTGAAGCAAAATTTTGGTTTTAAAGAACTATATAGCTTAGGAACAGGCCCATTGGCCCTCCAAGCCCATGCCAATCTGTTTTGCCCTTCCATACTAAAACTGTTTTTATTTACAGGATCCATATCCTTCTACTCCCTTCCTTTTCATGTATTTGTCCAGGTGCTTCTTGAATGCTTCTAATGTGCCCACCTCCACCACCTCCTCTGGCAGTGTGTTCCAGACACTCAATTCCCTTTGTATGAAAATCTTGCCTCGCACATGTTTTAAACATCCCCCCTGCACTTTGAACCTGTGTCCCCTCATAACTGACCTCTTCACCCTGGGAAAAAGCCTCATTCTTTTCACTCTATTCACAATCTTATAAATTTCTATTATGTCACTCCTCAATCTCCTGCATTCCAGTGAAAACAAACCCAGTCTATCTAACCTTTCTTCATTGCTAAAATCCCCCATCCACACAACATCCTGGTGAACCTGTTCTGTGCCCTCGCCAAAGCATGTACATCCTTCTGGTAGTGTGGTGACCAGAACTGTATGCAATATTCCAAGTGTGGCCAAATTAAAATTGTATAAAGCTGTAGCATAGCTCACCTATCCTTATGCCCCTTCCAATAAAGGCAAGCATGTCATAGGCCTTTTTTTATGACCTTGTCTTTCTGCACTGTCACCTTCAGTGATCTGTGGACCTGGACACCAAGATTCCTCTGCATATGAATACTCCAAAGGGTTCTGCCATTCACTATATCATTTCCACTTGTACTTGACCTTCCAAAATGCATCACCTCACATTTGTAACGATTTAGCTTCATCTGCTATTTTTCTGCTTATGTCTCCAACTGATGTTTACCCTGCTGTATCCTCTGACAATCCTCCACAAAAATCCACAACTCCACCAATCTTTGTATCCAGTACCAGTAAAATCACCATAATTTTTGACTGACGCTTAGTTGGTAAGCTGTCAGTCCATGTCATCCAAAACAATGGGATTAATTTCCAACTTTGGCAGTGGCAACAAAGCTTCTGCAAATGAAGTGGCTGTTCAGTATAAACTCTGTACGCACAAATTCCCCTTTCTGATAATGTTACAGGAGAGAGAAATCAGGCAGGGTGTGTAATTGGTCGTTGATCCACTCTCACTATATATCATCATTGTCAAAGATAAAATTTCCCCACCCTAGCTAATTTTTTTTTTAGTGTCAAATAGAACATACAAATGGAATTATCTTGGAACCAATTCAATACCCTATTCCATGCTCAATACTACAAACCACAGTTGTAATAAGCAGAGGGAATACTGCCCCTCCTGGATTCCTGTGTTGAATTTTATTTTCACTTAAATGTACAATCTTGCCTCATGAACATTTTGCTTATGCTCAGAGCACCACATAATCTTGCACGTTGCAAATGCTTTGAGGCTAATCTTTGTACCAATGGACAAACAATTGTTTAAAAGGCCTCCAACCTAAGAATAAACCTCTAAGCTTGAAAAATATATAGCAATGTTGCCAAGACTGTGACCTGACAAAAAGAATGAGCATTTCCAGATTCATTTGAGTCAGATGTTGGACTCTAATGTTCAGGGATAACCAGGTGGAAGAATTTACAGTTTTGAAGGTGTTTGATGAGTTAGATATAGAGATGATGTTTTCACTTCTCTGTTAAAAAAAGTCATAAATGTAAAATAGTCACAATTAAATCCACTGAGGAGAACCTACTCAGAGTGTTGAAGATGGTGAACAGCATAGATGTACTTAAGGACAAATGAGCCAAGTATTCTGAAGGGGAAAGCAATAAGATGATATGTTGATGGGTTTAAGTGAAGACAGTATATGAAGAGGTTTATTTGGAGTGTATGTACTGGCACAGGCTTAATAGGCTGAATGTACTGTTACTTTGAAAATAAAAGTATTTCCATTTATATTGCGTATTTCACAAGCACTAATGACCCAAACTGCTTTAGCTAATGAAATACTTTCTGAAGTCTATTCACTGTTGTAATGTTAGAAACACAGCAGCCAATTCCCACACAACACTAATATGAAAGTGACAGATAATATATTTCTATAATGTGGATTGAGGAACGAAAATTAGCTACAACATTAAGGACAACTCTCATCTATTTCTGCAAAATCATGTCCTTAGCACTGCACCGGAGTGTCAACTTAGATTTTTGTGCTCAAATACTGAAATAGGAGTTGAACTTTTTGAACTGTGGTGTCAATTCAATGTAACTTTACATAAGCCATTTGCCAGAATGTAAACTGGATGATGAGAAGAATTCAGAAATACCAATATAAAAGTGGAAAGCAATATATAAAGTACCAAAAGTTCCAGCATTAAAATACCATATAATCAATAGAAAAACAAAAATACAAAGTAAGACCCGTAAGACCATAAGGCATAGGAACAGAAATTAGGCTATTCATCCCACCGGGTTAGTTCCATCATTCAATCATGGCTGATAAGTTTCTCAACCCCATTCTCCTGCTTTCTCCCTGATCCCTTGATACTCAAGAACCTATCTATCTCAGTCTTAAAAATATTCAGTGACATGGCCTCCATAGCCTTCTGTGGCAATGAATTCCATAGATTCACAACTCTCTGGTTGAAGAAGTTTCTCTTTATCTCCATTCTAAAAGGTCTTCCCTTTACTCTCAGGCTATGCCATCGAGTCCTAGCCTCCCTACCAATGGAATCATCTTCTCAACATCTACTCTGTCCAGACCGTTCAATTAGATCCGCACTCATCCTTCTAAACTACTAAAAAATACAGACAGATCATGGTGAAAAGTAAATTCAAACTGGCGACCAGAAAGATCTTCTTTATTCAAAAGTAAATAAACCATTGCAACAGGTTTACCAATTACGCGCAGCTAATGACCAGCCATATAGCAAACAGAAAACAACAGCAATTACCCTAAGCCATCCTAAACATTCCCTTAAAATTAATCTCCAGCCTTGTTTGACTATTGCCTCAGATTGATAATCTGTTATAAGTGATATATAATGGCAAAGGTTAATGATGAGTATACATTTCAAAGCTAGTATTTACTTCACAACTGTGCATACAGACACAACTGAAAATTAAATTGTAAGCTGTTTGGATCAGGTAAACAAATGGAATGGTGAGTTTCTATTCTGGATTTACTCCAGACTACTCTAATATCTCCTATTTACAAACCACTGATTCAATACATAAGAAGCTTCTTAAGGCAGTGTTAAGGCTAGGTGATTAGACACATTGCTGCATGACTCAGAGACCTGTGCCTACCAATGTTACTGCTAGCACTCTGTCTGAGTGATGTAAAACGATCTTATAATGAGCTGCACAGCTGTATAGGCGCATTTTATATTGCACCCACTGGAGCAATGGTACAATATATAAAGCAGTAATAAAAATCTGATTTGTTATTCTCACACTTTAACTCATTCATTACTTGTGCCATGATTTTTGGCACTGAGACAACAGTATCATTCAGGTAAGAAGAGGCGCCAAAAAATGTCATGTCCTCGATGTAGATTCTCCCCAGGGACCCTAAATGGCGCTTAGCCTCAAGTCTGCAAACTGTGATTGATTACAAAAATTAAATAAAGCCTTTAAATGCTGTCAGGATCAGCTTTTAAAGTATGATCCAGTCTCAGCCAACCACATCAAAAAACATGAATTATAGTGAGCTGAGTATAATCAGTATCCAATCAAAAAATCATTTAAAGTTCATAATCAATTAACACCTTTTTTATGCCTTTGAACAACTGTTCAAAGGGCATCCAAAAAATTGAATGGTAGGGAAAATATTACTTGGCTTAAAAAACCTTGTATTGAAATATTCAAATCTGTGGATCTCACTCTTGTAATTCATTGATACCTGCAGTAGCATTTCTCCAGATTTTCAGTCTATATCAGAGTTTTGAATCAAAGAGGAAAGTTAAATGCAGGAAACGAACACTTTTCCATGTGCCCACCTCCTTGCTTTGGACACTTTTAAACTTAGAAATACCAATGTATCACCTATGGTATTGCTTGTGTACAGAGAATGCAGCATTTACAGACCACTAAAATAACTTCCCCTTGGCTTAGTACAGTCAGATATTTCAACTGCAAGGTTACTTTTCTCTCTTGCAAGGCAATTTATGTCTCTGCTCTCTTCTCACCTATCCCCTGCTTAATATCAACTCTTTCTTTTGGCACCTTTATTTCCAAATGGCATCCATCTCTAATTGTCTATTTCCCAATTCAAAATGTCTGTCCTACCTGGCCCTCTCACCTCCTCAAAGTAGTCTTTCTATTTTATTGGGTGACTCAAAGATCAGAAATCTTTTATTTTCTGCTCCCTTTTGGAGTGTCTCTTCCTCTCCTTCTTCGATGAAGAATCCTTATCTTCTGACTCCAGATGTCTTACTTCTCTCCATTATCAATACCCTGCCCTTCAAAAAATATTTTTTCTCCTCTCTCTTTCTCACACAAGAGGGAGTTTCCTTTTCTCTTCCTCTCCTCCTTGTAGCATGCATCTCCTGCTGCATTCAACCCAGTTCAGACAAGAACAAGTGTCTTCTTTCTTTATTATCTCCAAGAAGGTTTTGTCAATTTTTGGCAGTCTTCTTCACACCTTATAACAGTTTGTGCCATTTATTCTTTTCCTGTGATAGAAATAAATAAAGTTGATGGCTTGTTTATTGATGATAGGTGCCTATTCATGAACACATCAATCTCCCATTGAAGTGGGAGATGGCATGGGGCAGGGTGACACTAGGCACATGGACACACAAGATGGCTGCTTGACCACAATATGGAGAAAAACAGCTGAACAAACACAGACACTGCCTGGGGCCACCAGAATGCCAGAACAATGCACTCACAACCTAATTGATCAGTTTAAGGTAGGTGGGGGATAGAATACACATGAGTAGCATGTACTGCCTGCTGAAGTGTCTGGGTCCAGCCAACACCTTTGATAGAAATGCTAACAGTTTAATATGGACTCAATACCGTGTGATAATAGCCAGGGCGGCAGTAATCATCCCTTTCAGGAAGAGCGATTAGCACCCATTACTACAGCAATGGACTTCCACCAGACTTTTAAACTAACAACGATTGCGCTGAAATTAACAAAGACTGTGCTGAAACTGACAATGACTGCATCAAAACTATCAACAATTCTGCAATGTTGACAATAAGCAAACCATGTTACAAAGTCAATAACCTCATCACTGATCTACTGTATTACAAAATGTTTAAAAGTGTCTTGAAATGTGCTGCGGATTGAGAGAAGACTCGCAACTGACCATTGCATTATTGATGTCCCCCGGAGCTCCAGTATTTCCTTGTACAATAAACTCTGTTGTTGAATCCCAACTCTGACTCCAGTGCTGATGATTTTCTCCACAACACCATTAAAAGTTGCTGGGCCCAAACCTCGCATCAATAATACCAGTGGAGACTGATAAGAAATGGAGGAGGACTGTAGTCCACCTCTTAAAGTATGTGCCTGGTGCTCACACAGGCATTCTCTGTGGTGATGGAGCTCTTAATAAACTACTTAGTACCACCAGCTTCACTGATGTTTTATTCATGAAATTAGACCAGGTGGGACAATTCAACATATTCACATGTCACTCACCAAGGAATATACATACTGCCACCTCGAGGACCTCACCTGTGTTCTCTACTGCAGAACCCATCGGTGAACTGGTGCTCCAATGAGCTGGTGTACAAATTATCCTCTTCCTTGATATGACTACAACACAGCCAGTGAACCTGGATTCTCACCATGAGATAAACACAACTCTACATTTGCTCTAAAATACACGCAGTGATGTATCTGATGTGGTAGTTGGCCTTTGATGGCCTGAGCAAAGCATTGAGTCTTTCACCCATGTTGTGCTGCTATTCTTTTCCTTCTTTCAGGATGTGCCGTGTCTGGATAGGGGACAGATCCTGGAACTCTGAAAGCAGGAAATCAGAAAGGGAAAGGTTGGGTGAGGGAATAGAGTGGGAAGCAAAATAAAAGATTCACAGTCACACCGTCTGCAGCGCACCCCATGGCAGAATAAGGGTGAGCTCCAAACATGAAATGAGGTGTAAACCATGAACAAAATGTCATTCTCACTGCTCCCAGAGATGGAGTTTTCCATGTGCTCTATCACTGCTAGCCCCATAATGTGGTGAACAATCAGTTCCATATGGCTTAAAAGCTGCTAGCTGCCTTGTTCAACTTCCCTTTTATTGTGTGACAGCTTGCCTTGCAAATGAGAGGAGAGGAAATCAGTTGCAGTATTGCATAGCCGGAAAGCTGGAGATATACAGAAGAAAAGGAATCTGTCTATGGGTCTATGGTCTTCAGAATCCACACAGTAAGCAGTGTCTAGATATTAGACCTGAGTCTTGAGCGCCAGAGATTGCTAGTGAGTGACCGATCGAGTATGGCACACTGAACAGTCTGAGAGGTTAATGTCTTCATGGAGCTTGACCACCTTTGTGATATCACCCCACTGCTTGTGTAAAAGAGGAGGAAGCACCAATTTTATTTGCTGCCTCTCTCCACAGAAATCAAGCTGTGACACCTGCTTATAGTAAACAGAACAGACCAATATCTAGTATCTAATTTTCAAGTCCCATCTGCACCAGATATGTGTCATTACACGTCTGTAAATGTTGATTAAAAATAATCTTTTAAAATTTAAATTGTCGCTGCGAACTCATCTTGCTGTGATGATATTCCCCTTCCAGTGCTGATGTTGCAGTGCCTTCATTGATGGAGTTGGGGGAAGGAAGAGGAAGTGGTGCCTGTTGGTGGTGGCAAAAATGCAGCAAGATTGGCATGTTTCCATCATAACTGCAGGCAAAGTTCATTCTAATCAATAAATACTTGTTGGACTGAGTTTGAGGTTGGACAGAGAGAAGTTGAAG
The DNA here is from genome assembly GCF_037043375.1 of Chiloscyllium plagiosum. Taxonomy (NCBI): domain Eukaryota; kingdom Metazoa; phylum Chordata; class Chondrichthyes; order Orectolobiformes; family Hemiscylliidae; genus Chiloscyllium; species Chiloscyllium plagiosum. Next base: position 27,142,175 of record NW_028270155.1, on the reverse strand, counting down.
CACTGGGTATGTGTTCTTTCAATGTCCAGAAAATGTCCACATATTGGAAGAGCTTTTAATAATGGAGCATCAAACATCTTGTAGAAGCATATTAGTCTTCAAGTTTCTGACACAGCTAGAGTTGCCAACTTTATTTGGACATATTCCTGGAGATTTTAATCACATGACTTCCTGCCCCAACACAGTCAAGCAGCCTTCTGTCAACATCTCCAATCTTTTTCTAACGAATAAACAAGGAAAGAAAATAAACAAAATAAATCTTAAATTTTTGAATGCCTATATGATTTTTATTTTCCCAGGATAATTGAGGAATGTTCCAGAAATTGATCTTTATGTCCCCTAGACTTCTGGACTCCTGGAGTGTTGGTCCTTTCAGTTATAACCTGTGGGCCTCAGTCAAACTAGGAACGTGGCAAATTGGTCTATGAAGTTAAAATTAAATTGTCAGGGCTCACGGGACGCTTGTGGCCTATTCAATTCTATTTTATCCTGTACTTTTCACTGGATGGCTTATCCTGGATGAATGCCATGGGACTGAGGCTTGGAAAAGAACTGTTCTTCAATAATTCCTCCATTGATGGAAATACCTCAAACAGAACACTAAGATCTGTTAGAATTATCAGCCTCAGATATATGCATATAATGGGAACATTGATGTATACTGCATCTGTGGCTTGCAAAGTTCAGTGGTAAGCACCAACAGTTCACAAAGCCAAAAAGATTTGGATACTCTGTCCTACAGTTTTGAGTGAAATAAACAATCCAACTTAATTACACTGTGAAAACAAACCAAATAAAAATACTGTGTTGTTTGTATCATGGCAACAAGCCTGGTGATTTTGGTCAGTAATGATTGATTTTACAATGTTAGTGTAAAATGGGATTTCAGCTGGCAGTTTTTTTACCTGAAGGTCTTCACATTTCCAGAGTCAAGCTCAGCCCATTTCTTTAATTGGGTGAAGTTTATTAGTCATGAATCATTTTGCTATGACATAGTGATTACCATTTTCAGAGTCAACTGGGGGGAGCTCCATTTATTTGTATAACTATTTAGAAGTGGGTCACAAAAGATTTATTTTCAAATTTATATTTGTGGAGCCTGGAGGAGTGGGAGATCTCTTTTTGGCCTTGCAAAGCTAAGCTGGTCACTGCCACTTCAGGTTCTTCTAACTCCTGCAAGAATCATAGAATAGAATTCCTACTGTGTGGAAGCAGGCCATTCCATCCATTGAGTGTCCCACCCAAACCCACTCTATCCCTGTAACCTTGATTTCCCATTGCTAACCCACCTAGCCTGCATCTCCCTGAACTGTATGGGCAATTTACCAATGGACAATCGACCTAACCTGTGCAGCTTTGGACTGTGGGAGGAAACTGGCAGACCTGTAGGAAACCCACACAGACACAAGAAGAATGTGCAAACTCCACACAAACAGTTGAGTGAGGCTGGAATTGAACCAAGGCAGCAATGCTAACCACTAAGCCACTGCTCCACCCAAACAAACAGGCACAAAAACAAACCCCTCTGTGCTTCCCCGCCATAACTCCAAGGCTTAATTACTGTCATCCTGGCAGCCTCAAGGTCAGCTGATACTGTCTTATCCCAAATCCAGCAAATTTGGTGAGGACAGCCTTACTTTCTGTTTAAGTGATAACCAGGAATGGAAACGGTTTCACTCCTGACAGGGATAAACCAGTGGGCCACTGAAAGTTAAAATCCATCTCAATATGTTTGGGTAGCACATGATCACAGTTCCTCAATATGCAGTAAATGCCACTGTGTTTCAGAGGTGCCTTGTAAAAGTATTTCAAGTTTCAAGTGAAAAGCATCAATGCATTGGGGGGCCTTAAATTAAGAAAAGTGCTAAAATGGCATTGAGATGGGAAAAACATTTTGACCTTTCCAAAGTTGCTTCCCTACGTGTATTTTATCTGCTTTGCTACACACAGAAGCTGAATATCCTCACAGCTAATAAAAAATCAGACATTCTTTAATGTCAAAGTTAAGCATTAAATTAAACCAGTGTTTCACCTGAGATGTCATGTGGCTGGCAGCTTTAATATGTAATACAAAAATCAAACATACTCCCAGAGGAAACGCCAACAAATCCTGGTGTGAGTTGACAAGAATAATCTTCTTCAATCACGGTCTGTATGTTTTTTTTTGAAGAAAGCAGATTGTCCTTAATTTCAATGTGTTTCTTTCCTTGTTTCCATAAGTTGCTAACATGCACATTCTTGAAAGAAAATTCATCTCAGAGATATCAGCCCTATCATAATTGCAACCCATCGGTAGAAAGCCAGTTGTTGGGTAACTAGAAGCAAGCCAGTGATTGCTGCTTTTGCTGCTTTCCACCAAGGTGTCATTTTTGCCTGTTGTTTTTAACATGAAACACATGTCAGAAAGAAGCAGAGTGCTCCTTTAAAGGTGCAGATCGGGCTCCCACAGCAATGTCAGTGCACACCTGCAGCTCTAACAGCAGATGCAATTGTGTACCTTATTGCAAAGCCATTCTACTGACCCAGTAAAGTGATTAATTGTCTTGATTGAAGAACAAGCAGGAGATGTGCTCCTCCAATGCCTACAAAGACACTCTGGCCCTCTCTTCCCACCACAGCGTCTACTATATCCTCTCCTATCAGCTTACAGATAGTCGAGGATCCTTCCTTTTGCATTCTTCGAACACCACTCCCAACCTGCAGCTTGCTAATGCTTCCAACTGAATTCAAATTGTATATACAGCCAATGTGTCAATAAGAACTAGGTAAAATTGAGTGGACGTTATGCTGAGCAATCGGGTGAGGGTGGCGTGGGGGGTTGGGGGGAAGGTCTGTGGTGGAAATGCCAGTTATTGCGTCCATCTGCTCACTAAACTTAAAATTGGATCGATTAGCCATTGTTTGTGGAGATGTTGGATTCAATTTACAGAACACTGCTTAAGCCGAAACGGAGGAGAATTTACTTCCATCCAAAGAATGTGGAACTATCCCACTTCAGCTGCTTCCAGTGTAGGGAATACATGCCATTAGTGGATTTATATAACTGCATGCAGCCAAGTGTTAAACAGCGCTGAGTCTCAGCAAGTGCCCAAAGCTTCTTCAAAGCAAGCACTTACAGCTAAGCTGAAATGCTTAAAAAACAGCATAGACCTCTTAAAGGTGTAGGGATGTTGTATTCTAACTGGAACAAAGCTCAAGGCAGATGGGAAAGATGCCTTGAACAGGTATTTATATGGTAAAACTATGCAGCACTGGAGTACTTGGTGCAGGGAGTGGAAAAGAGATGGCCTCTATCCACATGGATTAGAAGCTACTCCAGAGAAGTCTATGAAAGCAACAGGAGGCAGGCAACTGTTGTGGTAGGGTACTCAATGCTGCTATAGGGAGCTGGATGCAGTGTTGCAAGAAGATCAATAACCTTACACAAATTATCAAGATCAATTAGCTCATCTGCAAATACCAAACCGCACCAATAGAATCCCAAGCCTCATTAGCACTGCTCAGTTTACCACATGCCCATTACACAGCAAATGGCATTCTTTATCAAAAACCCATGCACTCGTTGTTTCACCTCATCCTCACTCACTTAGTGCTACATGCTTGACATGCTGCCAGCTCTATAAACCTGGAGGACACAGTGCTCACCATCATTGGAGCAGCTATGACCGAAGCCCTGGCAACAACTGAATCTGAAATTATGGAAAATCATGGTATCATCTTTCCAATTTCCCACTTGCCTCTCACCACAAAATATCATCTGATATGCAACTGAAGATATTGTCAACACCAATGTTTATTCCCACATTCCACTCATCAGCTTGGACACTGATACTTAGAATCACAGAATTATAGTCATACAGCATGGAAACAGACCCTTTGGTTCAACTTATCCATGCCAACCAGATATCCTAAACAGAACTAGTCCTAGTTGGCACAACTTGGCCCATATCCCTCTAAACCCTTTCTAATTCTGTACCCATCTGGATGCTTTTTATATGTTGTAATTGTACCAGCCTCCATCAATTCCTCTGGCAGCTCATTCCATACATGCAGCACTCTCTGCATGGAAAAGTTATCTCTCATTTTTAAATCTTTCCTCTCTCACCTTAAACCTATTCTCTCTAGTTTTGGATTCCCCCATCCTAGGAAAAAGACCTTGACTAAACACCTTATCAAAGCCCCCCATGATTTTATAAACCTTTATAAAGTCACCCCTTAGCCTCCAATAGTCCTGGAAGAAAGCTCCCAGTCTACTCAGCCTTTCCCTATAAAGCAAACCCTCAATTTCTGGCAACATCCTCGTAAATCTTTTCTGCACTCACTCAAGTTGAAGAATATCCTTCCTATAGAAAGATGACCAGAATTGTATGTAGTAGTCAGTTCCTCTATAACACGTGTTTCTTCAACGCAAATTGGCTTTAACCCAATTGAAGAATTTAGACTGTTATTTGTAAAATGCGAACTTTCCTTCCTTGTATTGGCTACAACGCAATTCTGGTCCCATTGGTTTAAATGGCGTGGTTGTTGCATGTTTTTCTTATAGTGCAAGATTGTATGAGAACAGAACTATCTCATTCTTGACAGAACTGATTGTATTCTAAAATTGGCCTCACCGATGTCCAATACAGCCGCAACGTGATGGCCCAATTCCTTTACTCAACGTTCTGACCGCTGAAGGCAAGCATGGCAGGTGCCTTCTTCACCATCCTGTCTATCTGCGACTCTACTTTCAAGAAACTATGCACCTGAACCCCTAGGTCTCTTTGTCATCAACAATTCAGTGGTCTATGATTAACTCTGTAGGTCCTGCCCTGATTTGCTTTCCCAAAATGCAACCTGTGCATACTTCAGAGGATGCCTTCGATGCTGGATCTACACATGGTCAGACATTCGGCATAAGTAACTTGCAAAAAAGTCATGGTACAAGATAATTCAGATGCCAGCTCATCAGGGTCAACTAGCAGAGGACTCAGGTATATATTTTCATGTGGGGATAACTGTAGATGCTGGAGATCAGGGTGGATAAAGGGTGGATCTGGAAAAAACACAGCAGATCAGCAGCATCAGAGGAGGATGGGAGATGATATTTCAGGTTGGAACCTTTCAGCAGGACTCTCCAGTTTCTGACCTGAAATGTTGACTCCTCTCCTCCTCTGATGCTGCTTGACCTGCTGTGCTTTTCCCAGCTCCACTCTTTATCCCTAAATATTTTCATGTGGCAAGCCACAGAAAACAGCTAATACAAGCAGAAGCCTTACTTATGATTTAATAAGTGTGTTGATGTTAATTTTCCAAACTTTCCTAGGTTCAGGACAAGTTCAATCAGACTGGAAACTAACAAATATAAACCTTCGATTCAAAAGTGGGGGAGAAAGAAAACAGAAAAAATGCAGACCGGGTTAGCTCAACGTCTGTCACGGATAAGGCATTAGAATCAATCATTAAAGGGGTTACAGCTATGCACTTTGAAAAACTCAAGTTAATAAGGAAGAATCAGCATAGTTTCATGAAGGAGAAATCATATCTAGTCAATTCATTGACCCCTGTGAAGGAGTGACATGTGCTATAGATAAAGGGGAGTTAGTACATACACTGACTTGAGTTTCCAAAAGGCATTTGATAAGGTACCACATCAAAAGTTATTGAGGAAAATAAAAGGTCTCAAGGGTATCATGTTCATGTGGATAGAAGATTGGCTGGCAGAAAACAGAGAATGCACAAATCAGTCTGATTGGCGTGAAGTGATGAGTGGAGTCCTACATGGTCATTACTGTGCCTCAGCTTTTGCAGGTTAAATCAATGATGTGGATGAGGGGATTGAATGCACGGTGGGTAAAATCACAGGTGTCATAGAAAAGAAAACATAGATTTTTGTGAAGAAGATGTACAGAGTTTACAGAATAATGTAGATGGGTTGAATGAATTACAAAATCCAACAGCCAGGGTATAACATAGAAAAATGTGAAGTTGTTCACTTCAACAGGAAGAATAAAAAAAAGCCTTGCTTAAATCAAGAAGGCTGCAGAAATCCATGATGCAAAGGGATTTTGATGTTTTAGTGCATGAATCACAGCAAGTTAATATACTGGTACATCATGTAATCAAGAAAGCTAATGGGATTCTATCCTTTATTATGAGAGGAATTGAACATGAAAATGAGGATGTTATGATTTAGTTCTCGAGGGCATAGATGAGATCAGTGTGTGCAGTTTGGGTTTAGTTTTTGAAGGGATGATGTAAATGTGTTGGAGGCAATTCAGTGAATGTTTACCAGATTAATACCTGAAATGGGAGGGTTATTTTATGTGAGAAAAAAAACCTGAAAGAATTCTGGATGCTGGAAATCAGAAACAAAAACAGAAATTGCTGGATAACCTCAGCAGGTCTGGCTACAGCTGTGGAGAGAAATCAGAATTAACATTTCAGGTCCAGCGACCGTTCTTTAAACATGATGGTAGCTAGAAACAGTTGTTTTTTCATATGCAAAGAATAGGGTGGGGGAAGGAGGGAAAGAGTAAATGATAGGTGAAAATACAGCACAAAGAGAGAGAAAATTGGCAGGACAGCCAAAGGAGTGGATAATAGTCAACCTAGGAGAATGAATGAGGATTATTAGTGTCGAACAATGGTAGTGTATAATAGCAGCTGAAAATGTGTTGCTGGAAAAGCGCAACAGGTCAGGCAGCATCCAAGGAGCAGGAGAATTGACGTTTCGGGCATGAGCCCTTCTTCAGGAATGAGGAAGGTGTGCCAAGCAGGCTAAGATAAAAGTTAGGGAGGAGGGACTTGGGGGAGGGGCGTTGGAAATGCGATAGGTGGAAGGAAGTAAAGGTGAGGGTGATAGGCTGGAATGGGGGTGGGGCAGAGAGGTCAGGAAGAAGATTGCAGGTTAGGAAGGTGGTGCTGAGTTCGAGGGTTGGGACTGAGACAAGGTGGGGGGAGGGGAAATGAGGAAACTGGAGAAATCTGATTCATCCCTTGTGGTTGGAGGGTTCCTAGGTGGAAGATGAGGCGCTCTTCCTCCAGCCGTCGTGTTGCTATGGTCTGGCGATGGAGGAGTCCAAGGACCTGCATGTCCTTGGTGGAGTGTGAGGGGGAGTTGAAGTGTTGAGCCACGGGGTGGTTGGGTTGGTTGGTCCAGGAGTCCCAGAGGTGTTCTCTGAAATGTTCCGCGAGTAGGTGGCCTGTCTCCCCAATATAGAGGAGGCCACATCGCGTGCAGCAGATGCAGTAAATGATGTGTGTGGAGGTGCAGGTGAATTTGTGGCAGATATGGAAGGATCCCTTGGGGCCTTGGATGGAGGTGAGGGGGAGGTGTGGGCACAAGTTTTGCATTTCTTGCGGTTGCAGGGGAAGGTGCCGGGAGTGGAGGTTGGGTTGGTGGGGGGTGTGGACCTGACGAGGGAGTCACGGAGGGAGTCGTCTTTTCGGACGCTGATAGGGGAGGAGAGGGAAATATATCCCTGGTGGTGGGGTCCGTTTGGAGGTGGCGGAAATGACGACGGATGATACAATGTATATGGAGGTTGGTGGGGTGGTAGGTGAGGACCAGTGGCGTTCTGTCCTGGTGGCGATTGGAGGGGCGGGGCACAAGGGCGGAGGAGCGGGAAGTGGAGGAGATGCGGTGGAGAGCATCGTCGATCACGTCTGGGGGGGGGAAATTGCGGTCCTTGAAGAAGGAGGCCATCTGGGTTGTACGGTGTTGGAACTGGTCCTCCTGGGAGCAAATGCGGCGGAGACGAAGGAATTGGGAATAGGGGATGGCATTTTTACAGGGGGCAGGGTGGGAGGAGGTGTACTCTAGGTAGCTGTGGGAGTCGGTTGGTTTATAGTTAATGTCCGTGTTGATTCGGTCGCCCGAGATAGAAATGGAGAGGTCTAGGAAGGGGAGGGAGGAGTCTGAGACGGTCCAGGTAAATTTGAGGTCGGGGGGAAGGTGTTGGTAAAGTGGATGAACTGTTCAATCTCTTCGTGGGAGCACGAGGCAGCGTCAATACAGTCATCGATGTAGCGGAGGAAAAGGTGGGGGTGGTGCCAGTGTAGCTGTGGAAGATGGACTGTTCCACATATCCTACGAAGAAGCAGGCATAGCTGGGGCCCATGCGGGTGCCCATGGCTACTCCTTTGGTTTGGAGGAAGTGGGAGGATTGGAAAAAGAAGTTGTTCAGAGTGAGGACCAGTTCAGTCAGTCGAAGGAGGGTGTCAGTGGAAGGGTACTGGTTGGTACGGCGGAAAAGGAAGAAGCGGAGGGCTTTGAGTCCTTCGTGATGGGGGATGGAGGTGTACAGGGACTGGATGTCCATGGTGAAGATAAGGCGTTGGGGACCGGGGAAGCGAAAATCATGGAGGAGGTGGAGGGTGTGGGTGGTGTCCCGAACGTAAGTGGGGAGTTCTTGGATTAAGGGGGACAGGACCGTGTCGAGGTATGCAGAGATGAGTTCGGTGGGGCAGGAGCAGGCTGAGACAATGGGTTGGCCGGGGCAGTCAGGTTTGTGTATCTTGGGCAGGAGGTAGAAACGGGCGGTGCGGGGTTGTGGGACTATGAGATTGGAGACGGTGGATGGGAGATCCCCTGAGGTGATGAGGCTGTAGATGGTCAGGGAGATGATGGTTTGGTGATGGGAGGTGGGGTCATGGTCAAGGGGGCAGTAGGAGGAGGTGTCCGCGAGCTGGCGTTTAGCCTCAGCGGTGTAAGGGTCGGTGCGCCAAACTACTACCGCGCCTCCCTTGTCTGCTGGTTTGATAGTGAGGTTGGGGTTGGAACGGAGGGAGTGGAGGGCTGCACGTTCCGAGGGTGAGAGGTTGGAGTGGGTGAGTGGGGTGGAGAGTTTGAGGCGGTTAATTTCGTGGTGGCAGTTGGCTATGAAGAGATCGAGGGCAGGTAAGAGGCCAGCACGGGGTGTCCAGGTGGATGGTGTATGTTGGAGGCGGGAGAAGGGGTTGTCAGAGGGTGGGCGAGAATCCTGGTTGAAGAAGTAGGCGCGGAGGCGAAGGCTGCGGAAGAATTGTTCGATGTCTCGCCGCGTGTTGAACTCGTTAATCCGAGAGCGTAGGGGAATGAAGGTGAGGCCTCTGCCGTGGACTGATCTTTCATCCTCAGAGAGGGGTAGTTCTGGAGGGATGGTGAAAACACGGCGGGGCTGGGAGCGAGGACCTGGTCTGGAGCTGGAGCTGGGAGTGGGGCCGGGGTTAGGCGTGGGGGCGGGAACGGAGATTGGGACAGGGGTGGGCCCGCATGGGCCCCAGCTATGCCTGCCTCTTCATAGGAAACACCCGCATGGGCCCCAGCTATGCCTGCCTCTTCATAGGAAACTCCCACTTCCTCCAAACCAAAGGAGTAGCCATGGGCACCCGCATGGGCCCCACCTATGCCTGCCTCTTCGTAGGATATGTGGAACAGTCCATCTTCTGCAGCTACACTGGCACCACCCCCCACCTTTTCCTCCGCTACATCGATGACTGTATTGGCGCTGACTCGTGCTTCCACAAGGAGGTTGAACAGTTCATTCACTTTACCAACACCTTCCACCCTGACCTCAAATTTACATGGGCCGTCTCAGACTCCTCCCTCCCCTTCCTAGACCTCTCCATTTCTATCTTGGGCGACCGAATCAACACGGACATTTACTATAAACCGACCGACGCCCACAGCTACCTAGACTACACCTCCTCACATCCTGCCCCCTGTAAAAATGCCATCCCATATTCCCAATTCCTTCGTCTCCGCCGCATTTGCTCCCAGGAGGACCATTTCCAACACCGTACAACCCAGATGGCCTCCTTCTTCAAAGGTGGGCGGCACGGTGGCACAGTGGTTAGCACTGCTGCCTCACAGCGCCAGAGACCCGGGTTCAATTCCCGCCTCAGGCGACTGACTGGGTGGAGTTTGCACATTCTCCCCGTGTCTGCGTGGGTTTCCTCCAGGTGCTCCGGTTTCCTCCCACAGTCCAAAGATGTGCAGGTTAGGTGAATTGGCCATGCTAAATTGTCCGTAGTGTTAGGCAAGGGGTAAATGTAGGGGTATGGGTGGGTTGCGCTTCGGCGGGTCGGTGTGGACTTGTTGGGCCGAAGGGCCTGTTTCCACACTGTAAGTAATCTAATCTAATCTAAAAAAAACGCAATCCCCCCCCCCCCAGACGTGATTGACGATGCTCTCCACCACATCTCCTACACTTCCCACTCCTCCGCCCTTGTGCCCCGCCCCTCCAATCGCCACCAGGACAGAACCCCACTGGTCCTCACCTACCACCCCATCAACCTCCATATACATCGTATGATCTGTTGTCATTTCCGCCACATCCAAACAGACCCCACCACCAGGGATATATTTCTCTCCCCTCCCCATCAGTGTTCCAAAAAGACCACTCCCTCCGTGACTCCCTCATCAGGTCCACACCCTCCCACCAACCCCACCTCCACTCCCGGCACCTTCCCCTGCAACCGCAAGAAATGCAAAACTTGCGCCCACACTTCCCCCCTTACTTCCCTCCAAGACCCCAAGGGATCCTTCCATATCTGCCACAAATTCACCTGCACCTCCACACACATCATTTACTGCATCTGCTGCACCCAACATGGCCTCCTCTACATTGGGGAGTCAGGCCGCCTACTTGCAGAACGTTTCAGAGAACATCTCTGGGACACCTGGACCAACCAACCCAACCACCCCGTGGCTCAACACTTCAACTCCCCCTCCCACTCCACCAAGGACATGCAGGTCCTTGGACTCCTCCATCGCCAGACCATAGCAACACGACGGCTGGAGGAAGAGCGCCTCATCATCCGCCTAGGAACCCTTCAACCACAAGGGATGAACTCAGATTTCTCCAGTTTCCTCATTTCCCCTTATCCCACCTTTCCGCTGATGGGTGAGTGCCAAACCAGAGGACACAGCTTAAAAATACGGGGTAGACCATTTAGATGAGGAGAAACCTCTTCACCCAGAGAGTGGTGGCTGTGTGGAATGCTCTGCCCCAGAGGGCAGTGGAGGCCCAGTCTCTGGATTCATTTAAGAAAGAGTTGGATAGAGCTCTCAAGGATAGTGGAATCAAGGGTTATGGAGATAAGGCAAGAACAGGATATTAATTAAGGATGATAGGCCATGATCATATTGAATGGTGGAGCAGGCTCGAAGGGCAGAATGACCTATTCCTGCACCTATTGTCTATTGTCTATTTTCTTAGTCCCAACCCTCAAACTCAGCACCACCTTCCTAACCTGCAATCTTCTTCCTGACGTCTCCGCCCCAACCCCACTCCGGCCTATCACACTCACCTTTACCTCCTTCCACCTATCGCATTTCCATGCCCCTCCCCCAAGTCCCTCCTCCCTACCTTTTATCTTAGCCTGCTTGGCACACCTTCCTCATTCCTGAAGAAGGGCTCATGTCCGAAACGTCGATTCTCCTGCTCCTTGGATGCTGACTGACCTGCTGCGCTTTTCCAGCAACACATTTTCAGCTCTGATCTCCAGCATCTGCAGTCCTCACTTTCTCCTAGTGTATAATAGCAGACAATGTGATAACAAGGTTTGGTGTGGGGTCTGGAGGCGAGCATGGGGAAGGTGCTCAAGCCCTAAAATTGTTGAACTTGATATTGAGCCCAGAGGCTGTAGAATTCCCAAGTGGAAAATGAGGGGCTTGTGTTGAGCTCCATTGGAGCCCTGCAGCATGCATCACACCAGCTTGCAAGCTCCATTTGCCTCCTCTTTACCATGGACGTTTAATCCCTTTTCCTGTCCATCCGCCACGAGGACAGTCTCAGGGCTCTCTGCTTCTTCCTGGAACAAAGGCCTGAACTGCCCCCATTCACTACCCCCTTCCTGTGCCTGGCCAAGTTTCTCCTCATCCTGAACAACGTCTCTTTTAATTCCTCTCTCTTTCTTCATGTCGCAGAGGTGGTCATGTGCCCCAGTTATGCCTGTTTTTTTGTGGGGGATGTGAAACATTCCTTGTTCCAGTCCTCTTCTGGCCCCCATCAACAACTCTTTCTCCAGTATATTGATCATTTCATCAGTGCTGTTTCTCTCTCTTATCCAAAATTGGAAAGGTTTATCTATTTGGCTTTCAATGTCCACCTTCACCTGGTCCATCTCTGACTCCTCCCTTCCCTTCCTTGCTATCTCTGTTTCTATTTCTGGGGATAGGTTGACCACTAACATTCACTTCAAACACCCCGACTCCCACAGTTCCCTTGACCATACATCCTCACAAAGCGCTTCCTGTAAAGACTCTATTCCATCACCCAACTCCTCTGTCTCAGTCACATCTGTTCTGCTGATCCCAACTTCAACAAGGGGATCTTTGAAGACAGGGCCCTCAGCCACGTCTGACCCATCTCTGCCCTTCAACCCTCACCCTATCTCTTCCCTCCCACAACAGTGATAGCGTCCTCATCTACCATCCCTCCAGCATCCACATCCAGAGGATCATTAGCCACGATTTCCACCACCGCTAGACGGATGCCACCATCAGACACATATTCCAACGCCCCCCCCCCCCCATCTTTTCCCCTCCTTTGCCTTCTGCAAGGATTGTTCCCTCTGGGACACACTAATCCACCTTCACTCCCAACAACCCCCCACAGGTCAATGACATCTTCCCCAGTAACTGCAGAATTTGTAACACCTGCCCATTTATTTCCTCCCTTCTCAGTATCCAAGAGCCCAATCACATCTTCCAAGTGAAGCAGCACTTTGCCTGCACATCACACAATCTAGTCTACTGCACTCACTGCTCACAATGTGGTCTCCTCTGCATTGGGGAAACAAAGTGTAGACTGGGTGACTGTTGTGCAGAACACTTCTTTCTGTCTACAAAAATTACCCTGAGCTTCCCATTGCCTGCCGGCTCAACACACCATCTTATTCCCTGACCAACATCTCTGTCTCAGATTTGCTGCAGTGCTGCAATGCAGCTCAGCACAAACTGGAAGAATAGAACCTCATTTTCTGCCTGGGAGGTGAGGAGGAACTTGGCGAGATGCAGGAGGAAGATAGTGAATCGGGACTGTTCAGGCCTTTGTTCCAGAAAGAAGTGGACAGACCTGAGACTGTCCCAGTGGATGGGTGTGTAAAAGGATTGCAAGTCCATGGTAAAGAGACGCAGGTGGAGCTCATAAACTGGAAATTCTAAAACTGATGTGAAGTGTGTTGCAAGGGTCCAGCAGAGCTCAGCACAAGCTGGAAGAACAGCCTGTTATTTTCTGCATGGGAACTCTAAGCCTTCTGGGCTCAATATTGAGTTCAACAATTTTAGGGTTTCCCCAGCTTTCCATCATCCCCACACAAGGCCTTGTTATCACATGGTCTGCGATTACAGTACACACTCCCCATTGTTAGACATTAATAGCCCCCATTAGCAGTTTTTCTCCTCCACTGACTGTTACCCATTCCTTTGTCTATCCAACTGTTTTTCTCTCTCTTTGGGCTCTATTTCCACCTGTCACTTACTGCTCACCCCCTCCTCCTCCCCTATCTTCTGCATAAAAAAAACAACCTTTTCCTAGCTGGCATCATTTCACTGGACCTGAAATGTTAATTCTGATTTCACTCCACTGCGGCCAGACCTGCTAAGCTTTTCTAGTAATTTGAGTTTTTGTTTCTGATTTCTAGCATCCTAGAGGGTTCTAGAGGGTTATGTAACATGGAACACCCTTTTTCAGCAGGAACTGAAAGCAGGATCAATGTATATTTTTAAAAGTGAGGCTCGGGAATCAAGGATGTAGATGGGAGGGTGGAATTCTGAATATAAACAGATTTTATTGAATGGAGGAGAGGCTCAAGAGGCCATAAGGTTACTTCTGCTCCAGTTTGATATATTTGTATGCAAATATGTGCATATGTAAGTCCTTCAACATCTGAGTGCTGGAGTGTTTATTCAGCTGACTGTCACTTTCATTCTGTTGCCATCATAGCTGGAGATATCAGCATACAAAGAACAGTACAATGTTACAGCTATCGGTAATCAGTCCTCCAACTCATTGTGAGAATTTCTGAGGTGTTGCCTGTGGGAATAACAGTCTGTAGTAGTGAGTACAAACTGTTGTCCTTTCTGTGGGTGCCAGCATGTGTCCTTTTAAAGGATTGGACATTCTGGAGGCAGGAAGCATGTTTCCGCTGATGGGTGAGTCCCAAACCAGAGGACACAGTTTAAAAATAAGGGGTAGGCCACTTAGAACAGAGTTGAGGAGAAATGTCTTCACCCAGAGAGTGGTGAGTGTATGGAATGCTCTGCCCCAGAAGGCTGTGGAGGCCAAGTCTCTGGATACTTTCAAGAAAGAGTTGGATAGAGCTCTTAAGGATAGTGGAATCAAGGGTTTTGGGGATAAGGCAGGAACAGGATACTGATTGAGGATGATCAGCCATGTTCATAATGAATGGTGATGCTGGCTCGAAGGGCAGAATGGCCTACTCCTGCACCTATTGTCTATTGTTTATTTCCACCAGCAACACTCCACTGGTGCCCTTGCTGTTGTCTATCAGACTTCTGCTGCCCATGCCAATGTGTTTTCATCTGAAGCCAATTCTCCTATATCCAGAGATGCCCAAGTTCATTCTAAAATGTCATGTGTGGTCACTGCCAATGAAGGTCAACAGCCTTCCACGAGCCATTACACAGACATTGGTATAACACAGTGGAAGTACTAGCACAGGCAAAGAGACTTGGAAGACAGCCATTGAAAGAATACACAGGGCTATCATTGAATCTTGATCATTTGATTCCTGAAGAAGGGCTTATGCCCGAAACGTCGATTCTCCTGTTCCTTGGATGCTGCCTGACCTGCTGTGCTTTTCCAGCAACACATTTTCAGCTATCATTTGATCTTGGATGGTTTGATCTATGAAGTTGGCTTGTTTTTTTTTATGTAGCTGGATTTTATTGCGGACAAGATATTACTATGATGGTCAACAACAGAGAAGATATCATTGGTGCAAGGGGTTTTGGAATTGTACTCATTGATATCACAGACTGATGAACAGAATGGCCAGAAAGAATCTGTGTCTGTTGCCTCCTCCCTTTCTCTTCCTCCACTTCACCCTCAGCTGGTCAGCATTGTTATGGACCAGACCAGCCCCCCTCAAAACATTTCAGGAAAGCAGCCCTGATCCTAACTTTGCTCATTGTTTGAAGCAGGTGTATAGTGGATATTCCAAGGGTGATGCAGCTGGCCCAACAACTTAATTTTAAACAAAACAGAATTTATTTGCAAGATTACTGAATGAAACACAAACAAAAGAGAATAGAATATAGAATAACTTAACCTATGAAAAACCCAACAGATTATCTCAACTTAATGATTCTGTTCCAGATTCCTGCAACAATCCCCATATACACACCCCTTGGCACAAAAGGTAAAATCAAACACAGGGTCTCATGGAAGAGAAGTCAGAGAGAGGGAGAGAGACAGCAGAGAGATTCAGCATGGAACACCTTCTTCCATGTAGCTGTTTCTTTGACCAGCAGCCTTAACACTGACTGATTGCCTGTTCTGAACAGCCAGACTGCTAAAACCCAAACCAGAGAAAAACTGAGCTGGGAGAACTGGCCACTCCCTTTTTATTGCACGTGTTTTATTTTATTGAAAGTCTTTTACCTGAGGCAGTATCTGTTAGCTATAATCAAATTGGCCCTAAAACCCATCCAAACGAGATCTCCCAGAGTCTTTGCATTACGACCCCTCTGAAAAAAAAAATCCAAGGACAACATAACTTTGGTAAAGGAGAAGCATCGTCACACTATGTAATTTGCCAAAGGCCTGCCCCTTATAGTGATGAGGTTGTTTCGTATCATCAGAGCACCATGAATCTGCCAGCTTCTCTGACAAGTCCTGCAGGGCTCTTCCAGCAAAGTCCAGATGGTTAAAGCATATCTTTAACATGTTAATGCTCTGCTCGATCACATTCCATATGGTTACTTGATTTCATTGTGCTGCTTGTTTGTACATGGGTTCTGTATCGAAGTCATGAACCATAGTATCAAGAGATAGCACTTGTTTTCCAGTAGCCGCTATTCTGTTTGCCACGGTGGCTCACAAAGAACTGGTATTGTGGAAAAGTATCATGATTGTTCCTAGGATGCCAAGCATTGACCTGCCTGATTCTTTGTGTATGCTCAGACACCAGCTGGTCTTTGAGGGAATGGTATCACACTCAGTTATGATTGGGTTAATATGCATTGTCCTTGAAGTATAAGCTGTCCATGACACCAGTGCCATTGGGAGGCCTGCAAATCTCATTAAGTTGCATACACACTCTGCCAGCAGCTCTATGACTGTAGACAATGGTATTTTATCAGATCTCTTTGGGTATAGAGCCACAGGGAGCAGAATGGAGGATGACAAATTGTATAACATTACAAATTCTCCTGCTCTGGCTCGAAAAGTTCTAAACACATAAAAATTCAAACATGGGCACCCACAAACTGTGAATGGAATCTTTGCCCTGCTCCGATATGGCTGCAACATCTGTTAGCTTTATATGAGGATTTCCGTATTGAAGTGAAAATATCTCATTGCTTTTCCCTGAGGCTCAGGTAGCATAATTTCTCCCTGAACACACGAGGTGGATATGACCTTCTGTGAAGAATCCTTTTCGTTGATCTCCATCTCCTCCATCTGCAAGAAGCTTGCCTTGCTCTGCATGCCCTCTGTTCATGTGTTCAGTCATGTGTAATTTCATGGGGACTGACTTACTGCTTTCAAGTTTGGAAGCAACAAATTTGTGCAGGAGCCTTGCACTCACAACAGAGTCCTTTGGTACCTGCCATATCACTCCCTACAAATTTCAATAAATTTAAATGGTTCCAGAAATTATCAACCACTTCTCCAATGATACAAAAGCCAATCAAATGAATCTGCAACTAACCTTTAAGGATTTGATGATCTTTTTAGGTAGGCAGTGCTTCTTACTGCTGAATGCGTGTTCAGCCATGTATGATTGTGAGAGGCCTTAGTTGGAGAATTGAATTCTAAATAGCAACTGGCATCAAATCAGCTTTACATACAACTATCAATGATTGCTCACTGCACGAGTAACAAGGCCCTCAATATTATGGCATCAGGTGCAAGTTACTCCAGAAATATGTGCGTGCACTGTGGGCATTTTTTTGTACGTTTGACACTAAAATGTGCCTTTTTGTGTTTTGAAATTGTGTGTCATGTCATTATTAGAATCAAGTTTTGTTAAAAAATAAACTTTCTTACAATGAATGCTATAAGGCATTAAATGCAATGTGGGTTGAATTATGAGAGTACTCCTCTTCTGCATAAAATTTAGAGATGGAAGATATTCATTCTCTTTTTTAAGTATATTCTATAATGCATATCAGAGTCATGCAGTTTAGAGAGGTCTATTAGTTCACTAAATTCAGCTTGAGTGGCAATAGAGCAACCCAGATTAAGGATTGAATAGTCAACTAAGTTTCCAGTTCCTTGGTGCAATTCAGTGACCATTCCTGCATTTATTTGAACATAGGATGTAAGTTGAAACAGATCTTATTGATGTATTTATTTTCAACATGCTGGCAACACTCACTGTGTAGCAGATCCATTTGGGTGTGATGCCAAACTATGAACTGATAATGCAAATCCAAATAAATATGTATGATCTGACAGCCATTACTGTGACAGGACTCCAGGTTACCAAAGGTTGAGACCTGAATATTGAAAAATGCAGTCCATTTAGGAAGCTCAGGAAGTAAGATAAAAGGAGGAGGGGCGGCTGTGTTAATTAATGACAGTATTAGCATAATAGAGAGGGATGAAGCAAATTCAGGAAACCAGGTTTGTGGAAGCATCTGGGGTAGAAATGAGAAATTATAAGTGCAAGCAGCAATGAATGGGAAAAGTGTACAGGCCTCATAATTGTATACTCAATCCCACTATGTAGTTAAAGGAAGAAATCATGGGAGCTTGTCAGAAAGGTATGGCAATACTTATGGAGGATTTGGATTAAATTTACATAAAGACTGGAAAAATCAGATGGCAAAGTTAGTTTGCATAAAGAGTTCATGGAGTGTTTTCAGGATAGTTTCTTAAAACTGCACATTCTGGAAGAGCAGGTTATACTAGACCTGATATTGTGCAATGAGATAGCATTAATTAATGACCTCATACCGAGGGTGTCCCTAGATAGCAGCAATCATAATATTGATTTTTACATTCACTTTGAGGACAGAACAATTGGTCCAAGAATAGTACATTAAACTGTAATAAGGGTAATTCTGAGTGAATGAAATCAAAGCTTGCTAACGTGAACTGGCAAATTTGGCGGAGGGATAGATCAAAAGAAATGTCATGACAGAAATAGACCGATTGCAATAAAACAAATTCTAAGGTGAGGACATACCATCCATAGTTCACTAAAAAAGTTTAATGAAGTATCAAACCTAATGGGTGGCACGTCAGAAGAATGGACAGAATATAAAACAAAAGCAAAGTTTAACGTGAGAAAAAAGAGAGCATGAGAGAAAGCTAGACAGAAATATAAAAAAGGTAGTAAAAATTTCTATAGGTATTTAAAAGGAAAAGAGTTCATAAAGTGAGAGTTAGTCCTATAGAAAGAGCATCTGGGAAATTAGTAATGGAAAATAGGGAGATGACAGATATATTTCACAGATTTTCTTCATTGTTTTCATTGTAGGAGATATAAGTAACATCCCAGAGATAAAATAGGAAATCGAAGTGGGGAAGGAACTCAAGAAAATCAAATCACTAAGAAAGCAGTACTGAACAAATTGTTAGAGCTGCAGACTGACAAGGTTCCCATGTCTGTATGCACTTCATCCAAGGGTCATAAATAAGAGACTGAGGAGATAGTTGAATTATTTTTAATTTTCCAAAGTTCCTAGATTCAGGAATGAAACATAGTGAATGGAAATCCTTTATTCAAAAAGGAAGCAAATCAGAAAGCAGGAAACAACAGGTCAATTAACTTAACTTCCGTCATAGTGAAGATGTTGGAAGCTATTATTAAAAACAGTGGAGCACTTTGAAAAGTTCAAGATAATTAATGAGTCAGCATTGCTTTGTGAAAGGAAAACTCAAGTTTAATAAGTACAATCCATTTGATTTCTTTGAGATAGTAACATGTGGTGGCACAGTGGCTATGGGCGGCATGGTGGTTCAGCGGTTAGTACTGCTGCCTCACAGCATCGGGGACTCAGGTTCGATTCCAGCCTCGGGCAACTGTCTGTGTGGAGTTTGCACATTCTGCCCATGTCTGTGTGGGTTTCCTCCGGGTGCTCCGGTTTCCTCCCACAGTCACAAAGATGTGCAGGCCAGGTGAATTAGCCATGTTAAACTGCCCATAGCATTAGGGGCATTAGTCAGAGGGAAATGGTTCTGGGTGGGTTACTCTTTGGAGGGTTGGTGTGGACTTGTTGGGCTGAAGGGACTGTTTCCACACTGTAGGGAATCTAATCTAATTTGGATAAAGGAGAATGCTTTGCACTTGGATTTCCGGAAAGCCTTTGATAAGGTGCCACATCAAAGGTTATTGCTGAAAATAACAGTTCATAGTGCAGGAAGTAACGGTCATCATTAACTGCTACATTCTGTACAGCAATGCATCTACAAATCAGAGTTCATTTGGCAAACAGTCAGCTCTCTCCTCTCATTGAGTATAAATATTAGTTTTCATCTCTATTATGAATTGTCCTGATGAGTGCAAGATAAAAAGCTTTGACTAAATGTGCTTTTATTCAGTGATACTCAAGTGCAATGCTGCCAATTAACTGGTTTGGAGAGTGGACAAAGATCTGGCAAATGAAGCATAATGTGAGAAAATATGATACTGTCCAAAACAGTAGAAAGAATAAAAAAGAACTGTGTTATTTAAATGGTGTGAGATTATCAAACATGGAACTGCAGAATTGTCTAGGTATCTGAGTGCATTAAGAGCAAAATGTTATGAAAGGTTAGGATGCAGGTACAGAACAATTAGGAAAGCTAACAGAATGTTATTGTTCATTGTGAGGCGAACTGAATAGAAAAGGAGGACAGTGATGATTCAGTATTACAAGGTATTAGTGAGATGACATCTAGAGTACTGCGCATTGTATTAGTCTGCTTATTTAAGGAAGATGTAAATGCATTGGAAGCAGTTCAGAAAAGATTCCTAGACTCATTTCTGGAATGGGCAGGTTGCTTATGAGGAATGGTTGAATAGGCTAGACTATTATCCACTGGAGCTTAAAACTGACTTGATAGAAACATATAAGGTCCTGGTGGGTCTTGACTGGGTGAATGTGGAAAGGATGGTTCCTCTTGTTGGAGAATCGAGAACTAGGGATCACTGTTTAAAAGTAAGGCTTCATCTGTTTAAGAGAGATAAAGAGGTTTATTTTTCCACTGAAGGATGCAAATCTATGAAACTTTGATCATCAAAGACAATAGCCACAGAATGTTTGAGTAATTTTAAGGCAGGTGTAGATATATTCTTGAGAAGCAAGGTGCTGAAAGTTTATTGGGTGTAGGACTGTGAAACAATTAGGTTATTGAATGGGGGAGCAGGCTTGAGGGACTGAGTGACCTAGCTCTGTTCCTAATTCATTTGTTTGTGACCAACCTCTGATGCATTTTACCCAAAAACGAAGTCAAGGGCTGAGGTTTACTAATCGCAAGACCATCAGTAAACCTTTAAAATGAATGAGTTAGCATTAGGATATGAAAACTTAACTCTCAGACTTTGAAAGAAAGGGGAAAGAGAAAAATGCTTGGAACAAATTTACAAACCATTAGCTTGATGATTAGTCAAGTAATAAAAATATATACTGTGGTTTGATGTCAATTTATGAATGTTGGCTAACAATTCTCTAGCAGTACCCTCTGTAATATAGCATTCCTTGAGAAAGTTGCAAATTTGCAAACACCTTTTGAAAAAGATACAGCTTAAACATTGATGCAGTGATGCAAAAGCCATCTAACACAGACACTGTAAAAAATGGCTTCTCAGAACATATGGTTAACATAAAGCACTCAGGACAGGATTTTCCCTCTTCCGGACAGATGTTCTGCAGGTCGGGAGAGACAATGCGTAAGTGGACCTTATGAAATCCTTATCATATCACACTGAGAAAGAATTACTTGGGAAATTGAAAATCCAAGTGGACAGTTCTTCTGCACTTGGAGCCATCTAAAAGTTTCCATTTATGTGGGAGAATTCAGAGAGCTCCAACAAAATTAAATAAGTATTTACTCAGGCAACTATTGTATAGTAAAAACATTGTCCAATTCCTCAGTAAATATTCATCAGATGAAAGGCTTTTGCCTAAAACATCAATTTTCCTGCTCCTCGGATGCTGCCTGACATGCTGTGCTTTTCCAGCACCACTCTGATCTAAACAAATATTCAATAGACCCCATACTTAGCTCATACACTCCCAACTACACTTTCACTCAATGACCCTCCAAATCCTGACTGAATATCCCCCTCACTGGACCCAACATTCTCCTTCCTCTGCTCCAGAATCAACCCTCCTTCACTGCCAGGACTTGGCACTCTTTCCCTCTTGGCACCCTTTCCCTCTTTCTGGACCCAATACCCCTTCAGTCCCCAGCACCCTACCCCATCTGCCCTGGTCCGGACCCAGTGAGAATGGCATCCCATCACCCTCCAGGATTCGCTCCCCCTCTGCCACTTGGCACCTGACTACCTCTTTTTCCCACAGATGGATACTCTCCCAGCCTCAGCACTCAACATCCCTTCCCCTGTCAATGTGCCCTGTCCTTTTTCTACAGATGGTGGGTGGCACGGTGGCACAGTGGTTAGCACTGCTGCCTCACAGCGCCTGAGACCCGGGTTCAATTCCTGCCTCAGGCGACTGACTGTGTGGAGTTTGCACGTTCTCCCCGTGTCTGCGTGGGTTTCCTCCAGGTGCTCCGGTTTCCTCCCACAGTCCAAAGATGTGCAGGTCAGGTGAATTGGCCATGCTAAATTGCCCGTAGTGTTAGGTAAGGAGTAAATGTAGGGGTATGGGTGGGTTACGCTTCGGCGGGTCGGTGTGGACTTGTTGGGCCGAAGGGCCTGTTTCCACACTGTAATGTAATCTAATGTAATCTAATGTAATCTAATCTAAAAAAAGATAATCACATTAACCTGCTGCCAGACTTGACTGCACTCCCTTCCCTTCACCCCACCTACTGAGCAACTCTGATGGATCTGGTATTTCCCAGCCAGCCCAACTTATTCTAAACTCTACATCACTTACCTGGTCCGCTTACTATCTTGGACCTGACACCATATTTACTTGGTGTCCTACCCACTTGGCTAGCTCTGGGCAACACATCTCTGACTATTGTGGTCTACCTACCTGGCGCCATACCCATCTGGAATCCTACTTACCTGGCACCCTCCACCATACTGAACTGGGATTGTACCCTCCCCACATCTTAAAATCACACTTACCTTATGTACATACACTTTGATAGCAGAGGCGAGGACCTTTACATGTCAGAATACAGAAGGTGCATGACGACAGAATTGTCAAAATGGAAATAGAGCTCTGCATTTTTGAAATAGTCTTGATCAGAATCTCCTTTCGGAAAAATAATGGTCCTTCCTTTAGGAAAAAAAAGTTGATGTGGAGTCACAATTGACGTGTGATTGCCACTCATTAGAAAATATGGCCCACTATATTCCTTGCATGAAAATATGGGTTTGCTGATAAAACAAAAGTAAAAATGGTGGCTTTCAGAAGTTAAAACAGAAAATAATGGATCTTGACAGGGATCCTGAAAGTTTTGCAACTCAAACTCCTGTAACGATAGAATCAATTAACGTATGGACATAAAGTAAACAGTGTCTCATTGGATCAGTTTTCAATGACTTACAAGCTGTATTTTGATCTACAAGAACTTAATGGCAAAATGATTGGTTTTACACCTGATATCCAGCAGCCTCAGGACTGAGCCTTTGCTGGCTAGTAAAGTTACCAGACCACAG
The DNA here is from genome assembly GCF_037043375.1 of Chiloscyllium plagiosum. Taxonomy (NCBI): domain Eukaryota; kingdom Metazoa; phylum Chordata; class Chondrichthyes; order Orectolobiformes; family Hemiscylliidae; genus Chiloscyllium; species Chiloscyllium plagiosum. The sequence goes on along the minus strand of NW_028270155.1, from coordinate 27,119,234 downwards.
AAGGACATTTCATGGGCAGCACAGGAGTATTTAAACTGGCATCAGAGGCATTTGTTCCTGGCTGAGGTTGAAGTGTTTAATTTTTTTATGTCTCCCACACCCAACAACTAACAACAAACTAAATCGTTTTACCAAAGGTTCTACAAACCTTTAGACAGTAAAAACAAACATTTAACTTAAATAAATCTGACTGCAGGCTGGGCAAGTGTGCCTGATGATCTTGTGAACTAAATAGTGATTTTACATCAAAGCAAAAGGTTTGTAGTGTCGGTGCTGGGCCACAGTGGTTCTGGACCAGAGAGTTACAAGATTAGGGAGATACAACCAGTAATTAGGTTCTCCTTATGAGTAAAAAATATCTTCACAATGACTGCAATGCCATTCAATTCAGTAAGGTAAGACAATAATATTTTTATTTTCAGTAGAGTTTCACTAAATCAAAGCTCACTTTAAATTACTTCCACTGTGTCAGGTCATTAACTGTGCGGGTAATATGTTGATACTTTTTTCTGTTTCATGTGACACAGTTATTAACGAGTGATGTTGTGGTAATTTACAACCAGCACGCACTTCAAGTCACTTATTCTGGATACATGTCAGCAGTGACCACTGGTCTAATAGGGGTTGCTTAGGGCAGGTCAAAGGTCCACCCCCATTGGAATACCAATTCTCCTACTACAGGCTTTATCTCATGTAAATAGAATGTCACCTGCAGGAGATCCTCCAGGCATGTTGATCACTCTGTACTGTGGAGTATATAATACAGAATACAATTCCCCATTAAAGTCTTCTTTCAGTCTTACATCTTGTTACGGTGTTTAGTCAAAAGTGGCAGTAGCAGTCATTGTCCTCATTAGTCAATCCAATGGCTATTCCAGATAGCACATTTTTAATCTGAGTCATTTAGCAGTGTATGGAGAGAGAATTAATTATTTAGCGGAGCTAATTGACAATCTTGAAGAACTTTTCTCCAAAGTTATACAATTTCTAGCTAATTGGGTGCAACAGAATGATATAAAACAGTGTTGTTCAAGCAATTTGACATTAATTTCTGGCTTCTATTATTGCATTGTAAGGAAGCATGGAGCACACACTGAAGAATACTTGACAAAGAAATGAGGGAAATCAGATGGTTACTTACACTGGATGGCTGACATGCAAGCCCTCGTAACCACCTGCAAAATGATACTGACAACAGCAGATCTCCCATCTGTAGGTTTGTGGTATGGACTTAACAAACTAATCAACAATCATATAAATCTATTTTAACGGTATCTGCTCAAAGTTTCCAGCAGTGAATATAAAAAACTGAGACTCTCCCTCACAATAGAGGAAGATAATGTACAGCAAATTAATCATGGATAGATTGACTTCACCTATGTTTTCTAGTAGTACATACAGTCATAGTTAGATTTATCAGGAGTATTAGAACACCTAGTTTTCTTATTTTACTCCAGAAAGATTATAAGAGATAGGAATGAAATGGGAATCAAGCTGTAAATAGAGCATTGTCTTCCTTGCACCTCTATAGTTCAGTATTGGTCTGACACGTCTGTCACAAAAAAAAATCCTTCATATCAAACTTGAACCGCTTTAACCCCCTTTTGCATTGACATTTTAAGTCTTTGCTGTTGTATTGTTGATCTAAATAATTAAAAATATCATGGATACTCTGTGGAAACCTTAATGACCACAAGGTTTATTGTCCTTTTTGTGAAGAAAAACACTGGAAGTGCTGGAGATACTCAGCTGGTCTGACAGAATTTGTAGAGAGAAAAATAGAGTTTTGAGTCGTCAGACTAGACTTGAAACTTTATCTCTGGTTTTTCTCTACAGAAGCTGCCAGCCCTGCTACGTTTCTCCAGCACTTTATGATTTCACTTCAGATGTCCAGCAGGTGCAGTTCTATCTTTTTATTTCTTGTTGTAAACCTGTTCTTGGGCTGTGGATTTTCTGGCAAAGCTGGCATTTATTGCACTTTCATAAGTGCTGGTGATGGTGAGTTCTCTTCTCTCCGCATCTGCGTGAGTTTCTGTCAGGTGCTCCAGTTTCCTCCCACAATCCAAAGATATGCAGGCTAGCTGGATTAGCCATAGGAATATATAGGGTTATGGGATAGAATAGGGGGCTGGATCTGGGTGGAATGCTCTTCATAGAATCAGTGGAGACTCAATGGGCTGAAGAACCTCTTTCCTCACTGTAGGGATTTTATGATTCTGTACTAAGTTGATAGGAAATCAAAAGTAAAAGTCAATGAATATGTTTGGGGCTGGATGATGTGCAGTAGACTGCCCCAGGGTTGGTTTCCAGACCCTTGTTTATTCCTGATATATCCACAATAATGTTAAAGAGGGAGCTCCAAAATCAGGATGGAGTGCAACTTGGAGAGGAATATGCAGGTTGTGGCGTTCCCACACATCTGCTGCATTTGTACTTTTGGAAGGTGGATGTCACAGGCTTGGAAGGTACTGGAAAAGAACACTTGGTTAATTGCCGCAGAGGATCTTATAGATGGTATGCATTCCATGTCTCAAAATGAAGTCAATAAAAGTAAAACTTTACTGGAAAGGGAAAATTAATTATTACCATTCGATAATTTTGCAGTTGATGCTAACTATATGCTGAGCATTCAAGAACCTTGGGCATCGATTTATATTTGAATTTGGATTTTCAAATCCCCCAAATTGCCCTAGTCCAAAGAGTGTTTGGTACAGTACTACACTGTAAAGAAAATCATAGGTCATGGAACAAAAGGGAGAGGAAAAACATGAATGCAATGTGAATACTGTGTGGAGCTTGCACATTCTCCCTGTGTCTGCATGGGTTTATGTGAGGTGATCCAGTTTCCTCCCACAGTCCAAAGAAATGCAGGCTAGCTAGATTAGTCATAGGAAAATGCGGGGTTACGGGATAATATAGGGAGCTGGGTCTGGGTGGAATGCTCTTCATGGGGTCAGTGAAGACTCAATGGGCTAAATGGCCTCTTTCCTCACTGTAGAGATTCTGTGATTCTGTACAAAGTTGACTGAGGGATAGGAAACCCGGAAGTAATAGTTGATGAGTATTTTTTGAGCTGGATGATGTGCAGTAGAGTACTCCGGGGTTGGTTTCAGGAGACTGTTGTTTTTTTCCTGATAATATAAAAACAATCTAGATAATGTCTGACATGCAACTGGGATAGTGCATTGGAAATCAAGCCCTACAATTCCTGGTGTTGCCACAAAAGTTAAAGATTTTATCAAAGCCCACAGAATTCCCCAAGTTACTTGTCCTTTTAGACCCAGGTTTCTGAAATTAACAGGAATTATTATTCATTTCAAATAAATAAATTCTACCTACAATAAACAACTGTGGATCACTGACATTTAATTCTATTAGTTAAAACCCTACTCCCTTATAAAACACGCAGACAGATGAAAAACATAAATTGCTGCTGTGAGGGGAAAGAAAGTTGGAAAGGCAGGTTGATGGTTCCTGTCCACATAGTTCATGGAGATGATTCATTTGACTTGCTAGAATTCCCATCTTCAATCTCTCTTCTCCTGGTACTTACACGCGCTTACACGAGGCACAGAACCACTGTCTCACAATTCTTCAAGTCTGTGAATTCTTAGTTAAAAACACAGCTAACAGCAACTGGTGAGGGAACATAAACTGGCTTTCTTCAGACTTTAGATTTTTTTTATACTGCAGAGAAAAGGCAGAACTTTCCTTTCTGGATTCTGAAGGATTCTGGCTATCTTGTTTGCATCCACAAGCTGTTCAGCTACATATAAAGGAGAAAAAGAAATAAGGATGTGGAGTCAGGGAAGAGATAAAGTAAATTGAATCGAAGAATAGTTATACTAGATAGCCAGGTTAATTGGCATGTATCTGTGTTGCAAATGTTCTGTAATTCAACCTGAGGTACCAACAGGTTGATAGTTTCATTGCAGCTGCAAATCCCAACATCCTCAAATCTTCCTTGACACTTCATCTGATCAGAACAATTAAAAGTCAAGGTGGACAGTTCAATGCATTCAGTTGACACAAGATGAGTGTGTTGCTCATTGAGTTGCCTGTCCATTAGACATTTCTCAAGCAACCTGTTCTGAGATGTTATTGCACACTTCTGGAGGTAAGTAGGACTTGAACTTGGGACTCGCAGCTCAAAGGTAGGGACACTCTCTCCGCATAATAAACAAATCCTCATCCATTTTGTTTAATTGACTACATCTGGTTCATGCTTCAGACTCGCTACTCTGTGAACTTTGAAATTACCTGAAGTTTGAAATCACGCACAAAAACAAGTTCTCCTTTTCACAAATTTCCTAAGCAAATATTTATTTTGGAAAGATGCAATGAAAAGCAACCTGATTATCAAATTATCAGTAAAACTGTTTGGGTTTCAGTTGACAGTCAAGATTTCCATGGATTTTGGGATAGAATCTCAAAGGATGTTGTCTCAAACATTGTTGGATTTCTGACGGTTCTGGGTGTGACACATGCTGATTGCAGCACTCCATTTCTTTGCTTTTGTCTTGACAATGATGCACAATTTTGCATTCTTTCTGTTCTCAGGCCTTGCATGGCATGTCTGTTGAATTAATACGAATTAACGTCAAAATTCAGAAAAGCACTGTGCTGTGCACTTACATCCATTGGGAACATGCATAAGCTTGGCAAAAACCTATTTAATTTACCTACACCCTTGAAAATAGAGACAACGATGGTGTAAATCATCAGCTGACCTGTATGTAAGCACGTGTCCGGTATAGGTTGAGGGTAGGGGTGAGCTAGTGCAGTGTCTTATGCCTGATCTATTTTCTGAAAGTGCTGCGCACTTACCCTGTGCCACAGGCCTCAACACCTGTTTACAGTGTGAGACTGTGCTTTGATACAGTCTATGTTATCACAAAGGCCTGGTCTGATTTCACAACAGCCCTCACCACTTGTGCACTCGAAACCGCAAGTCACTTTTTTATGATATGAGTTATTTAACCTTACTAATTTAAAAAAAATGTTGAGCACTGCAGCAGCTAGATAATAATTTCAGTGAGCAATACGCAGTTTTGTTGCTTATTGCAGGCCTAACTCGTATATATTGTTTTCACCACATCTGCCTATGAGCTCACCCTTCAGCCTTCCATTATATCCACAATAGACCTGACCGTCTCTCTGGTGTTATCATTCTTTTCATTTCTATGCAATAAGACTTGCAGCTAGAACTGGTGTCCTGAAGCCATTTTAATCCCCAAGGTCACCTTTTTATGGAACAGCATCAACGGCTCCATACATTTACAGATTAGCAGCTCAAACCATTAGCAGATTAGAATTTTTCAGGGAATTTTATTATTTTTTTCAAATAACACACCTATTTTAAAATTTGTTTCAAGCCCCATAGTTTTGTAGTAGGTCCTGTTTTTGGGTAGCGCATACTTGCTGTCTTTCTTCTCAGAAACATGTTTGTCAATTCAAAAATAAGCCAAAGCATGTTCAAAGTTAAAGGACTTTAACATATTTCTATGTTAATTCTGCAGACTGTGTCACATTTTGTTCCACACAAATTAAATATGGTTGGTGTATTTGAAGTGGTAAGCCTGCTTTGTTTCTTTGTGTGGTTTGTCCATGGTTTAGTTCAAGTGAAAGTATTTATACCCTTTCAGAGAACTCTTCCTGAATGCAACCCAAGCTCCTGAAATATTCTGTGATAGTTATTGACTTTACCATCCCTTTAAATGAATGAAGCCACTTTGAATGTTTACTCTTACATCTGCTGCCTCTTTCTAAAGGGGTTGTAAATACTAGTCAATATCAATAAATTGGATTTTGAAATATATATATCTGGAATGTTTAAATACAGGATAATAGATGGCTGGCTGGGAGCTACAAGGTGACAATTCAATCTAACAATTCTTATGATGTCATAAACCTTGCAAATGATGTGTTTAACAAATTACTGCAATGATATTTCTCCTGTGAAGAAACAGCTGACATTTGTTATTCCATACAATGTACTGGAAAAAGTCTACAGCATATCTTTAAACATTTTTTACTGATTTAGAAGGCAAGAATTATCTGCATATCATGAGTGAAAATAGGCTACATCATGTGACTTTAGTGTGACATAATAACAATGATGCATGGATAAAATAGGACTAATTCATAGAGCATGCAAAATGTCTCTGCAGGAATATCAAAGATTCTCTCCAGCACCAGTCAGTAAAATATATAATAAATGAAGCAGTAAGAACCACAGGTAAAGATATGATGTAGAACCTGATTACTGCCATCAGTGGTGCGGTTTAAAATGTTAGAAGTGGGCCTAGGAACTGCTAACCTCTTAACCCACCGGTACAACTGATTTCCATGCATAATGCAGTTTGATGCTTATTTAGAAATAAAGGTGTATATTGAAAATTCAGTCACATTTTAAAATTTTCTGCCACAATAATTCATTTTATGTTGAATTAATGCAGTTGATTGAACTGTTGCTTGGTAATTTACTTATAATTAACACTTGTATGGTGAACAGAATAAGCTCCCACGTCATGCAGAGTTATTCAGCGTGAGATGAAAATAGCAATGGAACAGATAAGCTAAACATAATCTTTGCTGTACTGATGAGAAATTAATTTACTGTCTGCAAGAACTTTCTGCTTTTCACTCAGTGGAAATTGTATTTTTCTACTGTGGTATGATTTTTCACTGTAATCATTGTCAGAAGAATAACGTACTCAGGATGCTTACTCGTTCACACACAAATAGTTCTGACCAATCAGCATATTTATCTCGAAGCAGCTGACAGCAAGTCACATTCGCATGCTTGCAAATTGGAATTTAAATGAAGACATATGGAAGTCAAAAAGCAGGAGAAGGACATTCATCCCATCAAAGCAGCTACATTCAGCATCCCTGTTTAATACTACAGAGGATAAACCTGCCTCTGCCACAATGCCTCTTTGTCCAGTGCTTTCAGAAGCCTAGCCCTGAACTGTACTCACATCTGTAAAAAAAATCAGAGGTAAAACATCATTGGAGTACTGCTGAAGTTGACATCTGCATTAAAACCTGCGGTCATATGTTAAACACTGAAAATATGGACTAGATGTTATATGGCCCCGTACGGTCTGTTTTCATCAAGGCTGGACATAGGTGCCCAGCCATCATGTTCCTACTAACTCCACGGCTACCCTTCTAACATGGGCAGAAGCCAAAATTAGCAGCCCTTTCAAATCAGCCTGTTCAGAGATATTATTGCATACCTCTGGAGTAGGTTGTTCTTGAACCTGGGCTTACTGGCTCAGAGATAGGGACATTACCACTGTGCCATAAGATTCTCCCCTCCTGCCCCACCAATAGCCCACCCATCATATGTAAATAAATAATTATGGGTCAACTAAGCTTGTTAGAAGTTCAACTGACCCCAATATTACTTTGCTGGTGTGTGGATAGGCAGTACTGATTGAACCAATTTTATAATATAAGCACAGAATAGAACTCTGAAGGATGTCATTTGTGTGTCGGATATGTCCATCCGCACAAAAAATGGTACTGCACTGGGGCCACACTACTTCTTCCCCTCTCCTAACTCCATTGCCTTTCCCTCACTATCCAGTTCCATTTACCTGGGTCCCGGATCTAGTAACATCTTCATGCTGGGGACCAGGTGCAGTGCCTCCATCCAAGCTCTGAGCAAAGAGATTGGCCTGCAGCTCCTGAGGGCAGCTTTTCGTGTTACTGAGGAGCCAAAACCCCACCCTGCACTAACGAAGACAGGCTGCAGTATGTAATGACTGTGGGACAGACTTGTTTCGAGTCTGACGGCAAGAATGGGGCAGAGCTTAGGGTGAGATGCCCATCCCCCTGTAGCTTTCTGCCCCTTGACTCTTAGAACCTTCTGATGCCTGTTGATTCCAGAGGGGTTGGAGGGAGGGGTAAGGGGTTATCAGGGAAAGGTGATTCTTCGACCATGTGATGGGCTTTCCCTTGAGCTTCAGGACACTGGGACTAAATGGAAGCTCCCCTCCCAAGTGCACATTTACTGGCAGTAAGACTAACTCAAAATCTTTCTGAAGTGCCTTCCAAATTGAGCAGCTCCACACATGTTGTTCTGTTAAAGCTGGTGGGCAAGCTCCAATTCTGCTGGCCTAATAAGATGGCCAGGCAGATTTGAAACATTGGCATTGGGAAGGTTGAGCACTGATGAATCAAGTCAGGGATGGTACATTGACGTGGAAAATTCACAACAGACATCAAATGAAAAGGATCCCAGCCTGTAGATGTTGATATGGATGGGGAGGATCCCCTTTGTTGAGTGGATTTCAGCCCATACTGTGACTTCCTTTGTTTGAAGCCTGCTCATTGTGGCATGGACTTCCAGCCCCACCATCATCTCCACAGCCACCACATAAAAAAACAGCATTGTGCAGCACAGTGGCTCAGTGGGCAGAACTGCTGCTTCACATCACCAAGGACCAGGTTTAATCCCAACCTTGGGTGACTGTCCATGTTGGAGTTTGCATGTTCTTCTTGTGTCAGCATGGGTTGCCTCCAAGTGCTCTGGTTTGCTCCCACAGTCCAAAGATGTGCAGGCTAGGTAGATTGGTCAGGTTAAGTAGGCGGCACGGTGGCACAGTGGTTAGCACTGCTGCCTCACAGCACCAGAGACTCGGGTTCAATTTCCGCCTCAGGCGACTGACTGTGTGGAGTTTGCACATTCTTCCCATGTCTGCGTGGGTTTCCTCCGGGTGCTCCGGTTTCCTCCCACAGTCCAAAGATGTGCGGTCAGGTGAATTGGCCATGCTAAATTGTCCGTAGTGTTAGGTAAGGGGTAAATGTAGGGGTATGGGTGGTTTGCGCTTCGGTGGGTCGGTGTGGACTTGTTGGGCCGAAGGGCCTGTTTCCACACTGTAAAGTAATATAAAGTAATCTAATCTAAATTGCCTACAGTGTCCATGGTTCTGCAGGCTAGGTGGATTAGCCATGGAGAAATATAGGGTTATAGTGATGGAATGAGGGGGAAAGGCTGGGATACTCTTTGGAGGATAGATGCAGACTCAATAGGCCAAGTGGCCTCTATCAGCACTATAGGAATTCTATGACAGAGCTGGCAGTCTCCATGCACACTGGCAAAATGCCAGTGAAGTCATAAAGTCTGTCTCAAACAAACACCTTGTTTTTTGCAGATTCCAAAAGTAGCAAAATACTTGTTACCTCTGGTCTCACTACCCCTTATTTTCCCAAGAGCCTTCTTATTTCCTCTCTGCAGCTTGTGCTTCATTCCCATCCTCGACTAAACTCCATTGGTTTTTCTTCCTTGGTGTGGCACAGAGTGATCCTCACAATCTATTTCCAAATCTGGTCTCAGGGTTAATACTGGTTCAACTATGTTGCATTTTCACAGAGACTCCGTCTGATTGCTATATTTGTATCTGACATGTTTATGCTGTTTAACTAGCTTTTCTTCTCATCTGACTACTTCCTTGATTCAAGTAAACGAAGATAGATCTTAAATGACTTACATGATTATTGCTTATGAAGTTAATTAAAACTTTCAACTTCATTCTAATTCCAGCAGGAGCTTTGTATTGAATTATGGTTAACATATCATACCCAAATATCCCCTGACATAGTCCAGAAAATTCAACCCCGTGTTTCAGTGTTGAACTTAGAAGCACCATGACAAGCAACAGGTTTGTCATGGTTTGGTTTTTCATCTATTTTAAATCTTTTTTTCTTCATTTGTCACTTTATAAATAATTACAAATGGGTCCATTCTTCAGATGAATGTGCAATGATATGATTATCACAGAATCTCATCATTAATTGCTCCAGAGGTAAGGGACGATGATTTCCTTTGTGCACTATTCCTGAGGCCATTGTAGTCAGATACATGCAAGGATCATATTTATGGTTCCATTGCAAAAAATGATGAGAAGAAATGGACCGGGCCCAAGGTCAAACACATAAGACCATAAAGTCATAAAGACATAGGATCAGAAATTAGGTCATTCAGCCCATCGAGTCTGCTCTGCCATTCAATCATGGTTGATAGGTTTTTCAACCCATTCACCCGCTTTGTCCCCCTAAACCTTGATCCTTTGATACTCAAGATCCTATACATCTCAGTCTTAAATATACTCAATGGCCTGGCCTCCCAAGCTTTCTGTGGCAATGAATTCCATAGATTCTCCGCTCTCTGGCTGAAGAAGTTTCTCCTTATCTCTGGTCTAAAAGGTCTTCCCTTTACTCTCAGGTTGTGCCCTTGGGTCCTCGTCTCTCCTACTAATGGAAACATCTTCCCAACATCCACTCTGTCCAAGCCATTCAGTATTCTGTATGTTTCAATTAGATCCCCCTCATCCTTCTAAACACCACTGAGTACAGATCCAAAGTCCTCAAACTTTTCTCATTTTCATTTCTGGGACCTCCTCCAAACACGCTCCAAGGCTAGTACCTTCTTGAGCTAGGGGGGCCAAAACTGCACACAATACTCCAAATGTAGTCTGACCAGAGCTTTACAGAGTCTCAGAAATTCATCCCTGCTTTTATATTCAAGTCTTCTCAAAACAAATGCCATCATTGCATTTGCCTTCTTAACTACTGACACAACTTGCAAATTTACCTCGAGAGAATCCTGGACTCAAACTCCAAAACCTCTTCGCACTTCAGAGTTGTGAATTTTCTCCCCATTTAGAAAATAGTCCATGCCTCTATTCTTCCTACCAAAGTGCATGACCTCACATATTCCCACGTTGGATTCCACCTGCCACTTCTTTGTCGACTCTCCTAGCCTGTGCAAAAACGTCTGTAGCCTCCCCACCTATTCTATGCTACCTGTCCCTCTACTTATCTATCTGCACAGTGACAGAAGTTGGTACCTAACCAAACTGTCATGCCATGTTAATTTTGGTACTCAATTTAGATTCACTGGTGGACCTTGTACCATATCATGATCAAATGTTATGCTGTAGCACCTATCGGTTTATTCTGTCCTCACAGCAAATATGGTTTTCCTTTCTGGTGTGGTTCTGCATCTACTCCTATTTAGAACTAAGCTTTAGAGGGACAACTCATTCACAAGACAGTTTGAAAACTCCGGGTTCAGTACTGCCCAGTAATATCTTTATACATCCACCTATGAGACTGTCTGAGACCATTGTGAACTCTTGTCCCACTAGGAACTTTTCAACTTTCTTTGATGCTGGCTATGTGATTAAAACTCTGAAGTATTATTTACAGTTAATTTACAGTACTGCAAAAATAAAGTGATAACACTATTCTTTTGGGTGGACCTTAATAATCTCTTTCATCACTTGGCAAAGAAGGATTTCTTTTAAAAAATGAAAACACGAGAAAAAGTAGAGTGGAAATGCTAACATTTCGGAAAGCAGAAAATGCTGCAATTACGTGATAAATTGATCAGCAACTCTAAAGCATAAAAGATTGCATAATGCTGCCGGCTTGTTAAAACTAGCCAAGAGAATAGACAAACAAATTACGAAGCTGTTTCATTTTCTTGCAGATGCCACAAAACGTGTTTCTGTTATTTTCTTTTCGCTCAAATAAATATTTATTCGACTTGGCCACCACTTTTCAAAGATGGTCGTTCTCGTGAAGCTGTTACATACCGCATTGTCTGTAAACGCCGTACAATAATCAATTGTCGGAGCTCACCATTATTATCATGAGCTGAACCAAACAATAACTCTCCTTTCAAATCTTATTCTCCCAAACTCAACCGCTATTCTACTCAGTCCAGAAATATTTAAGGCCCTGGTCACCCTCGAAGTTGGAATGATCTGATTAGGGATGAGCAGCGCCCGTCTAAACCGTTCAGAATTAATTTGTACCTTTTCGTCTCAAGTCCTTTGATGTATTTTTCCTCTTTATCTATCTGAATGTTCTCACTAAGGCAGAGGGAGCAGTGTCTCGCGGCATTTTAATCAGATTTCTTATTTCTTCACATGAGAGTGCCTTCATATGAAGAAAACCAGTAAAACATCAGAAGAAAATGACATAAAGTAATGGCATTTCTTCTAGTTTATAGAAAACAATCAGAAAGATGAGGGGGAAGAAAATACATCAAAGTAGCGAGTGTAAAAGGTGCAAGTGAAATCTGTACGATTCACTCAGGCTGCGATTGCTGTACTTGATTCAAGCCAGGATTTTTGGCGAGGCAAAATTGACACACTGTCCTAAGCATTTATCCCAATCACAAAAAAAAACTCTGAAGAGAAATATTACATTAATGTGCATGAGACTCAAATTTGAGTGCCAGACTCAATATTCTTGCACAAGAGGCGGGTTTGACCTTCTGAATAACCTGCCCCAAAATGAAAGAATGTTGTTTTTCCAGCAAAGCTACGACAGGGTGTGGGGAATGGGGCAATTTCATCAGATCGGAGTCTCTTTAATTTACTGGCCTCAATTCAAATTCAATTTCGGAACACCAACAGCTGCCCTAACTTGGGCAGAGAAGTGGGGTGTGTTGTGGCGGTTGGGGGAGGGTGTCTGTGTATGTGGTGGGCAGGGTTCTGCGGATGAAGGATTGATGTGGAACAACGTACTGATTGGTGAGCAAGAGTCAGACCTTGGGCATTTGGAACACAGAAAATGGATGAAGATTGATCAGGTCCAAGATAAGTTGCTTGTGGCTGGGGACTGGGGCAAGTAGGAACAATGGTACGTTTTTAAGTTGAAGATCATTACAATTTTTTGTTTAAAAAAAAATTAAAAGAAAGATCAGACATAGTTGGGCTGTCCAAAGAGAAGTGTAATCTGGGAAGGAAAGTAAAGCATGGCACACCCCTGCTACTTGGATCCAACAATGAGACTGAAAAGATCACAACATTTACAAGGGTGGAGGGGGGTCTGTATTCTGGAATCACCTGGCTTTAGCTTTCACCAGCATCTTCTGCACTATATGTGACAGCTGCAGCCTGCCTTTCCATCTTAGTTAGGTTCCAAATGATGTCATCATTGGAATCAACAATATGGGTCAGAGGGAGCACAGCACAAACAGTGAGGTAAGTGACTACTTCTATTTTAACACCTTCCACTGATCAGGCACCGTGGCTTAATGCTGTCATATTAAGAACATTCATGGGGGTTGTATTATTGGAGATTAGGAACATGTTGGAATCCCTGCACCGTGAATTGACGAAGATGGCAAGGGTGCAAATGACTAGTCTTAAGGACTGGGGACAACAGAGATACAAATAGAAATGTGAAGGTAACATTTGAAGATGCAAAATAATATCAGAATGATGCTGGTATAACCCTCCATTTGTAACTTCTGCACTCTCAAAAACTACTGTCCCACTCATTGAAAGAAAAAGTCTCAGAAACTAAGTGAAAAAGAAACAATATTTATAGCCCTCTTTTGTGAGGTACTGGCTGTTTTCATCATTTAGAATTACATGTAAAGTTGATTGTTTGTAAGATACACACTATAATTTGTAATATCCAAGAGCTCTGGTAATATCCACACAACTACATTCAGTCTTTTTTAAATTTTCTCTCAGAGAAACAAGTCTTACTTCTATATCTGAGAACTCAAAGAATCAGATTCAGATCCGGTAAATTTAAAATGAAATTAAATCAATTGATTAGGGGATGCAATGGCCTAGTGGTGTTATCGCAAGACAATTAGTCCAGAAACTCAGCTAATGTTTTGGGGACCCATTGTTCAAATCTCCATCATGGCAGAATTTTTGGAAATTTGAAGTCAATAAAAAATGTAGAATTAGGGGTCTAATGGTGACCATGAAACTATTGTTGATTGTGGGAAAACTCATCTGGTTTACTAATGTCCACTAGGCAAGGAAATCTGCTTTCCTCACCTGGTATGGTCTACATGTGCCTCTAGACCCCCAGCAGTGTGTTTAACTATAAACAGCCTTCTGGGCAATTAGGGATGGGCAATAAATGTTGGCCTAGCCAGCGACACCCATATCGCAGGTGAATAAAAAAGAAACAATAATACATTTTAAGCTGTTCTGAAGATCATATAAAAAGTTGACCTTCATTTGATCATACATCCTTCAGTTCATTTCAAATTCTAAATTTTGTGAAACGCCGTTAGACAAAAATGCTAACTTTTGCAGAATAAAATTAAGCAGTACATACGGATACCCTTCCATCAGTACTGTATATATTTTCTCATATGCATCTTGTGTCTGTAAGTGGAAGTTTAGATGAGAATTCAGCCGAGAAATTGTGGTCAACAATATTAGAAGATGAATGTTTAATGAGTTTGTTTGATAAGTGTCAAATAGCCTTATTCCTTAGTTGAAACAGCAGATTGGGGAGTATCATACTGTCAAGCGTTTGTCTATTGCTATCACATCAAGTCATTCCAAAGCTAACATGTGTTGATCCATTATTTGTACAGAAGTTTGATAACGGCTCTGCCTTCTTTTTATCATGTTTTTGTCACATTTGTTCAAAAAAGATTGACAATTCTATCAATATTGAATAACACTTCCAAGAGTTAATCTTCTCACTTTATCCATTCCGTGCACTATGTTTTTTTTTCATTAACTGTGATTTTGTTTAAATTTTACTTGCATTCCTTGTGTTTTTTCTTAAGTTCTACAGAATGTGCACCATGGTTCCAAACACTGTAATTAACAAAATAACTTTAGAGTCATTAACCTTCTCAATTTACTGACACATATAAGTGTGTATATGTAGATTAAATGAGTAACAAGAGAATTGTTAAAAGTAAGGTGGGAATCCACAAGTTAAAAGATTGTTAATTTTTAGGTGACAACAAAAATGCTATTTATGAAGTAATTTACAGTAGTCTATTACTGTAGAGAAGAGATCCAGAGGGAAAGTGAATCTTGAGGTGATGAAGACAAACTAAGTAAAATTGTAATAGATCAAAGGAAAGTTCAGATAAATTAGTAAAGCTGAGGAAAGTCAAGGCATCAGGACCTTATAGCGTACATTGCACAATAATGAAGGAAATGAACAACGAAATTCCTGAAGCTTGGGAAATTATAGTTCAGAATTCTGTTCAGACTGAATGTGTGCTGGAGGACTGGAGAGTGGACAACATGTTGTCCATTTTTATTCAGAAGCATAACTACTAAAAATTATTATAGGCTAACTACTTGAGCAATTATTTCAACACGGTAAAGACAGTTTTATACTCTTTAAATATTAATAATCTACTAATATACTAATCTACTATATATCCACTATATCAAAAATATCATTTTAAATATTGCTGAGTTTCGTTAAGCATTTTAATTATTTGTAACTCATATTGTCCACCTCTATTTTATTCTATTTTGGTATTAGTTGTGGTACACTGATTATATATAGTTCGATGTACTTTCATTGAACTTTGGGAAAACCTCTAACCCAGCATTCAATCAGAGGTTACTATAAAGGATTAAGGGATTTGGAAGTAGGGCGAGGATAGCAAAGTGGATGAAAATTGATTACGAGGGAGAAAATAATGAGTAGGAGGAGTGCAAGGCATTTTTCAAAGTGGACAGAAATGGGCAATGTATCCTTCAGGGTTTTTATTCTGGAACTATTGTGTGTTTCAATGATTTGGGTAAAAGCCCAAAAAGAGTGGACTTCAAAATTGAAAAACATTGCCTAAAGTAGAAATACATTTTTTCAAAGACCAAAAGGAACTGCAAATAGATGGTGGGGGGCTGTTTTAAAAGGTGGTGGATTGGATTCCATGTTAGTTAATGTGAGCTGATGCATTTGGATTAAAAAAAGGCTAACAGCCTAATTCTCTCAGCTCACCTCCATCTTTGTGCAAGTATATTCCATTTTTTCAGACAAGTGGCATCAGCAGAACTGGAGAGTAACGCTTAGAATATCAGTCTATCCATCCCATATTAGTCTTTAATACTTGCCAGCAATTTTCATTTTATGTCACAATCACAGTTTTTCTTTGTATCCTATGAAAGTACAATTTCTATTCCCATTTCCTAGCAGTCTTATTCTATATATTTATATTCCATAAGTATATGCCAATTACATTGAAGCATGTCATTTTGTCACTCCTAAAATATGAGTGAACTATAAAGAGTTGTTGCAGTTATATTCATTATTCGCTACATATATTATAGAGGTAAAGCTTCTCCTGAGCTCCAATAATGGTAATTGGAAACTGTACCAAAATGTACAGATCTTTACCTTTTTCAATTACTTCTTATTTTTTGTGACAGAAGCACCTTTGCTACCATGTCTCATTGTGACGGTCTCTCCTCAAAAATGCCTAAGGAAATCACAAGGCTGAGCTGTGTGATGAGGGGACGACAAAGTTAACCCTGAAGCAACAAATAAAATGTAGCATGATTCACAAGCAAGATACATGCTGTCTCCAAACTATACAACTTGCTAATTGATTCCAAAAAGTAAACAATGCACTCAAACTGCACTCCATAAGTCCAGAGTTGAACCTATAATTCTGGATGTTAGGCCATTTCAAATGGACCAATATCCTTCATTGCAGGCTATTCGACAGATACACACTTGCTCCTGGAAATAGACGTGTAAATTGAACCAACTCGAGTAAAGAGAGCTCTTGTCTCTCAGTTGGCCACAGTTCAATACAGTCCCAAGAGTTTTCCCACTGTCTCTTAGCTAACACCTTCCTTTCTAGTTTCACCCCAGGACATAAGGAGACCTGGGGAGAATCAGACCCTCCAAAGCTTGAAAGGCTGAGTCAAATGACAGATCTGAAAAAATGTTACATTTGCATAGAGTGTAGGGAAGAGGATACATTCAAAAACTGGCTAGACGGGATTAAACTGACTGTGCTATTTTGTGTAGCAACCTTGCATTCTGAAGTCTGCTGTCCCAATGACAACAACAGCACCAGCTGTATAAATACTGACTGAAATGTGGATAACATTCAATTGCTTCAAGAACACCGGAAAAACCATCAAACAGATCTTTTAACCAACGTGGACATTTATTCAGATTTAGACTATTTCTGTTGCTGTTTGAAGTGTAGCAGGACCCAGTACGTGTAGAAAGTGAAAACACCGGTTATGTTGATTACCAGAAGTTGTGCACTGCTCCTGACTATGGGCTTGCTTCAGCTTTACTCAAAGTTCTGTGCACAGACTGCTTACCTTGTAAATAATCTCTTAAAGGGCAGAGCCTCTGACTGATCCTGGAATATCATCCTGAGGCAATACACATGCCTGTAGGTCAGCGGTGTTTCCTCCAACTATACAATTTACAGGGGTATGACTTTGTTACAACCAGGCTAAAGAGAATCTTCTCTTGGCTATTTGTCTTTAAGAATTATACATAGGAAGGCAGTTTGATGGGAACTTGATTTTTTATTCCAAATGTGAAATTATTTGTTTCTTCCTGTAAAACTTCGGAGCAAAGATCATCAAAAGATTTGAGGAGCGTTTTCAGAATCGTTAGAGTTGATTTTGTTATGATTTCATACTATCATTTGAATCAAAATTGAAGCTGTTACTGTTGACATCTTACAAAGGAACATAGGAACAGAAGGAGGCCATTCAGCCTGCCCTGCCATCCTGGATCACGGCTGCTCAATTTCTCACTGCCATTTTCTCACACCAGTAGGCAGAATTTTCATTTCACGATGAGAGAAATGATGATTTGGTTGGGAAAATGTGGCAAGATCAATAAAATAAGATTCTTGATACCAAGAAATAGGTCTGAGTTTTCACCTAAGTTCAAATGGTGAGATGAGAATTTCGCTAGAGAAAGGAGGCCCATTTATATGCATTAACACTCATTATTACCTATTCTCATGTGTTCATAAATAATTTGCTGTATTCCCAAACAGCGAAGAGATGTGGATGGCAACAGGTCCTGACATCAAAGTCTGAATAAATACTTGGTGACACCAGCTCACTGTTTGCTTCTATGGACCTCCAGCATGATCCATGGCAAGTGCCTGCCTGCATCAATCATCCTGGGAGATTGTTATTTGGCCTCACCAAATCACAGGACATATCGCCAACTCACTTTGAAAACTGTTCTCCATGTCAGGACTACACAGTGGAGTGCATCAACACTTTACATTGTCATGTTGCAGCCAAGTTCCTTGCGCCACAAAATCTCTCCTCCATATTAAGTTCCCATGCAGGTCATGTCTGGGGGAGGGGTCATTGCAGTACTGCACAGACAGTGGAAGCTGCTTAATCTTTGGATGCTTTGCTGTGGAAATCTGGAGCATGCACTGAGGCTGTATGATGAATGGTGGGGATCCTTGAGACCCACCGCAATGTACTGAGTGAGAGGATGAGGACTCGGTTCTTCAACAGGATAGGCACCTTCAGTACCCAATTTTGCAGCAGCATCAGCTAAAGCAATACAGACTAGTCTACTTTGTGAACCTTGTTTGAAGGAGCAGAATTGCCTTAAGTCATTGAAATAAATATTTGGACACTGTAAAGGTCAGAATTCTCGGTATAATCCCAACCTTAAGCGGAGCTTCCTGGTTTGACCTTTCTATACCTTTCCTGTTATTTAATTAAAGCTAAGGTTAAAAACTGATGGAAGCCTTCACAATAGCTCAAACACAATCCCTACCAAGTTTCATAGTGTGGGATGGAATGCTACTTCTGAGAAAGAGTTAGACCATCATGTGACACTGAGGACAGCTACCCTCTCTACCTTCATTTTCATAGCTGAATTTACAATAACTGTTGCTCACAGAGCCGATGACAATAAGTGAACTTCTATTTTAAAATATCATGATGTATTTACTGTCAAGTTTCACTCATGCCATCCACGTGATCTGAGAAGATTTCATTTTCCTTTCCCTCCTACAATTATTCTTTCTGAAGGAAAGGGAAAGAAATATGCCATCCCTACCTGGTCCAGCCTATGTGTGTGATTCCACAGCAATGTGCTTGACACTGAATTGCCCTCTGGGCAATTAGGGGTGGGCAATAAATGCTGGCCCAGCCAGTAATGCTGCATCCTGTCAATGAATATTGAAAAGAAAATCACCTAGATAGTCTTGGGGTTTAAAGCTGGGTTGGAGAGAGTCTGTGCTATAAAGGAATCAATCGCATTGGAGATTTAGGCAGGTGGTCTGGAGGTGGGGAAGTGGTGGACTATGTCTTGAGAGTCCCAACATGTTGAGAGTGCTCTGACTACTTGCAGGTTCTCATTCCTCAGCTTGAATTCTGACAGGATTAGGGATTGCAAGCAAGATGGAAATGGAGGAACCAGGCACCTGAGTGCCCCGCAAGGAGACATCTGGCAGACCTTTTGGGATCCCTCTTATGATTGTGTGCATACAGCACCTCCCTGTCTTCTCATGAGGAAGCATCACCTGGAGTGAGGTCAAGGTTCCTTAGCCCCCTGTCACTTTGCCATTGGTACTGAGCATCAATGGCTAGAATGTCTGTGTGCAGATTTGTGCATATATCCAGTCATGAATGTATTAGACGTAGCACTCCATGCTAGCAATCAAATGTTCCATGGAGTGAGCCAAACACATGCATTTTACAAACAACATGGGACAGATCGCACTAATAGATTCCTGCAGCTTTTGATTTAGTTTGCTAAGTCTCTCTGACATCCCTGCCCGCTGCTCCTCTCCCTGTTTGTCCATTTGAATGAAGTCATTAATAGTTGACATCAAGAGGTCTTGTCTTACTGGGCTGTTTAGGGACTTGGTCCTCTGAGTATCGGTGACCTGGGCAATTCTTCCTTGGCCAGTTGTAGAAACATCTCAATGGCAGAACATATACCTGACAAATCGAGCTAAAGTATCACCAAGGTGTTAGTATCTAACTGTGGAGGCAGTCTTGCCAGTGCATCCTCTACCTAATGATCTGTGGCTTCTTCTTCAGAGATAGAGAGAGCAGTTTTGTACTGCGGGACTGGTCTCTTCATGATGGACACCGTACAATTGCCACTGGTGTGTGGAGGAGACACGACAGAGAATGAGCTGCAAAACAAGGGGTGAAATTTGGCCATGCTAAAGCAAGGACTGATTAAGAGTCATCAACATGGCTTTGTGCATGGAAAATCATGTCTCACTAACTTAATTGAGCTTTTTGAAGAAGTAACAAAGAGGATTGATGAGGGCAGAGTAGTGGATGTGATCGATATGGCTTCAGGAAGGTGTTAAACAAGTTACCTCGTGGTAGGCTGGTTAGCAAGGTTAGGTCACATGGAAAACAGGGAGAACTAGCTTGATGAAAGTACACAGATGGTAGTGATGGAGGATTGCTTTTCAGACTGGAGGCCTGTGACCAGTGATGTGCCACAGAGATCATTGCCATGTCCACTACTTTTCATCATTGATATAAATGATTTGGATGTGAACACAGGAGGTATGGTTAGTAAGTTTGCAGATGACACCAAAATTGGAGGTGTAGTGGACAGTGAAGTAGGTTATCTCAGAGTACAACGGGATCTTGATCAGATCAGCCAATGGGCCGAGGAATGACAGATGGAGTTTAATTTAGACAAATGTGAGGTGCTGCATTTTGGAAAGGCAAATCAGGGCAGGACATTTTCACTTAATGGTAAGGTCCAGGGGAGTGTTGCAGAACAAAGATACCTTGGGGTGCAGGTTCATAGTCCCTTGCAGGTGGAGTCCCAGGTAGACAGAAAGTGAAGAAGGCATTTTGTATGCTTGCCTTTATTGATCAGTGCATTAAGTATAGGAGTTGGGAGATCATTTTTGCAACTGTGCAGGATATTGGTTGGGCCACTTTTGGAATATTGCATGCATTTCTAGTCTCCCTGCTATGGGAAGGATGTTGTGAAAATTGAAAGGGTTCAGAAAAGATTTACAAGGATGTTGCAAGGTTTAGAGGGTTTGAACTTTAGGGAGAGGCGGAATAGGCTGGGGCTATTTTCTCTGGAGCATCGGCGGCTGAGACATGACCTTTTATAGGTTTATAAAATCATGAGAGGCATGGATAGGGTGAATAGCAAGGTCTTTTCCCTGGGGTGGGGGAGTCCAGAACTAGAGGTTCAGGGTGAGAGGGGAAAAATTTAAAAAGGACCTGAGGAGCAACTTTTTCACACAGAGGGTGGGGCGTGATTGGAATGGGCTACCAGAGGAAGTGGTGGCGGTTTGTACAATTACAGCATTTAAGATATGTGAATAGGAAGGGTTTAGAGGGGTATGGGCCAAATGTTGGCAAATGTGACTAGACTAGTTAAGACTATTTGGTTGGTATGGACAAATTGGACTGAACAGACTGTTTCCATGCTGTACAGCTCTATGACTCTATAATACAATCACAGTGGTGGTAATGGGAGAGCAGCACAGCATTTGACAACATTTTTTTCTTTGTTGGCAGGATATGTTGGGCTATATGTTGGTTTATGAGAATCATATGGAGACAAATATCAGGCATTCCATGATGTAACTGGTTCTCTCTGCCCTATTCTGACCTGCTTTCACCTACAATGAGACAAAGGAATGGATTGAGTGAGCATGGCACGGCTGTTAGTGCTAGCAGTGAGGTGAGTGAGAAGGCAATGCAGAGTTACTTGTATTGAGGATTGGGTGAAAATGATTTAGGGAAAATACCGCATGCAATAGTAGGAGTGGTAGAGCATGAGTCTTTGTGACAGACGGGTGCAGAAGTAGAAATGGAGTGAGTGTGAGGTAGCAGAATGAAGATGGTGGTATTTATCCTTGCTGAGCAGTGATGGTCATTAACCTTCTTCCTGCGCTGAGGAGTATTCCTCAGAACCACAAACACAACAGTGGGCTGGGTAGCATCATTAGACTAGGCTGGTAGGATGTGGTAACATGGTCTCCTCTGGCAGTTTGAAAGAAGAGGCTGGCTCACCTGTCCATCATCCCATTCACCAGGACCCTGTCAGTAAATTGGAGTGCCAGATGGCCTCAGGCAGCCAACTCTGGGACCATTGTTTCCAATTCTTCAAACAGTGAATGGCAATTCCTGGCTTGATGCACAGCTGGGATTTGAATATTTAAAATATGGTACCGGTGGTTCTAATTCTGGAAGACCCCAGCAGTGGTGAATACATGCACTGCCAGTGAATGCATGCACTATACCACAAGAGAAGAATCTTGTTAGGTCTCACAGAGAGGAAGCCTCTACTATATTCCCGAAGTTGGCAGTTTCCAATGTTTGGTAAACTTCAGCCCCATAACTGTGAATGTCAATAGTTTTCCAGAAAGCCAGCAATTTCTGCCTTGAAACTGCTAAAGGATTGCATGGTCCTCTGCGATAAATATCTCCAAAGATTTACCAGTCTCTGAGTGAAGAAAGTCCTCCTCATTTCTGTCTTAAATGGTCTAACCCTCTCCAGAGGTTAGGTCACTGGTTGTAGATGCACCCAACCAAAGGATACATCCTATTCTATCCTATCCACCTTGACATGCCCTGTAATCCTGCATGGTTTAATGAGGTCATAACTGATTCTTGGAACTCAAGAGAATACAGACCTAGGTTTCTTAATATTTCTTCATAAGACAATTCTGCCACCCCAGAGATTCATCTGGTGAAATTCCGTTGCACAGCATGTTTATCCTTCCTTGGATATGCAGTCTAAAATGGTGCACATACTCCAGATGAAGGTGCACCAAGGTTCAATACAACTGCAGCAAGCCAACTTTCGTTTTCTACTCATATCTTCTTGAAATGAAAACCATTATACGACTTACCCTTCTAACTGCTTGCTGCACCTCATGGTAGCTTTTAGTTATTCATGGGAAAGGTCATCCCAATCCTTTTCGACACTGACTCTTCCCAATCTCACCATTTAAGAAATACTTTGACTTTCTGGGTTTTTTTCTACTGAAGTGAAGAAATTCACAGTTAATGTTACATTTCATTTTAGCCCATTCACATAGCCTGTTCAAGCTCTTTTGAAGCCACATTGCACATTCTTTATGACTTGCATTTCCATTCAGTTTGGTGTTATCAGTAAATTTGGAAACATTATAATAGGTCCCCTTATCCAAATAATTTATATGGATTGTGAACAGTTGTGGACCTAGCACTGACTCTTGCAGTGTTCCTCTTGTAACTGTATGTCATCCTGAGAATGATCCATTTATTCCTACAATCTATTTACCACTTATAGACAATGACAGGTATGTCATACAATTATTACAAACACAAGATTCAACATTAAAATTACAGGATTGTAATTATTAATGAAAAGATTTGCAGAAAGAATTGAAACAATTCTATTACCTGATGTGGAATTTAGAATTGTCACCTAGAAGAGTCATGGAACAGGTCCAAAATTAACTTTCCAATAAGTACTTGAGATGAAAATAAATGTTGGGTTATGGACAAAATCTAGTTGAATGGAACTAATTAGAAACCTCATTCACAGAAACAGTACAGGCATGACCGTCCTATGGCCTCCTTCCTATGACTCCATATCTCAAAATATATCAGCAATGGTTTTACTAGTAAGGCTAACTGTATAAAGAAGTACAAAGTAAAAGTTGTTTAAGCAGCACTTTTTGTTCAAATGTTGACCTGGCGGTCTAATACAAGAGGAGAAAGTGAGGGCTGCAGATGCTGGAGATCAGATCTGAAAATGTGTTGCTGGAAAAGTGCAGCAGGTCAGGCAGCATCCTAGGAACAGGAGAATCGACGTTTTGGGCATAAGCCCTTCTTCAGGAATGAGCCCTTCTTCTTCCTGAAGATGGGCTTATGCCCGAAACGTCGATTCTCCTGTTCCTTGGATGCTGCCTGACCTGCTGCGCTTTTCCAGCAACACATTTTCAGGTCTAAGACAAGACCAAAGATACAAAGCATAGGTGTCTTTTAGCAGTGCTTATTAATTATTAATCTTCTTAGAAATGCAAACTTTCTTTGTCTGGTTGTCCATTTGAATTCATGTGATTTGGATTGCTGAGAAAGGATCATTACTACAGTTATTTTAAACCATAACACATATGGAATTGTTCGTGTTTTCTGTGCTTTGTGTGTGGTCAACGGCAAACATAAAATATCAAACGATGTTATAATAAGCAGTTACTGCACGGTACAATAACAATACCATTAGATTCCAAATTCCTTTACAATGAAAAGCCTTTCACAGAAGACAAAAGAAGTGTGCACTTTATCATTAAAAAGTCATAATTCAATCTTCAATTTATTCATTTCACCAATAACATGAAGCTACAAAGTGAGGTCACTGCATGGTGATTTGTTAAAAAGGTAACAGTTCACAACTGCTCTCATTTGCTTCATTTAATATCTTAAGGATGCTCAAATATTTGGTAGAATCCTACACCATATTGTATTCTATTGTTGTACAGTGACATTATTACACAAAAATATATAAAAATAAGGAAACAAAATCTTCCAAGCCAACTTAAAGATTGGAGGTAGTGACCAAATTCAGTTCTTATATTTCTCTTCTAAAATGATTGTATGACATGACTGAAATCAAACAAACACAAGGAAGATAACTATCATTTCAATAGCTCAAAGGGGACATTTTCTCCCTTCACTTGGATATGAAAAGACATCATTCATCAACAGGGAATTATTTTGGAGCATCAGGACTTAAAGCAACAAAGGTTAAGCTCAAAGGCAAAGAACTAAATGGTGAGATTATGTAGAATTAAAAAGGAAATGTAACTAGACAAATTGTGCCAAGCGATTACTAACAATTATAGTGCAGCTTTTAGAGGTTTATTCTTCTTATACCAAAGTCCTGCAAACAAGGACTTGTCTTCAGAAAGTAAGCCCACATGTTTCTTAGTCAGGGTCCCTCAATTTTACTGTAATTGTCTGAGGAGCTGGTCTTTGATCTAGCTATAACTAAGGATGGATTGTTTGGTTGGTAATACTGCAGCTGCACTGCAATGCACAAACACAGATGCTTCACCTAACTATATACAGGCTTTGATCTGCTGTCTTTATTTTATTGTTTATTTGATTGTATCAGGTTAGGTTGTAGTTAAGAAATATCAGGAATAAAAATCTACATTATTCTCTTCTAACATTTGTTATCCCCACTGCAAAGTTCTGCCTATTTTCTGATACTGAGCAAATTTATCCAACTGAGAGAGAGGGGAAACTGGTAGATGAAAATTGCAATGTGGTATTTATCAAGTGATCCTTTTTATCTCCACTGTTGAAAATGTCAAAAACTGCTTATGACATTTTGGAGGCCCTGAGTTATGTTTCAGAAATGTGTTTTTTTTCCCCCAATACCTTATAGAAAGACAATAAAATGCTGATGTAGGCAATCAGAAGAGGTTAGTGCAACTTAGAACAAAGCAAAATTTGTGCCAATTATGTTAGTCACCTAACTGAATTGGAGAGATTTTATTTTCTCAGCAGCATTAAAATATTTACTCTATTTAGTTGCAAGAGAGAGAAGAAAAAAATTTACTTCTGTCATGCAGGTTACAATCCTTATGGAAATTCAATTTACAGGACTTGCAGCCAGATAGCTTTTACAGTCATGCACATACTGCAGTCAAACTGCCTTGGAAACAACAAGATAACAATAATAAATGTCATCATTTGCTCTATCATTATCACTGGCAAAGTATTGTCAAGAAAAGGAGCAAAAATGTAGGTATGTGTAACTCCACAACCATAGTAACACATGGCTCATTGACACTAAAGGAGATGATCCTTTCACTCTATTCCCAACAAGTTTTTCCAGATATTTTTTATTACCATTGAATGTGTTATATCCAATTCTAATACTGTTGAGGTTAGTTTTCAGAACGGGAGTCATGCAGGTCTGTTTCCAAGTAGAACTATTTGTTGTTTACTTGATGTTCTCAGCTACGGCAGTGCTCCAATGAATATCTCTTCTTTGACAACCTAGAAAAAAGATTGTTTTACCCCAGGACGTACATCACATGCACAATAATGTGACCAGAAGAGAAAGAAAGAGATCCTCTTAGCTATAATGTGGCAGACATTGGTGAAATGGATGAAAATTATTTAGCAGGTTTAATCATCGATTATCACCTATGTATGCATAATCGAAAAGAGAGAGCTAAAAGGCGCAACTTCTTAAGTGATTCAGAAAATCTTTACAGTAGGCATTGTAACCTGGAAACTAAATTCACTTCAATAGTTTTGAAGTAACTTCATCTATGTAACTTTGGTTCCTTCAGGTTCCGTTATTCTGTCTGTACCATGATGAATATTTTGGGTCATGCATGGCATTAAATGAAGAAAATAATATTCTATTAAATGAATTTTGAAGTGGTTCTGAAATACTTCCAGCATTGTGGGATATAAAATGAGTCAGAAGAATTAAATATTTTAAAGGTAGTTCTCATTTCAAATGAAATGTTTAAAATTTTGTTGATGAGTTTGACAATAACAAGCTCATAATTTCATAGAACAGTTGTTATGTTATCAAATTTTTCATAAGTTCACAAAAAGGCACGCTGTTAGACAAATGACCAAATATTGCAACATTGTTTTCTTTATTTTTTAAAACTATATTTTCCAATACTAATGCAAAAATTCTCAAAGGCCATATCTTTTGTTAGTTGAGTTTAAATTGCAATAGCACAGACTAAACTAAACAGCTCATGCTCTAGTTTAATATTTATAAAGTGGAATAAAACTGGTAATACATCTAAATTCAAAACTGTCTCTCTATGCACCAAATCTAGATGCATCTTCTTTTTCATTTCAAGAAAATCAGTTTTTCAGCAGGTTTTAGTCCCTAAAGATTATTTCAAGGTTATGAAAAGATTTCTGAATGTTATTACATTTTCTGCTCTTAAGTACAGTATGTAAGGATTTACCAACTATCTTTAAAGTGAGAATTAATGTTCTTATTGGCCTCTTTTTAACAATTTATCTTATTCTAACTTATTTTTGGCATTTATTTGTATAACTTTGAGGAACTCATTAATACATTTATTAGAAATCAATGTTAGAAATGAACATAAGAAAAATTACTGATTTAAGTGAGAAGTGTGAATTGTGCTATTAATAAAGTATGATTAAATTCTTGGATAACACAAATTTGATACAATCTGTCAAATATTGGTAATGGAAGGTCAGTTGGTATTGACATTTATGTTTATTCAGCCCTTGAGAAAACTGGCTTCTCTTTGCAGAGATCAAAATGTCCAAAAATTATCTTTTTACCTACAAAAATAAAGAGTCTGCATCGCCATTGTATATTTCAACCAAAAACATTCTGTCTAAACACATTGAAGATTGAATCAGATTGTGTTAGGTGTTTTTGTTTGTTTTGCTCGCCACTTTGAGAATGCTGCTAAGTATATCAAAGGGTTAAAAAGTAAATTATTTTCTGTTACAATGATGTGATCAAATTCACACAGCAATAAAGATGACCCCATTTTCTATCTAAAAGTAAGACAGGAGAATTGTATAAACCAAAGAAATGCCATGAATAATTCTTTGTGATTTTTTTTATATTAGCACTCAGTGTCTCACAGTGAACCCAAGAGAAACTGGATAGAGGAAAGTAAAGTGTAGGATATCACTTGCCTAGTTTTTCATTTTTCACGAGGTGATACTGTTTCCTTCAGCAACAAAGGAAGTATGTTATATAAATATTTTTATGCTGAATTTGACAGCAGCATAATGAAAGAGAAAACAACATGGATGTGCAAATGTCTACAGCAATTTTATTTTTCTTACTCATTGCTAAATATTCGATTTATGAGTAACAAATTTAAAGATTTTGGGAAGAAGTTGCACAGTCAGTTGAGACACAAAATAATATGGGCAACTTTAGTTACGTCAGGTTCACTGAAACTACCAATATTTTTAATTATAGTGCAACATTTAAAAGTATTGAACAACTTTATTAATTGCATACATTTAGTTCTCAAAGTAAGATATAGTCAGCAAGTATTATTTTTGCACTTTTTCCCCTCATTTCTTTCTTATTTGTGACTACAGCATAAAAAGATCTCTAATATTTTTCAATTGCTAATTACTAATGCAGTTCAATGAATTAGAGTGTTCCAGTAATTCAAAATGATTTATATCCCATTTCTACAAATGTATAAATGAGATTTGAAATTTCAATGCCATTTCACAAATTAGGTGATTAAAAGAGAGAGAAATATGGTGTAATATTGATCTCAATGCTATTTTATTCTGCAATAACCATTACACTGTATTGTAAAATACACATGCCCTGGTGCTGAGAGTGTGATTTATACTATTTTTCTATTTGCTTTAACAATAAGTGTTTTGTACACATATTGATTTAACTTTTACAAATTAGGCTTTTTGAGGACTCATTTACCCTTTTCAAATAAACCAATATTTATGTATCGGAAATAAAACAATTCTAGAGTATAACTCAATAAAAATCTTGGTTCATCAAACTTTTTCATTGTTATTTTACATCTGCACTTAGTCTTGCTTCATGTTCTGCCAATTCAGTTACATGAATGTGAAATGAAAGATCTTATTTACAACATGCAGTGGTTGTTCTTAACTAAAATTGTTTTTTTTAATTGGTATAAGTACACATGTATGCAATATTTAGTTGGCTATATACATGTGAATCAGATTTAATTCAAGGTGAAAGGTGGTCCAGCAATTTCATCCCTTTAAAAGTCTATCTGCTCACAGCCAGAAAAATGTGATTAAAATAGCTCACACTTATAAAAGTAACTTAATCAGTTCACTGTTGCCATTTTTCTTCTGTCACAAACCCTTACTTAGCTAACCTATATTACATATCCTTGATTCAATTCTTCATCACTCTGCTTTTTCCCCCTCTGAGTGCCTTCATAGAATAAATCAGTCATAGTATAATTCAGTCACAGGATGCAACACTGACCAGTCTGCTGTAGTATATAGAAAGAGCAATAGTTCTCATAAAGGGCTAGGTTGCTATAGGTCAGTCTGCACTTGCCAATCATTCCTACAGTATCCAAAGTAACTACTTTTCAATGCAACCTTCTCCATGGCACAGATAGTTCCAGAAGAATTTGTGAGCTAACGGAGAAATAATAAAAAAATAAAAGAACAGATTGGAGAAGGTTGAGCTCACCTATACAATGCTTGCAAGCTAATGTACTGTTGTGAAAAAAAACATTGTCTCAAATATAAGGCTTCAGCTGCTTTCTGGAGGCAGTATGCTTAATGATCCATAATTGCCATTTTGCAAAAGGCTGGTCACCATTCTACGTTCATGGTATGTACAGTATGCAAAATTCTCAATAGACTTTTACAATTCTCCATTATAGGCTCACAATAATCACCAAATGAGCCTTTGGCAGCCATTAATTGGGAGTTGTCTTGCATCAGGGACCTCACAAAATTTGAAGAACAACAAAGAAATGTGTTTTACACCAAGGGGGTCAGTAGCACAAAAACAACAAATGTTTCACAGCTACTTCATCACTATAAACAAATCAGCTTTTGTTTGAAAAGCTCTCCAAGGAAACATTGTCACTTTTAAAAGAGGTCCAAGCAGGGAAGAATCGAAACACTTGCCATGGTTTTCTGACTGCACTGCCACATAGTCTCTCCCTGGAATGATCCTGGCTTCAGGCTCTTACTGTGTGGCCCATTAACAGCCACTATTTTCAGCTTTAGTTGATGTTGCTAAGGCTAACTGTACTTAAACTTTGTGTCTGATCAAGTTATGTGTATTGGATCTGAAAACAGTTAGTCAATTGTTTCTGGTCCCTAAGTGGTGATTTGTGGTAATGTTTACATCAATACTAACAAAAGGCTTGCTGGGGTACCGAGTCTGTCTATAAGATGAAGGACAGGGGCAGCGTATCATCAGTCTGCTTGTAATAAATACAAGATTTAAAGCCCCAGATTGCTAGAGCATGTAAATGAATGACTTATGGAGAATTCATTGTTGACAGAGAAAACCCAAATTTTAGTACTTGGTTAATTGAAAGCAAGGCAGCTTCTAAGTGTGATGGTGCAATCGAACGCATGATAAATACTTGTAGGTTAAAAAACAAATGATCAGATAGAATTAAATTATGACACCAGCTTCCTTTTCAACTCACTGTTCAATAATGCAAAAAATATTTTAAAATATTAAATATAAAAAAATGTTTAAAGGTTTCATGTGGCTTCTAAAAATTGAATTGGAGTTCAGGGCAATGAAGTACATTATATCACAAAGCTCATTTGATGTTCATGGTTAAAATAAAACAGAAGAAAATCCACAAATTGCAAAATTATATGTTTTGTATAATTTTGTCACAAAAACACCATTAGGTTTGATAATAAATATAATTTGTTTCACAAGAATATAGGATTACTCCATTTACCAAATCTAAGATCATCACAATTCTTGAAAGGTGTATAATACATATTTATTTCAAAAAGCTCAATTAAGACTATCAAAACTTATTTATCATATATTCTGTGTGCATCAGAAGCCATCTGACCTCTTACAAAAAAAAACTCAATGATTACTGTGCATTTCCTTATCCATCCTTTGTTAATCTGCTGGATTTGGCATTATAATATGTGTAATGAGGGTGTAAGCCTTAAAAGCTTATTTTAATTTTAACAGATAATGCCCAGAAACTGTTCGTCTCACATTTACACACGCAAAGAAAACAGGAATTGATATGTAAAATGCAGAATGCTTTGTGTACTCAATGTGTTTATTATACAAACTGACACTCACTGTCCATTGATGGTTGCATTTCCACTCAGACCAAAGACAACATGGGAAATCTTGTAGCTGTTCAACTGCATAGTGAAAATTGGCAATCAAAAAAAAAATTGCAAAGATGCAGAAATCTCATGGCATATGGTACTTGGATAACAGATATGTAATAATAGGAGTAGAAAACAATGGAAATGCGGCATTCTATCACAGCTTTGCGTGCTCTTAAATGTTATTTTTTTAACATGCTTTCTCTGTCATATGCCTGCCACATGCACGTATGGACTACGTATAGCACAGAAAGATTTGCTTATATAAGGTTGCTTTAACGTATGCCATTTTATCAGCTTTGCATTGTCATTTATTTTAATTCCTTTTTACTGGTTATTTAATACTGTCCAAAAGTAAAAACATGATCTTGATATCGGGAGAATTGTTTTTCTGGACTAAGTTCTACATTTTAGAAAGAAAACTTCAGTAATAATCATGGTTTATAGCTGCAATTTATATTGTGGAAGCATTAAAGAAGGCATCTGAGATTAAAATTGTTAGGTGACCATGTATAATGAATAAAGACAATGCAAACAAACAATTTTATTTTGCTAGTTGAATATTTTCTTGATACTCATTGAGGAAGTGCTAATAATTGGAATGGCGTGCTAAATACTTCAAATTTATATGAGCTCCCTACACCATAAAGTGTGCTTGAGGCTTTTTTTTTTAAAAAAAGACATTTGATTTGTTCATAAAAATATATCCTACACTTGGTGAAACAGAAGCATGTTTTTCTTTTAAGAAAACCCTAGATTCGATATCGGAAATGATAGCTGGTAAATTGAACATTTCTCCTTTTTTTTAGCTCCACCAAGAAAGGATCATACACACTGAAATCATGGGCATGAAATTCAGCTCTTATCTTGTTCCATACTGCTTGCTGACATACTACAAGTCAACGTAACACTCGAGTATGATTAACAGTCAGCAGTTGCATGCAGAAAACATTCCTCCCTGCCCTCTTTTAGTCTGTCTGTCTCTTAGCCCAGTTGCCTGTTCTTCCCCTCCCCACCCCCTTCCTAATTTCAGCCACCACAGCTTTTAAGATGAGATAACATAAGGTCTGGGCCAAATGAAGATAAAGCAGTGCACTTGACCCACCTGGCTAGCAACACCATCAGACTCTGCAGCCAATTGTATCAGCAATGAGAATCCGCAAAGGTTCATTTGACTGAACGACATGCTTATGAACCCACAGAGCTGATAGAAACCTATCAAAATCCTTAAGAGTACTGAATTATACTGTGTGTATCTATGATTGGGGTTGGGGGTGGGGGGAGTTAGGAATTTGACTGCATATATTAAATAAAATGGGTTTATTCCTCTTGGTCATGTGAAGGTCTGGTGATACAGATAATAACAGTCGGGAAATGCGAGGCTTTCTATTATTTGGACACTGGTGATGCACACAAGCAGTGGGAAGATTAAATTAAGTATTATATGTGCTGACCCTATTGCCATGGTTACAGGACAATGGATAATATTAATCAACCCAAGACTTTTCAGAAATCCTACATGCAAAATGAAAACAGAGATGCCATTTTTTTATTTTAAAATAATTTATGGTAAAGAAAGACACACAACTGCATAATTAATTTTTCATCTATTCAAAACTGATAATTAAAAAATAAATTGTTTTTCTATTTGACATATGATTCATTGTATTGCATAAGATGTCACTTCCCCTTCTGTTTACTTCAGTTAAAAAAACACTAATATCAATCCTGAAATGGAAGTAAAATATTTTACTGTCAGTTTTGATAAAAACAACACACAGGCCTATATAGGCAACAACAACAAAAAAAATCAAATTATAGGATACCAACATGTATCATGCTGCTAATATCTGATATCTGTTCACAGGCTTACTCAGCTCCTGTCTGCAATTTTATGGTTATGATTGTTAACTAGAAACAATTTTTTTTTGTCATTAAATAGGTCTAATAACTTGCATATGTTTGGATCACAGTTGAATTAAATGTTGCTGATCACTTCATTAGATTTATACATGAAAATGCAACTTTAAATCTTGGCAACCAAAGCCTACCCTTTAAATTGTGGCTAAAGATTTCTTGCAATGTAAATCAAATAAATCAGCGTAAATATAGAAAAGGTAAACACTAACTTATCATGGCTGCAATAAGATAAAGCACCCTATTTTGAACAGATTATTTATAATTCCACAACTAAGCAAACATATTTTGTAAAAATGAAATTATTACCTAGCAAAAAGTTGGTCCTTTGCAGTCATTTTTATGGTAGTATATCTTAAAATATCTGACAGGAAAAGTATTCACTTCTTGCATGGGAAGCATGCCGTGAAGAAAGAAGCTCTATTGTTTCATAATCTTTCATTGGTCAAAGGAGATGTTCAGGGTGTAACCATAAATAGAGCTAATAAAGATAACAAAAAAAAAACTTACTTTAGTTATTTGCATTTATTTTGAAAGAGTCTTTCGACTGTTTGAATTCAGCAGTTTTTGTCATGCAAACCTAATCAGATTCATGGTAATGTGCTTCTGTTAATGAAAATAGCATTTTAACTTTTTTATTGAGAATTATAAGACCAATTCTGAGGATTTTTGCATACGACAGATAGACTAATTGAAATAAAATCGTAATGAGGTGATTAGATTTTTAATGCCTGAAAATTGTAAAAGAAAGGGATGTGCTACGGACTTTGGTGTCCTGAGAAATATGAGTCAGGGAATGAAATAATTTGAGATTTTTAGACTGTTGAGAGGAGGAGGGAGGTTGGGTCGTCCAATAGGGACAAGGAAAGTTCAGAAATACACTAACTTATCATTGTATTGCTAAAACATACACAAACGTGGAAGAATAGAAAAAGAAAGTGAGAAAGAAATTGGCAATCATATGACTACCATTTTCCTGCATGCTGTCCAAGAATGCAAAAGAGGGACTATGACTTTGGCCAGAGAAACTTTACTTGAGGCACAGAATGTATCAAGTAGAGTGACTCCAGCGATAAAAGATTATATTTACAGGAGTAAACTGAAACGCACAATGCGTTCTTCTCAGAATGGAGAAAGCTAAGAAGAGATTTGATCATTGTGTATAATAATCATGAAAAGTTGAGATGCAGTAAATAAAGAGAAGCTGTTTCCAATGGCTGAAAGTTCAAAAACTAGTCGGATATAGACATGATGTGTTTGAATGTGAGAAGAAGCAAGGGCGGCATGCAGGGCATTTTTTTATACAAGTGGTGAAAGAATGGAGTGTGCTGCCTACTGGGAAGAGGGAAATAGATTCAATAATAGACTTCAAAATTGGACTTACAAAGTATTTGAAAAAAAAAGCATAGCGGGGTACGAGAAAAAACACAGGGGAGTGTAACTAATTAGTGTGCCCTTTGAAAAACTGGCACAGATGGACTGAATGATCTTATTTTGTGTCATATCATTGCATAATTGTATGATTAAGAAATTATTCTCCCACAGCATTTTATTTTAACAATTACAAAATGCAAGCAGTGTAATGAGTTTTTAGTACCAAATTATGTACACTCCCTATTATATGATTTAGGGATTGAAATCACCATAGAGACAAATAATACTAATTATAAAAGTGCACATTTTTTGTTGCCCTTCTGAAATTATTCTTTTTATATTTTAATATGATTATCTACATATTTAGGACTGTGTATTGCCTTTGAACCACTGTATTGCAGCAAAATTATGATTTACTGCTGTTAAATATGATACTAATTGTTTGATTAAAATAGCAACCATTAAATAAATATACATGATTAAAGCTGATTCACCTGACACTGGTTAGTCACCAAATGAAATTTTAAAACAGAAGAATCGTGAGTATCCCTGTAGTTAATCTTCTGCAACTTGGGGAGAATTGCTTTGTTCAGTTTTTATGGTACAATATTTTTATTCAAGAATTTTTCACAGAAATTTTTATGAACATTTCTGTAGTAGATATTTAACTAGTGACCAAAACTCACATTGACATATTCTTGGTATTAAATTAAATCAAAAATGTAATTAATGGAGGGATGTACTCATTCTGTGTGGTACTTATTGGCTATTATTTACCTGACACAGCCTATTATCTTGTAGTAGTGATAGATAAGAGTCCAACCTAACAGGATTTCCAACACCAAATAGTAAATCTATACAACGTTTATGGAGATGTTATAGATCCCAGTGTCTCTACAAATTACCATTGAACTGCTAAAAAGAGATGAATACAAATCTATTGAATTCAAACTGATGACTAAAGTATTTAATCTTCGCAAAGTTTTAACATGTACTAATATCTAAGCACACAAAATTCAGTTTCTTAAACCATCCATAATACCTACTCAATGTTAAACCACATTATCAAGATTGAACACATTTGCCAGATAACTTTCGACAAAGCTGTTCATTTTATTTTATACCACTTATTTAAATTGTTGTTCTACTCTTCAATATCCCAGCGGAAACTCAGTGACTGTGCAATGAAAGATTGCAAAAAATTAGCAATATGATAAAACTGATATTAATTAAATGCGATTGAACTTTATTCAAGAATTAATATTGTGAGCCTAAACAAGCACTGAAAATATCAATGAAATCCTTGTGGAAAAATTCCATAGAATAGTTACAATACAAAATAAAGACCATTTGGTCTGTTGAGTCCACCCTGACTCTCTGCAAAAGCAATGCAGCTAGCCTCACTCACCCAAACTTCTCTTCCAATATCGATAGTGTACAAGTTCCCTTTGAAAGCTGACAAGTAGCAAGTAACATTCATGCCACACAAGTGGCAGGGTATGACCAATAAGAGACTATCTAAACACCACCCCTTGACATTCAATGGAGTCACCATCACTCAAATCCCCCACTATCAACACCTTGTGGGCTACCATTGACCAGAAACTCAATGGAGGAGAAAGTGAGGTCTGCAGATGCTGGAGATCAAAGTTGAAACTTTATTGCTGGAACAGCACAGCAGGTCAGGCAGCATCCAGGGAACAGGAGATTCGACGTTTCGGGCACAGGCCCTTCTTCAGGAATGAGCAGAGAGTGTTCAGCAGGAGAAGATAAAAGGTAGGGAGGAGGGACTTGGAGGAGGGGAGTTGGAAATGTGATAGGTGGAAAGAGGTCAAGGTGAGGGTGATAGGTCGGAGTAGGGTGGAGGCGGAGAGGTCAAGAAGAAGACTGCAGGTCAGGAAGGCGGTGCCGGGCTGGAAGGATCCGGCTGAGACAAGGTGGGGGGAGGGGGGATGAAGAAACTGGTGAAGTCCAAGTTCATCCCCTGCGGTTGGAGGGTTCCCAGTCGGAAGATAAGACGCTCCTCCTCCGACCGTCGGGTTGTTGTGGTTTGGCGGTGGATGAGTCCAATGACCTGCATATCCTCGGTGGAGTGGGAGGGGGAGTTGAAATGCTGTGCCACAGGTTGGTTGGGTTGGTTCGTCCGGGTGGCCCAGAGGTGCTCCCTGAATCGCTCCGCAAGTAGGCGGCCTGTCTCCCCAATATAGAGGAGGCCACACCGGCTGCAGCGGATGCAGTAGATGATGTGGGTGGAGGTGCAGGTGAATCTGTGGCGGATATGGAAGTTTCCCTTGGGGCCTTGGAGAGAAGTGAGGGGGGAGGTGTGGGCGCAAGTGTTGCACCTCCTGCGGTTGCAAGGGAAGGTGCCGGGAGTGGTGGTTGGGTCGGTGGGGGGTGTGGATCTGACAAGGGAGTCGCGGAGGGAGTGGTCTCTACGGAAAGCTGATAGGGGAGGGGAGGGAAATATATCCTTGGTGCTGGGGTCTGTTTGGAGGTGGCGGAAGTGACGGCGGATGATGCGCTGTACATGGAGGTTGGTGGGGTGGTAGGTGAGGACCAGTGGGGTTCTGTCCTGGTGGCGGTTGGAGGGGCGGGGCTCAAGGGCGGAGGAGCGGGAAGTGGAGGAGATGCGGTGGAGGGCACCGTCGACCACGTCGGGGGGGAAAATTGCGGTCCTTGAAGAAGGAGGCCATCTGTGTTGTACGTATTTTGAACTGGTCCTCCTGGGAGCAGATGCGGCGGAGACGAAGGAATTGGGAGAATGGGATGGCGTTTTTACAGGGGGCAGGATGGGAGGAGGTGTAGTCCAGGTAGCTGTGGGAGTCGGTAGGTTTGTAGTAGATGTCCGTGTTGATTCGGTCGCCTGAGATAGAAACAGAAAGGTCTAGGAAGGGGAGGGAGGAGTCCGAGACTGTCCAGGTGAATTTGAGGTCGGGGTGGAAGGTGTTGGTGTAGTGGATGAACTGTTCAACCTCCTCGTGGGAGCACGAGGTAGCGCCGATACAGTCATCAATGTAGCGAAGAAAAAGATGGGGGGTGGGGCCAGTGTAGTTGCGGAAGATGGATTGTTCCACATACCCTACGAAGAGGCAGGCATAGCTGGGGCCCATGCGGGTGCCCATGGCTACTCCTTTTGTTTGGAGAAAGTGGGAGGATTGGAAAGAAAAGTTGTTCAGGGTGAGGACCAGTTCGGTCAGTCGAAGGAGGGTGTCGGTGGAAGGGTACTGGGTGGTACGGCGGGAAAGGAAGAAGCGGAGTGCTTTGAGTCCTTCGTGATGGGGGATGGAGGTGTACAGGGATTGGATGTCCATGGTGAAGATGAGGCGTTGGGGACCGGGGAAGCGGAAATCCTGGAGGAGGTGGAGGGCGTGGGTGGTGTCACGAACGTAGGTGGGGAGTTCTTGGACTAATGGGGACAGGACCGTGTCGAGGTATCTCAATGGGACTTGCCAGATAAACACAGTGACTACAAGAGTAGGTCAGAGGGTAGGAATACTGCGGTGAGTAACCGAACTCCTGACTCCCAAGGCCTGTCCGTCATCCACAAGGCACAAATCAGGAATGTGATGGAATACTCCCCACTTCCCTAGATGGGTGAAGTTTCAACAACACTCAAAAAGCTTGACCCTATCCAGAACAAAGCAGCCAGCATGATTGGTATTGCATCTATAAGCATCCACTCCCAGTATCGACGACACTCAGTAGCAGCAATGTGTACTATCTATAAGATGCACTCCAGACTTTCACCAAAGATCTTCAGACAGCATCTTCCAAAGCCATGACCACTTACATCTAGAAGGACAAGGGCAACAAATAATGGGAACACCTCCACCTTTAAGTTTTCCTCCAAGTCACTTATCACTGACTTGGATATACATCGCCATTCCTTCACTGTTGCTGGGTCAAAATGCTGAAATTCCTTCCCTAATGGCATAGTGAGTCTACCTACGGCAAATGGACTGCAGCAGTTCAAGAAGGCAGCTCACCTGACCACCTTCTCAAGGACTACAAAGGACAGGCCATAAATGCTGGCCAGTCAGCGATACCCACAAATGAATATAAAGAAATTAATTTGCCTCCTCTATCCTTTCAAGCTGTGCATTATAGATCATAACTACTCACTATGTGAATACATTTTTTTCTTTCATGTTGTTTTACTTTTTTAGTCAATCACATCTAATCTGTGTCAGTTAACATTTTCTGTTTTATTTAAATATTGGCAGTTTGTATTTAAACCTCTAAAGCAAAGCTTCCAATGATTTCTAATATAGTAAAGCAACAAATAGCACATTATTTTAAACTCTAGCAAATCAAGTATCATTTCATTCACTGAATAATTCACAGCAAACTGATAACATAGCAGTGAATGAATATTTTTCACAAGGCTATATTTGTGGATTGATTGTTAACAGAGACTGATCAGAGTCATCAATAAATAATCGTTTAAAGCTTCATCACTTCTAACTCAAGGTGCTTCTCTAACTATTATGTCCCACCAACCAATCTGTGATAACTTCTGTCAACCCTTTTCCAGGCTGTTACAGCAACTCCAGCTGGGGAGATATTTCCCACGAGTGGAAAAATTAAACATTTATTTTATTCTGCTTGTTATACAAGTTAAAGGCTCTGAAGGGGTTAATGTTCATGTTACATTGGCTACACCCATTCTATTGATGTCACACCAAGTCTCTGCATGAAGACAAAAAGCTGCATTTTACCAAAAATTAGCTAAGTACAATTTTCATCGAGTTTCATGGAGGATTTCTCTCTGCAATGCCTGTCATCCCAAGTATGTCCCACATCCCTCGGGCTCATCTTATGGTCTCACTTTCTATCGGCATGAGTGTTCATCATTGCCGGGACATCACTGGGTTCATGACACCATATTAAAAAGGCCATTGTGTACCCAGTCGAGCACTGGCAGTGTACAGCTCCCCTATATGGTGCATGTAATTTGCCCTGGGCATGATGGACAAGAGGAAATTGGCACCCCACTTTGAAAACCAGGCCTGGAGGATAGGCGGCTGCAAAGAAGAGGAAGCATCTTCCCAGGACTGGTTGAGGAGGCTATGACATTACATCCTGCCAGTCTAGCCTAAGGTTGCCATCCTGGTCAGTGCTGCATCAAATAGTCCAACGAACACTCAGTAGTGAGCTGAAGACATCAGGTAACTGCTCTGACTCCCATGTCAGAAACTGTCAGGGTCTAGTTTCTATCTGACAAGTAGCAGAGTGGGAAACTGCATATTAGTAAGGTGAGATTAAACAATACTGACATGTTAATGCACGCTAACGCATATAAATGGGCACCTGGTCACTCACTGGCCGAATCTCATCTCTCTGTTCAACACTTGGTTGAAAAATGTAACATTTTCTTCATGAAATCAAGAAGCTCCTTGTTGGAAATCTCACCCAATTTCACTAACTTTTTTCACCTTAGTGGATATTGTTCAGGGGCTGGGAAGATTCTGCCCAAAGAGATCAACTTTAGAGGGAGTCATTGTATATGTATCATATTCCTGAGGTCCAAGTAATTATGCCTGGCCAAGTGTTGTACTTAGTGGTATCATGCAATAAACCTTCTTATGAGTCAAGGAAGGTGTATCCTCTATAGGTATTCTAATGTGATGCATCCTCTACCATTCATCATTTGTGTTGGATGGGCCCACCATGAAACAAAGACGAAAGGGGATTAGTGGCAGGGAATGACCTCAAACAATCCTCATCTAGTACTACATACTTGTAGAGGTGGCAAATACCAAAACATTCCAGGAGATGTCATTTGGAAAAATACCACACGGCTGAAAGGAGGTATAGATCCCAGCAGGAGATTCATGTTAGGGCCCAGGTGTTCAAAGCTGCTGAGGAACAAACAGTTGGTTCAACTGTCATAAAATCACAAAATGGTTCGGCTTCTTAGACAGCATCTTCCAAACCCATGACCACTATCATCAAGAGGGTCAACGGTAGCAGATACATAGGCACACCACCACCTACAAGCTCCTTGTTAAACCAGTCACCAGCTTGACCTGGAAATATATCAACATTCCTTTGGTGTCACTGGCTTAAAATCCTGGAACTCCCTCCCTGACTATATTGTGAGTTTATCTACCCTAGATAGACTGCAACAATTCAAGAAGGCAACTCACCAGCATCTTCTAAGTGACAAATAGAAATGAGCAATATATGCTGGCTCAATTAGCAATGCACACAACCCAGGAATGAATAAAAGAAAACATAGATGGTAGCTATTCTGCCCATAATTTCAAGTTAGGCTCTCTACAAGAGCAATTCAGTTGGAGCCATTCCTCAAACTGCATTTTTTTTTCTATTGACATGGTTATTCATTTTTGTTTTGAAAGCTGAAGCTCCCTGTATGAAGCTCTCAGGGAATGCACTCCCGCTCCGAAATGTAAAATGATTTTTTAGCATGTCACTGTATTTCTTTTTGTCAATAAGCTTAAATCAGTGTCTTCTGGTTCTTAATTGTTTCGCCAATAGGAACAGTTTCTCCACATGAATTCTGTATGGGCCACTCATAATTTTGAATTCTTCTATCAAATTTCATCTCAACCTTCTCTCTTGAAGAACAGCCCCTATTTCTCCAGTCTATTCACTTGACCAAAGTCTCTCAACCTTAGACCCATTCTAACAAATCCCTTCAGTGCTTTCTCTAATGTCTGCACATCCTTCCTAAAGTCTCGTGCCAGTTGAGGGCAAACCTGAACTTTGTAGAGGTGAACTGCTATTTCCTGAGGATCACTCTTTGCCTTTATTGATACGCATTCCATATGCGTATTAATTATATTCTCATCCAACTACAATATTTTCGACTTATATAGCTCCAGGTCCCTTTGCATCTGCAACTACTTGACAATTGTAGCCTTTATTTTATAAACCCTTTCTTTGTTCTTCCTACCAAAATGTACTATTTCACAATTCTCCTTGTTAACTTTCATTTGTTTACAAATTTCACCAGTTGTTTACATTGTATCGCTTTTGTTTTGAGAAGAATTCAAAATCACTGTTAATTACTGAAAGTGAAAACTACAAAATTCCATGGTTTGTTCAAAAGAATTTTCATTCTACAATAAAGCTACACAAACAATAAAATAACAGAAAGAACTGGAAGTTGGAAATCTGAAACTAAAACAGAAATTGCTGGAGAAGTTCAGCAGATCTGGCAGGACCTGTGGAGAGAAAACAGACTTAACTTTTCAGTGACCCTTCTTCAAAACACACTCTGGAAGAGTAAACAATTATAGTCTCTCCGTTAACGCCTTGTAGTCAGAAACCCAGAATTAACATAAGTTAAACGTGAACTCCTGAGCAAACTGTGGTTGACCATAAACTATTCATTGAATTATGGAACCATAGATTCCGTACGATGCAGAAAGAGGCCATTTAGTGCATTGAGTTTACACCAACGCTCCGAACAGAATTCCACCCAGACCAAGCCCCCACCCTATCCCTGTAACCCCACATTTCCCATGGCTAATTTGCCTAGCCTGCACTTCCCTGGACACTATGGGGTAGCTTAGCATGGCCAGTTCACCTAAGCTACACATCTTTGGACCATGAGAGGAAACTGAAGCTATTTTTATTTAAATAGCAGATACAACTAGGACTATTCTTTTGAATTGTTTTGGCAATGCATTCAGAAGATATACCATCTATCTCAGTCACAAAGTCTTCAAAAATTCAGTTTTCCTCCTGAAGAACTTCAGCTCCTCTTCTTTTAGATTGTAATCTGATCCTCAGCAAACAGTAGCTCACTGCCAACGCAAGTTCCACTGGCATGGTCTTCACCAAACCGGCATGTGTTTCCGAAGCCTCCTCAAGGATACTTGTAATGGCCTGGCTGGTATAAACCCATCAATTCTACCTTAATAAAATAAACACCTGCAGAAACCTTTGGCTGTATAATAATGAAAGAGTAGGCAGAGGTTGCTAGTGTGGAAGGGGGAAAGGCAGTGACTGACTGCTCTCCCCTGTAAGCCGACATGCGCAGAAACAGATTATTCAGATTGCAAATGGGCTGCTGCTTTTAGGCTTTTGTCCCTCCCCAGAATCCAATCATTTCTCAACAATAGGGCCACAGGGCTGCTGGGAGCCATTGCGTGGGTCTCAGGTGCTAGATTCCTACCAGTGAAATGGTTGGTTCAGAAGTCCATGTTTGAATACTTAAGTGGTGACCAAGCTATTTAAGCTTTCCAGGCCTTGCTATGTGAATTGCCCTAGGCCTCACCAAACACACATAGCCTACCGCGATTGAAAATAAAGGCTTGTGCTCTGAATTCACAGTGTAGGATGGAAAACGAAAAAGCCAAACATTGTCTCCACTACAATATGCAAATATCACACTGACCGAGTATCTGATGTAATGGTGCATGAAATAATATTTTCCAACTGTTTGTCAAACAAACCAAAACATTTGTTGAACACTTTGTAGATTGCCCCTCTTTCAATCCTATGAAAAACATGTGATATAAGCCACAACAGGATAATCTCTGAGTTAGGGAAGGGAAAGCAGGATGACTCCTACTCATTATTTAGTGATTGATGGTAGAATAGCATGTGTACAGATGTTGAATGAAGATTGGATAGTAATCAGCGTCAGAACAAGGTTGTGCTGTTTGTTATGGACTAGGCCAGACCACTCAAAACATTCCTAAGCAGGCAGCCCAGACTATAACTTTGCAATTTGTTTCGGTAAATGTACAGTGAAAATTACCTGGACTAAGTTAGCTAGGTTGACTCCTGAGGTTTTAAAACAGACAAACATTTATTCACAAAATTACACAATGCAACACAAAGAACAGAATACTCACAGAACTCAGACTATCCCAAACTAGACTTCATTATGTTGTCCCGAATATATACAACAGTCCCAATGAGCAAACCCCTTAACACAGTAAAAATGAAACAAAGGCTTACATGTCAAAGTTAGAAGGGCAGAAGGAAAGAGAGTCTAGCAGCCTGTTTTCACACAGCCCACTGCTGCACTGACTCTAACTTAGAACATAGATAGAACATAGAACATAGAACAGCACAGCACAGAACAGGCCCTTCAGCCCACGATGTTGTGCCGACCACTGATCCTCATGTATGCACCCTCAAATTTCTGTGACCATATGAATTTCCAGGAGTCTCTTAAATGTCCCCAATGACCCTGCCTCCACAACTGCTGCTGGCAACGCATTCCATGCTCTCACAACTCTCTGTGTAAAGAACCCGCCTCTGACATCCCCTCTATACTTTCCTCCAACCAGCTTAAAACTATGACCCCTCGTGTTAGTCACTTCTGCCCTGGGAAATAGTCTCTATCTATGCCTTTCATTATCTTGTATACCTCAATTAGGTCCCCTCTTCTCCTCCTTTTCTCCAATGAAAAAAGTCCGAGCTCAGTCAACCTCTCCTCATAAGATAAGCCCTCCAGTCCAGGCAGCATCCTGGTAAACCTCCTCTGAACCCTCTCCAAAGCATCCACATCTTTGTTATAATAGGGCGACCAGAACTGGATGCAGTATTCCAAGTGCGGTCTAACCAAAGTTTTATAGAGTGCAACAAGATGTCACGACTCTTAAACTCAATCTCCCTGTTAATGAAAGCCAAAACACCATATGCTTTCTTAACAACCCTGTCCACTTGGGTGGCCATTTTAAGGGATCTATGTACCTGCACCCCAAGATCCC
The DNA here is from genome assembly GCF_037043375.1 of Chiloscyllium plagiosum. Lineage (NCBI taxonomy): Eukaryota > Metazoa > Chordata > Chondrichthyes > Orectolobiformes > Hemiscylliidae > Chiloscyllium > Chiloscyllium plagiosum. The sequence goes on along the minus strand of NW_028270155.1, from coordinate 27,075,655 downwards.
TCTGTTCCTCCACACTGCCAAGAATCCTATCCTTAATCCTGTACTCAGCTTTCAAATTTGACCTTCCAAAATGCATCACCTCACATTTATCCAGGTTGAACTCCATCTGCCACCTCTCAGCCCATCTCTGCATCCTGTCAATGTCCCGCTGCAGCCTACAACAGCCCTCTATACTGTCAATGACACCTCCAACCTTTGTGTCATCTGCAAACTTGCTGACCCATCCTTCGATCCCCTCATCCAAGTCATTAATAAAAATTACAAACAATAGAGGCCCAAGGACAGAGCCCTGTGGAACACCACTCACCACAGACTTCCAGGCAGAATATTTTCCTTCTACTACCACTTGCTGTCTTCTGTTGGCCAGCCAATTCTGTATCCAGACAGCTATGTTCCCCTGAATCCCATTCCTCCTAACTTCGGAATAAGCCTACCATGGGGAACCTTATCAAATGCCTTGCTGAAGTCCATATACACCACATCCGCAGCTCGATCCTCATCAACTTTTCTAGTCACATCCTCAAAGAACTCGATAAGGTTTGTGAGGCATGACCTGCCCCTCACAAAGCCGTGTTGACTGCATTTAATCAAGCCATGCTCTTCCAGATGGTCATAAATCCTATCCCTCAGAATCCTTTCTAACACCTTGCAGACAACAGACGTGAGACTTACTGGTCTGTAATTGCCGGGGATTTCCCTATTTCCTTTTTTGAAGAGAGGAATTACATTTGCCTCTCTCCAGTCCTCAGGTACGACTCCAGTAGAAAGCGAGGATGAAAAGATCTTCGCAAGTGGTGAAGCAATTGCATTTCTCACTTCTCAAAGCAGCCGAGGACAAATCTGGTCCGGGCCTGGCGACTTGTCAATCTTAATGTTTGACAAAAATTTCAGCACATCAGCTTCCTCTATCTCTATCCATTTCAGCATGCACACCTGCTCTTCAAAGGTTTCATTCACTACAAAGTTCGTTTCTTTCATAAAGACAGAAGCAAAAAACTCATTTAGGGCTTCCCCTACCTCCTCAGACTCCACACACAAATTCCCTATGCTATCCCTGATCGGCCCTACTCTTTCTTTGACCATTCTCTTATTCCTCAGATAAGTGTAAAAAGATTTTGTGTTCTCCCTAATCCGTTCTGCCAAGTCTTTCTTGTGCCCCCTCCTGGCTCTCCTCAGACCATTTTTAAGCTCCTTCCTCACCTGCCTGTAATCCTGTAGAGCTGAGCTTGACCCTAGCTTCCTCCATCTTATGTAGGCTACCTTTTTCCTTTTGACAAGAAGCTCCATCGCTCTCGTCATCCAAGGTTCCTTTATCTTACCACTTCTTGCCTGTCTCAGAGGGACATATTTATTCATCACTTGCAACAACTGTTCCTTAAACAGTCTCCACATGTCTATAGTGCCTTTACCATGGAACAATTGCTCCCAATCCATGCTTCCTAACTCATGTCTAATTACATCATAGTTTCCTCTTCCCCAATTAAATATCCTCCCATTTTGCCTAATCCTCTCCTTCTCCATAGCTATGTCGAATGTGAGGCAGTTGTGGTCACTATCACCAAAATGCTCTCCCACCACAAGATCTGATACCTGCCCTGGCTCGTTTCCGAGCACTAAGTCTAGAATGGCCTCTCCCCTCGTTGGCCTGTCAACGTACTGAGTTAGGAAACCTTCCTGAAGACACCTTACAAAAACAGCTCCATTCAAATCTTCTGCTCGAAGGAGGTTCCAATCAATATTGGGAAAGTTAAAGTCACCCATTACAACAACCCTACTACGTCCACACTTTTCCAAAATCTGCCGACCTATGCTTTCTTCCATCTCCCTGCTGCTATTGGGGGGCCTGTAGTAAACCCCTAAAGAGGTGACTGCTCCTTGCTGTTCCTAATTTCCACCCATACTGACTCGGTAGGCAGATCTTCCTCGACAATGGAAGCTTCTGTAGCTGTGATACCCTCTCTGATTAGTAGTGCTACACCCCCTCCTCTTTTTCCCCCCCTCCCTATTCTTTTTAAATGCTCTAAACCCTGGAACATCCAGCAACCATTCCTGCCCCTGAGAAACCCATGTCTCTGTTATGGCCACAACATCATAGCACCAGGTACTGATCCATGCTCTAAGTTTGTCACATTTATTCCTGATACTCCTTGCGTTAAAGCAAACACACTTTAACTGATACCTTGGTTCCTTGCCAGGAAAATCCTTCCCACTAGCTGGTCTACCTCTTGCTATTGCCTCATCTGCATCAACTCTCACCTCTGGTATACAGCTCAGGTTCCCACCCCTTGCCATACTAGTTTAAACCCTCTCGAACTACTCGAGCAAACCTTCCACCCAGGATATTGGTCCCCTTCCAGTTCAGATGCAACCCGTCCTTCTTGTACAGGTCCCACCTTCCCCAGAGGGCAACCCAATTATCTACATATCTGAAGCCCTCCCTCCTACACCAGCTGCGCAGCCACGTATTAAGCTGCACTCGCTCCCTGTTCCTCGTCTTGCTATCTTGTGGCACCCGTAGTAAACTAGAGAACACTACTCTGTTCATCCTGCTTTGCAGCTTCCATCCTAACTCCCTGAAATCACTTTTTATATCTTCGATCCTTTTCCTGGCTATACCATTAGTGCCACTATGTAACAAGATTTCTGGTTGTTCGCCCTCCCCTTTTAGAACTTTATACACCCAATCGGAGAGGTCCCGGACCCTGGCACCAGGAAGGCAACATACCTTCCGGGAATCCCGATCCTGACCACAAAATCTCCCGTCGATTCCCCTAACTATCGAGTCCCCTACCACGAGTACTTTTCTATTCTGCCCCCTTCCCTTCTTTGCCACAGTGTCAGGCTCAGTGCCAGAGAACTGACTGCTATGGCTTTCCTCTGGTAGGTCATCCCCCCCAGCAGTATCCAAAACAGTATACTTATTGCTGACGGGAATGTCCACAGGGGATCTCTGCACTGTCTGACTGTCCCCTTTCCTCCCCCTAACTGTAACCCATTTATCCTTGTCCTGAGCCTTAGGAGTGACCAACTCCCGGTAACTCAACTTCAGTTTCCAGGACTGGCCACTCTCCTTTCATGATACAGCTTACTTATAAAATCTTAAAAGCTTTGGCCTAAAGTCTCATCTGTTTATGTATAAACAAAAATGCCTCTCAATACCCTTTTATCTTTGTACCAAAGCAGCCAATTTGGTCTGTTTATGACCCCTCTGAAAAAACCCAAGGACGTCGTATCCTTGAGAAAAGGAACACCTTTTAGAAAAAAGGAGCAGCTTTGTGACATGTTCTCTGTGGGTAGATGCAACATGCAGACTCATGAAAAGTGAATGACACCTTTGGTTAATTTCAGTCTTCAGGAGACAAATGGAATGGAGACTACAACTGGATGGTAACTTCAAGAGCTAAAAAGAAAAAGAAACTCAAAAGGTAAAAAGGAAATAATTTCATTGTTTCGGCATTTTTAAAATTTTTCTCAAATATGCTGTTGCTCATGGCTCATCTCCTTGTTTGGCAGATAAAGAACTCCATCTGACCAGATTTGAAAATGCCTAACCTTAAACATAGCCCCAAAACAAAGTCTTCTATATTTGTAGAGCCTTGATGAGAAATAAGGATGGGAGTCCTGATGCTTGAGATGCTAGTGATTTCAACCTGGCCATTGGGTCTTGGAGACATCAGGGCGCTATTGGAAATACCAAGCAGAAAGCAGCCCAAGAGGCAAAGGTTAGACAGGAACTGCCGAAACAACAGTGTACATCTCAATATTAGGCTTCCTTGGTTTCCAAAGACCCAGTCATCCAAGGGATTCCCAGATGGAAGGGAAACTGTCAAATACTTTGGGCTCCCTATTTGTAGCTGCTCTTTCACCATAGGAGATAAGAGAAAGAGAGATCAAGGGCATCCCCATTTCAACAACCCTATGCTATTCCATTTCTATGTTGTCCTTGCACTGTACAGATATAAGCCCAGTTGCAGCTCTTTTCTGGAAGTTCTTAAAATATCAGAGCAATATAAATTGGAGGGATTTGATGTTCTGAGTGCCTGTTCTCTATTCTACTTCTTGTCTTCCATTGGACCTTTAAAATGAGATATTCGATGGGCATAATTAAAATGAATATAAGGAACATCATGTGATTTCATCATATCAACAGAAGATAAAAGATACACATAAAAGTATTGATCAGCTGCAATGCAGAAATACCATTTCAACCAATAACCATTTTACGTTGCTGGCCACAGATACATTTGCCTTGCCATACCCTGTTGCTCTCAAAAATATTTAAGATGTGAATGCAACTTTATAAGTTTCTTAGTAAATTTCAGTAAAATTGGTTTCTGGATATTAGAGGCTAAGACTGCTGTCCATAAATATTATCATTTGTAACAATGGTTTTCACGCTCCTGATTCTGACCTAAATTCCACCTCCAAAATGCTTTTCTCTCTTCATTCTGAGCGTATCGGAGGTTTTACAAGATATGTGTACAAATTCTGCATATTTTTCTATTTAAGGCAGCTGATCTAGTAGTATACAGCTGGGGCTCTGTAGGTGAGCAGAATTGCCACCCAGCCTCAGTTCAAATGATGCATTGGATTTTAGGATCTCAATACAAAACTTCCAATCATTTTCAATGAGAGAGAAGGCGATTCCAAAAATAATCATAGTTCAAGACTTGTGACGCAACTAAAATCTTGATTTTTCATAGTCTTCAGAGAAAACGGGCTGTAAACTATTTAATATAAGACAAATTTTCAAACAGCCACAGAGGACTACACTTTCTAGTCAATTAATGTGGATTCCATTTATCTAATTTTTGTCATACTGTGGCAGTGGTATCTCGAATAGGTATGCAGGAGGGATGATATTTTCATTATCTTTATTCAATGCAATGGGACATTTAGCACCATTATGTCCACTCCCATGAATTTATAACATTAGGGCTCCAAATCCAGTACTATTACAATCCATGTAAGATAACAACTGAGGACACCAACATCTGTCCATAATGATGTGTACATATATACAGCCAGACAAGGTAATTCCTTCATAATATTGAGTTTATTCCCATTTCCACATTAGGTATTTATATATCATTATAACTAATAGTAACTGAAGATTGCATACTTGACACATTTTCACATACTTCAGTTAAATCCAATAATTTAGAAAGTTATTCATACCACATTTATTTTATGGTCACATAGTGTTGGCAAATATTGATTTGTTTATTTTTCCACCTCTTTCGGTAAGTCAAGTTTCAGTTTACGGAACATATTATTTCTGTGACCAAACATGGTTAGATGAATCACAGATAACTATCAGAGAATACCTTCAAAATTATTATTCTTCACAGGCACCTATTGCCAAATAACAGAAACACCGGTTTTTGAAGATCTTTTATAGCTCCTGTGCCTGTCAATTCATTTTTTCCACTTCTACTTTAATAATATTGAATATTTCCAGACTAAATATTTCACCTTAATAGTTGGCAAAACTGAGTAGTCATTAACTGATCTGTCAAATTTGTTTCTTTATTGCTATTTTGGTTTTACACAGAATTTTACAACACAAAAAGGCCATTCAATCCAATAACTCAACACTGATGTTTATGCTTTACGTACCTCCTTCCACCCATGTCACCCCTCCCTATCAACAGTGCCATTTTTTGTAACATTTTAGTAACTTCTGCTTTACTTGATTTAGCACAGAAATGGTGCAATAGGTTTTCAGTATGGAGTTTTCTTCAATTCTAGACTATGTTGCAAATTATTTACAGTTTCCTGGCAGTAATTCATTCTAATTGCAATTCCTATGGAAAATTCAATGCTTAATGTAATCACAATGTCTTAGGTTTGGCTGATGGAGTGTGAAACAAGGTTTAACCAGCCTCTATAATTTAGTTTTGCCCTGATGTGAGTGTAGTGCTGTGATGTATATAAAGTGGCACAATTGTCACCAGAGGGGCAAAGAAGCAATTGTTCCTTAGAGCCAACATCGTCACTGGCAGCAAAAGGAACACCAGCAAAATGCCAGTGCAGATTTTCTGATTACGTGTGGGCTGAGCCCTCTGCCTGCCTGCACAGCCAAGCAGTTGAATTCTATATTCACCAGTCTAACCTTTTGGTTCTCATTATTTTCAAGTAGCTGCTCATTTTGGAAGATGCCATGAGTGGAGCTGAGTAACGCAGCTGTGTCTGCTGCACCCACGTGCAAATAGGTTACATTCCAGTGGACTGTTAGGCCCAGAAAAGTGCAGAACACTTTTGTATGAAGTTTGTTCTTTAAGGCAGGCTCAAATAAAAAGGTCAAGCCTTCACCAGACCAAGCATTGGATTTCCAAATAAGCCTGTGCTGCAATTTTAAGTCAGTTAGAAATAAAAGAGAAAAGTTCAGGGCTTAGATCATAGCTTTTTTTTAACCAAACACAGCAGCTGTAAAGGGATCTTCCATAAATTCAAAGCCTGCAGGCCTTCAAGGGGTTTAGAAAAGGTTTATTTAACCTGATTCCATCCCTGACTACAAACAATTATCTGGCCCACTGCATTGTTCAATCCAGAAGTTTGAAATCATTCGCAGAGTGGAAAGCTCAAAGGTTAATTTGGAGGGACGCTCTGTTCTGCAGCCCTTTAAAACTGGAGCACCGACGTCAGCATCTTTATATTGGTGTATGTTCGTCTTTGGCCTTTCCTTTATCCATTTGAATAAATTACATTTAAAGAAACTTTACACCTGAAACAGCAATTGACTTCCACGCTATCAACTAATACTGTCTGTCCTCTTGTGTGTCTTTGATTTTTTTAATTAAAGCAAGTGATTCAACAACAATTTTGTAATGCCTTTCATGTAATAAAACATCGCAAAGCATTGGAGCATTACAAAGAAAGAATTGAGAGTAAACCTTAGATTGACAAAACATATGTTTTCAAATTTATTCTTTTGAAGGTATGGCCTGATGCACAAGGGTCTAATGTACCAGGGTCCAAAATAAAATTGGACATTTTCCTTTAAAACTTGCAAATTCCAGTATATTCACGGTATAGAATTGAAAACATTTAGCAATTACTTTAAGTTCTTACCTTATGCACACTGTCTACATCAGTGTTTCCCAACAACAGAAACTGACACTTGGCACTTAATTGTTTCCTGGTGCATTCTCCATGCCATTGCAATCAAACAATCACCTATCCATTTGCCAATCAATCAGCACTCTCCTCTGGAGAATAAATTGCTGTTCCTTTTGAGATTTGGTATTCTTATAATTTGGTCCTGATAATTGTAAGATGAATAGCTTCAACAGTATGCCTTTTTTTCTCATCTATACTCAGGTTCTGTACTACCAGATGCCCAATTGAAAACTCAAGAAGCTCGGCATCATCAAGATCAAAGCAGCCACTCTTCCAGCACTCCATCCACCAGTTTAATGCAGCAGCAGTGTTTACCAGTGGTCAAAATAAAAGGGGAGGCAATTGGATCTGGTGAATTCACCCACAGTGGCCATGAAAATACCCAGGAAATTTCAACCATGAGTGCAATTGATTCGAGAAAACTCACCCTGGATGTTGAATGGAGGAGCTGCTTCTTCTCTCCCATACTTGCTGGCTCACTCATGATGTGATATGAGTAGAGAAAGTATCTGATTGGTGAGCAGGACTTGAGAGTATTTTTAATCTTTCTTATAAAAGTGAAGCCTTCAATTTGTGTTTAGGCCTCCAGCACTTTTTTTCTTCTTTTCTTAAAAATAGCTTGTTAAATATAATTTAATAATAATTTAAAAGTAGGTATAATAAATTATAAAGAGCAGGAATTTCAGAGTAATACATTAATGAATTAAATAAAGTATAACTGTGATGGTAGGTTGGGTGGTGTATTGCTGCTGCATATGAGAGCTGCTAGACTTCAAGGTGACCCAGGTGAACACACTGCAGTAAATGCTTGCAGCTTGAGGAACATCAGGTCCAGGTTGAGAAGCTGGAGCCTGAGCTGCAGACACTGTGCCACATCAGGGAGAGGGCTAGTGATCTGGACACTTTGCTCCAGGAGGCATTCGCATCCCTCAGATTAGATCATTCAAATTTGATCTGTGATCAGAGACAGGAGCATGTCATAGAATATAGAATATAGAACATAGAACATAGAACATTACAGCGCAGTACAGGCCCTTCGGCCCTCGATCTTGCGCCGACCTGTCATACCAATCTGAAGCCCATCTAACCTACATTATTCTATGTACGTTTATATGCTTGTCCAATGACGACTTAAATGTACTTAAAGTTGGCAAATCTACTACCATTGCAGGCAAAACATTCCATACCTTACTACTCTCTGAGTAAAGAAACTACCTCTGATATCTGTCCTATATCTATCACCCCTCAATTTAAAGCTATGCCCCCGCGTGCTTGCTGTTACCATACTTGGAAAAAGGCTCTCCCTATCGACTCTATCTAACCCTCTGATTATCTTTTATGTCTCTATTAAGTCACCTCTCAACCTTCTTCTCTCTAACGAAAACAGCCTCAAGTCCCTCAGCCTTTCCTTGTAAAACCTTCCCTCCATACCATCCTAGTAAATCTCCTCTGCACCTTTTCCAAAGTTTCCACATCCTTCTTATAATGTGGTGACCAGAACTGTACATAATACTCCAAGTGCGGCTGCACCAGAATTTTGTACAGTTGTAGCATAACCTCGTGGTTCCGGAACTCGATCCCTCTATTAATAAAAGCTAAAACACTGTATGCCTTCTTAACAACCCTGTCAACCTGGGTGACAACTTTCAAGGATCTGTGCACCTGGACACCGAGACCTCTCTGCTCATCGACACTACCAAGAATCTTACCATTAGCCCAGTACTTTGCATTCCGGTTACTCCGACCAAAGTGAATCACTCACACTTGTCCGCATTAAACTCCATTTGCCACCTCTCAGCCCAGCTCTGCAGCTTACCTATGTCTCTCTGTAACCTACAACATCCTTCGTCACTATCCACAACTCCACCGACCTTAGTGTCGTCGGCAAATTTACTAACCCACCCTTCTACGCCCTCATCCAGGTTGTTTATAAAAATGATGAACAGCAGTGGACCCAACACCGACCCTTGCGGTACACCACTAGTAACTGGACTCCAGGATGAACATTTCCCATCAACCACCACCCTCTGCCTTCTGTCAGCAAGCCAATTACTGATCCAAACTGCTATATCTCCCACAATTCCATTCCTAAACATTCCTAAACAGATACACCACATCAACTGGTTTACTCTCATCTACCTGTTTGGTCACCTTCTCAAAGAACTCAATAAGGTTTGTGAGGCACGACCTACCCTTCACAAAACCGTGCTGACTGTCCCTAATCAAATTATTCTTTTCTAGATGATTATAAATCCTATCTCTTATAACCTTTTCCAACACTTTACCAACAACTGAAGGAAGGCTCACTGGTCTATAATTACCAGGGTTGTCTCTACTCCCCTTCTTGAACAGGGGAACCACATTTGCTATCCTCCAGTCTTCTGGCACTATTCCTGTAGACAATGACAATTTAAAGATCAATGCCAAAGGCTCGGCAATCTCCTTTCTGGCTTCCCAGAGGATCCTAGGATAAATCCCATCCGGCCCGGGGGACTTATCTATTTTCACACTCTCCAGGATTTCTAATACCTCTTCCTTGTGAACCTCAATCCCACCTAGACTAGTAGCCTGTATCTCAATATTCTTCTCGACAACATTGTCGTTTTCTAGAGTGAATACTGTTGAAAAATATTCATTTAGTGCTTCCCCTGTCTCCTCTGACTCCGCACACAACTTCCCACTACTATCCTTGATTGGCCATCATCTTACTTTCATCATTCTTTTATTCCTTAAATACCTATAGGAAGCCTTAGGGTTTACCCTGATCCTATTCGCCAACAACTTCTCATGTCTCCTCCTGGCTCTTCTGAGCTCTCTCTTTAGGTCTTTCCTGGCTACCTTGTAACCCTGAAGCACCCTAACTGAGCCTTCACATCTCATCCTAACATAAGCCTTCTTCTTCCTCTTGACCAGAGATTCCACTTCCTTCATAAACTACGGCTCCCGCGCTCTATAGCTTCCTCCCTGCCTGACAGGTACATACTTATCTAGGACACTCAGGGGCTTTTCATTGAATAAGTTCTACATTTCTGCCCATCCCCTGCAGTTTTCTTCCCCATCCTATGCTTCCTAAATCTTGCCTAATCACATCGTAATTGCCTTTCCCCAGCTGTAACTCTTTCCCAGTGGTATACACCTATCCCTTTCTATCACTAAAATAGATATAACAGAATTGTGATCGCTATCACCAAAGTGCTCACCTACTTCCAAGTCTAACACCTGGCTGGACTCATTACCCAGTACCAAATCTAATGTGGCTTCGCCCCTTGTTGGCCTGTCTACATAACTGTCACTGTAGATCAGGCAGCTATGGGACCACATGGATAACATTTGAGGAGTCTCAGCTCCTGCAATTGTCCAATAACTATGGGGTTCTTAAAATCCATGTAGCATGGAGGATGAATGAGCATGAACACAGCACAATGTTACAGGGAGCCATTCAACTGGGTGCTGAAATAGCAATGGGGTAAGGGTAAGGGATTGTGCAATTAATGGGTAAGTACAATGCTCAACAGCTGTGAGTGTGAATCACAAAGGCATGGATACAGATTGGATTGGCATGTGCTGAATTACCAGACACAAGTAAACTGTAGGCATGGGGGAGTGATAGCAAATGTACCAGCTCACCAATGGATGAGATGGTGGATAAGCTCAGTCAGAGGGAACTTTGATGGAGCGGTTAACAAATGGGGATAGACATATGTACTCCCAGATGTTTGGTATTTTGGCAGACCTGCCAGGTAGCCATCTGTCACTGCTGAACAGGAGGGAGAAATCCAGTTTCTTGCCTTCTTTCAAAAAACTTGTCAAAGGAGCCACCACAGTGCTCACATTCAGAACAAGTCTTCAATAAAACTCACTCATGCTAATGTGTCACAAAACCTTTCATTTTGTCTTAGGCAAGGAAAAATACAAAAGCTCTCATTTTTGTTTCTACACATACTCCTTGGCCTTGACTCATACTATGGCCCTAATAAGGTCATTGTGCCAAATTTATGTCTAAATTGACTCTTTGTAACCAATCAAAAAAAAATTCTGTCATTGAATATATTCCTCCCAGGTTTAGATGAAAGATATTTGAATATAAAGTATAGTTGCATAATCCTTCAGATACCTTATTGGTTAAATGTTGAAAAACTGGTAGAGTTTTCTGTCCAAACAGCATGACTTTACAGAGATAAATTCCATCTGGATTTACAAAACTGATATTTCTTTCGCTGTATCAATCAGTGGAACTTGTCAATATTCTTTTAGTAAGTTAAATTTTATCGCAAAATGTGCTTGTCTAATCCTCTCAATACAAACCTCCAATAGTGGAATTGGATATGAATCTGCCTTTGTTACTGATTAACTTTGTTAATTCATTCCTGATGAAGAGCTTATGCTTGAAACATTGACTTTCCTGCTCGTTGAATGCCGACTGACTGCTTTTCCAGCATTACACTTTTTGACTCTGATCTCCAGCATCTGTAGTCCTCAGTTTCTCCTAGCCCCTGAAATAGCTTAGCCAGCCACTCATAAATATGAAAACTGCTAAAAACTCTCAAAAAGAACGAAACTATGTGGACTACTGGTCACTGATCTGGCCACCGGAAATAACAATGCCAAACACAGTCCGGTCAACACTGCACAGACCTCCTAGTGCCAATATTTGGAGAGTTGTCTCACAAACTAATCACGTCTGACATACTCATGGATAATACCATAACAACAGTGCTCCAGACAACATCATCCCATTGGCAGGCCAGACCTAACAGAGGTGATAGAGAATGGTATACAGTTAGAGTTTCACAGGGGTACAGTTGGAGTTGCACAGGAAGTCTTCGACATTGACTCTAGGCCCCATGAGGTCATATGGCATTGAGTGAAACATGGAAAGGTACTTCTCTTCCTTGGTTGAAGAATCAGTACTCCTCCATGTCGAGCACCAATGGAGGGGAAGAGCCAGAATGTGATTCAGGTGAATGTCCACCATAAATAATGGCTTTGCAGTGCCATTACTGACCAAGGTGATTGATTCCTATAAGACATATCTGCTGGACTGGGTCTGTGGCAGGTGATGAAGGAACCAACAAGGCTTCATCCTGCATCCATGGTAGATATTGCTGTGACCCTAAAACCTCTGCTGGTGACCTTACTGAAATTTATAATCCAGAAATTGGGAAGCCCTGTTTTAATCCAATTCTATATAATGGGACCAGTTTGTAACCTTCATGGACACCTCCAAATGTTTCGTTCATTAGTCCTTCTTGAAGACAAATTGTATCATGAGCCTACATTACAATTGACTTGCTCCTGTATCTCTTAATACTTTTACTAGTTCAGCTGTGTTATGCTTCATTGAGGTCCCATGCCATAAATCAAGTCACACCATTCAGAGAGTCATACAATTTTTTTTTTCTAATTACACATAGTCCCCCAATTTGTTCAACTTTTAGACCATGGTTGAAAGAAAATATGGACCAGGTTCCTGTACTGAACAAGAATTATGATTCATTACAAGTAATTACATTTTAGCTACAGGTAAACAAATATAAATCTACTACAACTAAAACTTTAATTCTCTATAAATACCCCCTTACACACACACACAAACAAATAGGGAAGATAGATTATTAGTAGAGGTATAAAAACTGGGAATTCAGTTAAGTGACCCTTGCTTTCTGGTTGTGATGATGAGGTAATCTGCCTTTGGCTAGCCAGACCCTTGTTATTTGGATATCTTACTCTTGCACTTTTACGAATTTGTAAGAACTACAGAGTAGCCAATTCAGCTGGAAAATGTCTTTGATTAATTCAAAAATCACATCTTTGGGCAACAACTGCTGGAAAAGTAATCTGTTCACTTCAGGTTTAAACTGAGTTTTCGACTGCAGAGAACAGGCAGCTTCTGGGCTGTGAGAAGATCTGCACAATTCTCTTTCTCTCTCTCTCTCTCTGTATCTTTTTTTTCAAGCTCCAAACTGATCAGCTAGTACAGAACCAATCACAGTTTTTGGCAAACAAAAACTCTATCATGGTCAACTGTCACTAGTCCACAGCTCAATCAACTTCTTGTTGTGAATAAGAGTTACATTAGTTGAGATTCCAGATCCAGAATATCTATAATTTTAATTGCACATACTGCTTGTTTGAAGAGTTGTTTACAATGCCTGCCATGGGTACCAGGTCACTTGCATTCAAAACTGCAGTCATTCTTACAAATACTTGTTTTTAAATCGGTTCTTTCACATTTCAGTCACTAGTTTTTAAAAACACAGGAATAAAAAACAATGACATCGACAACTGAATGACTTACTAAAGGCATTCAAGGGAATAGTTCAGAGTCAACTACATTGATATGACCCTTGAGTCACCAAATAGGCTACAGCAGGTAGGGACAACAGATTTTCATTTTAATGAACCAGTTGGGTTTTATGATAATCTAACAGTTTTTAATCACCAAGTTTTTGACTGATACCAGCTTCTCTGAATTAAATTCTTAAACTGGTATGGTGAGATTTAAACTCATGCTTTTATGGATTTCTAATCTAGTCACGTAACCATTAAACTGTCATTGGGGGAAGCATCTATAACAGTTCTTAGTGGCAAATTGAACTAGATGATTCGTGCCTCTGAGAGGAAGTCTATGGGAAGCTGACATGCTGAAGGTTACTGTTAAATCTAAATATATGTCAGAGAAAACCATAAAACTTTTCTGTTCACAGAGTCATCTTTAAGAATAAAGTGGCTATTTCAATGGTCCTACACTGATCCAAGCTAACATGAATTAACACAGAACAAGTTTTACAAAAGGTGTTTGGAGACCAGGAAGTAGATTTTCAACTTACAATTTCAGCCTATAACAGACTCTTTTAGGGTTTTTGTGACGCTGAGGTAGAACCACAGAAATCCTGGGTTCAAGTCCCACCTGCTCCAGAGCTGTGTAATAACATCCCTCAACAGGCTGTTTGAAGAGATCTAAAACAAGTTGTTTTGGATCAAATACCTATTATAGAACCTGGTTTATTTACATTTCAGAGATTTCAATAGAAAGAACATTGGCTTATATCCAATTTGCCAGAACAGTTTTGCTCAGATTGTAAGGTGAAAATCTATCACATGGATAGCTAGATTAGTTCTGTTATTATTCTACACAGTCTAACATGCACATAACTGTGGTATTCATTCTTTTACCGTAAGTGTAAGGTTAGCCCTTCTCCCACTCCAGATGGCTATATCTGAAGTGTTAGCTTAGCTCAGTGATAGCATTCTGCCCTACAATAAGAAAGTTGTGGATTCAACTACATACTTCAAAATTTGGGTATATACATTGTCAGAAATATCATACATCAGATAGGATTTAAAAATCAATTTTTTGCTTGAATAAATGTAAAATATCCTACAAAACTAGTTGGGATGTCATGTTGCAGCTGTACAGGACATTGGTGAGGCCACTTTTGGAATACTGCGTTCTGGTCTCTGTTATAGGAAGGACATTGCGAAACTTGAAAGAGTTCAGAAAAGATATATGGGATGTTGCTAGGGTTGGAGGAGAGGCTAAATAGGGTGGGGCTATTAAGAGACATCTGGATGGGCACATGAATAGAAAGGGTACAGAGAGATTTGGGCGAAATGCTGGAAAATGGTGTTAGATTAACTTAGGACAACTGGTCAGTATTGAACAATTGGAGCTAAGGGTCTGCTTCCGTGCTGTACAACTCTACAAGTCTATGATACTTGGAGATGTCATGATTGTATAAAATAGTGAGAATTGATTTCTGAATTCCATGTTTGATGCCTTACCTAGGATTTTAATGGGCTGAAATGGTTTAAAAAAGGGACAAAATGCTGACTTAAAATGGCTACTGCAATCACCTGACCACACAAGTTAGTCAAGTGATATCAAACCACCATGGAAATTACAAAACTGTTTGAACAGAAATTGAAATTTTCTTAAATGACACTGAAACTAGTCAACACAACCAGGTGTGAAAAGGCCCTCATCTCCAGTTTTGACTTGGACAAGTTTCAAATATGGGACATGAACAACATCACCTGCAATTATCAGGCTGGAGGACAACAAATTCAGAAACAGAATATGTAAAACCATATCATATTTCAAGGAATTGCTTGAGAGGAGCAGATGAAGAAGATTTTCAATTGCAGAAAAAAATGAGCTGGAGAATGTGTTCACTCTGCTTCTAAAAAAGGAAAGGTAGGGGCTGTTGTGGCACAGAACATATTCCCTGTCTCTGAACCAGGAGTCCTGGGTTCAAGTCCCACCTGCTCCAGACGTGCATAATAGCATGTAAAACACAGGTTGATTATAAAACATCTCAAGAAAGGAAAAGTGCCGAGTGGTTCAAATGAAACGTTAGGGCAGTAAAAGTTTAGAGGGGATATTGGCTAATGGTTCACGACACCAACTAATCAATCAAGGTCTCAAGATCAAATCTTGTGTCTCAAGGATACCCTAAGAACCTAAAACTGTGTATTGCTTTAATCTTGCTTACATGCTGTGTTTTCTTTCAACTTTGCACTTGCATGTGTGTGTATGTGTGTGCGTGCTTGACATTGTGTCTTTATTATTTTTCTCAGGGTTAGCAGATAATAAAATTGCTCTTTCTTTCACTTAGGAAAACCTTGTAATTGGCTCCTTACTGCTACAGTGAAAATCAGTTAACTACATTTTAATTGGTGAGAGGCATAGCCTTGCACTAAAAAACATAAATCTTTTGTTGCAGCCAACTGAGTTGGTTGAAAAGAGGGGAGCTGGCTCACCCTCCTTACCTGATGATTCATTTTGTTGCTGTTTGTGAGACTCTGTCATGTGTCAATTGCCATATATACCTATTTAAAAATGATTACCGTGCTTCAAAAGCAGCTTGTTTATAAGAACGGAGATTGCCTTATGAAACAGTACACTGAGTTAACCAATAAATATCGATGAATAATAAGTAAAACCACAGCCTGTGTCAAAAGAGAATGATGCCAGTTGAGAAAAGGGAACAATGGCTAATATTTGTATGAGGCAATAAATCAAGAACTTAATGGTCAAAAGGCTAAATCAAATGCAGCAAAACAAATCCTTTTTTTTTCAAGGCTTCAGTATCCTTTAGCTTTTCTAAATTAATATTCACAACCTGTAGCTTCTTTGCAGAAAACATCCTTTCCTTCCATCACACAGAGGGAAGCATCTGAGGATAATTCATTTGCCATATATTAAAGGATAAGAACAGGGTGACCGTATTAATAGGCTGAAATAACATTCCCAGGGAAACAAGAGTCTCAGCAATGAATCATGTCAACATTTCATTCCCTCACTTTTTAAAGTTGTGGTGAACAAACACCTGACAATGATCATAAATGAGAAACAATAACACAAGTTACACCACAGGTTTCTCTCCTCGCACCCTGCCCTTACAAAAGTCTAATGGTAATGATCAATGACACTGTGCTAATTGTGCCAATGCAGACCTTATATCCAGGGTTGGATACACTCTACAGTGAGGCAGTAACAATCTTGAGTAAGACTTTTAGAACTTAGCTTCACTATCTTTCAACAAAATGGTTGAAAATAGTTATAATGCTTAGCTGTTTTTGGTGTTTTTATTGGCCTATCAAAGTTGCCTTAAGTAGGTACAATCTGCAGTGAACTTTAAGCTAATCTTTGAGGGATTTTTTTTCAGACTTGCTCCTGTTATTAAATCTCTGGCCTCTATCTTCTAGGGTGATTATCAAGGTTTGATAAGTTAGTAGAAATAGAATCTTTCTTTTGCTTGATAATACTAAATCCTTTTTACACATTGAAACATGGTGTCTGAAGTATGATGCACATGTAATAGATTCATAATGTTATACCTAAAATCATTTATCAGCAGTGGATCTCCCAGGACATCACTTATGGTATATAGCTAAAAAAAGTCATACAAATAATTTTTTTTTAACTAACTGCGCGTCAATAAAAGTGTAACTTTGTTCTCCTCACATACCATGGTTACACAAGTAAATATATATATGCCTGTAACAGTCCATGGTTATATAAATAAATAACATCATATATAGAGTTAGCTACATCATTTTTCCCAAACTAAGATTGTTAGGGAAAGCTCAAAAGACCATGCTTTATCATGTTTCGATGCTTCCAACAAAAATATATTTATTGTCAAAGGGTCAAAATTTAACTTCCTAAGTGCTGAAATTCATGTTGGATGGCAAGACAGGCAGTGCCCATATCAGTTGCCCTGTATACGTATCACCGAGTCTCCAAGTCAACACTCAAGATTCCTCCCTGTTTTAACAGCACCACTGAAAATGAATTTCTACCACCTAAATGTTAGTGCTATCAGTCCCCAGGCCTTTTCAGACACACCAATGGAAAAGGAAAGGGGAGGGCATTTGTGCCATAAATATAAGCAATTTCTCTCAGATCGAAGGCACACTCAGGTTACATTTTGGGAGTGTTGGCCTCAAAGTGACACTGGTACATGTTGGGAGTCTCCAGCGAAGGCTGTACTCAGTCAACAGAAAAATAGCTGACAGAAATCAGGGGCTCGTCCATCTGAAAAGGAGACAGGCAACTGAAGAAAGAGAGTAGTGTGGAAGGACTATATATCCACAGTGAAAGGATTTGGAAAGAGCATTTGAACAGTTCCACTCAAAAACAGCAAAGCAAATGTTTCTTGATTAGTCTTTTTGGAAAGTAAATAATTTGTGGGTTGTGGGTTTGTGATGTGGTGGTTTGGGACCGGGGAATTTTCAGTGTTTATGTTGCTGAGGATGAGATGCTGTTTACAATTTTGGAGCTCAGTTGAACTGGAAAAGGACCAAGAGGTTGGCAGTAGTAGGAAAGAGTGAATTGTGAATATGACTAGGGTTGTAAAGAGCAACACAGAGGTCATTCAAATAGGCAGGGCTAGCCGGAAAATGTCTAGGTGAGCACAAGGAAAAGAAGGTAGGGCAGGAGGGTAAAGGTTGGTGGAGGAGTCAGGGGAAAAGTCAGAGGAATCAACTGAGAAGTAATTTAAAATAACAAAACATTAAAAGGCAAGCATATACTATAATAATTTTTGAGATTTTCTATTTCCTTTATGCATGGTTTAGTAATACTTTTGAGATATTGGTAAAGATAGGAGGCACGGTTAGCTCACTTGGCTCAGTGTTGATCTGATTAACACCAATAGCTGAGGCAGATTCTGTTTCTGCCTCCATACCCTAAATGTAGTAAGCACTCCCAGCACTTCACTGTTATTTTGCTGAACAATCACCAAAGGTCTACCTGTGTCCAGAGAAGTGAAGCACTGGTAAAACTATTTCCTCAAATAAATGGTGTCACCTGTCCCTGTGAACTTTAAGTGGAATTCCTCAACTTTCTGTGACATTTTGCTATCAGTAGTGGTACTGTGCCACAAGTCATTCTACCTTCCTGATGTTTTGTCCTATAACAATACCATTTTCTATGATTATTGCTGAACAAGCTATAGGAGATACACTGGTAAATTAAACAAAAAAAAAGGAAAACACAATACTTGCAATAGTTATTTGGTATTGTTCCTACTGTTTAAATGAAGAAATACAAATTGAATTAGGTTAAAGAAATTTGCCTCAGATGCAATAATTTGCATAATATTGGGATAAATTTTAATTTATATATATGTAATGGAAGTAGGGAAAAGTGAAACAAATGAATGGTAAGTGTATCTTTTTTGCCTTAATAGAAACATATAGATTTATTCAGTACAATCCACATTGATGGGGTTCAGTGTGAAATACTAGATTTATTAAAATGACAATCAAAAGTAAAATATGATCTGAACTGTAAAGAACTATTGCTCACAGGATATGTTGGTGGACAATGCAATCCATACCTTTACAGGGAAGAGGATCAGAATGGGATTTAAATTTATCTTCTTGCCCTGTTTGATACTCTAATGTCATATTACACACAAGTCCACTATGACACAGAGATTTCTTAACTAACCAATCAGCCAACAAATTTATAATGCCAATTTATTTTTTCTCTTGTCCTGCACAGTTAAACTAGAAGGGTTCAATCTTAAGTGTGTAACTTCACAAGAGCGATTCTAACTTGCTAAAAAGTAGATTTAGTTGACATGGATGAAAGTAAGGACTGCAGATGCTGGAGATTATAGTCAAGAGTGTGGTGCTGGAAAAGCACAGCCAGTCAGGCAGCATCCGAGGAGCAGGAGAATTGATGTTTCAGGCTTTTGCAACACCACACTCTCGATTGGAAATACAGAAACAAGTGTTATCACAGAAAGTCACTGGCGACCATGTAGAGAAAAAAGGGAGATTCACATTTATAAACCGATTCTCACAACCACTGCATGTCTCAAAGGATGTTAGAGTCAATGAAATACTTTTGAACTTAAGTCTTTGTTGTAATGTAGAAAATATAGCAATCAATTTATGTACAGCAAATTTCCATACTTAACAATATGAACAGGACAAATCTGAAGTTTATTTTGGGAGAAACACTTCAGAAAACCAGGGATAACTCCCTTGGTCTTTGAAGTAGTGCACAACAGCTTTTACAGCCTTCTGGGTGGCTAGAATGAACTTGGTTTAAGAGTCTATTGAAAGACATAATCTACAATAGAGTAGCACTTACTCAATACCACATTGGAGTGTAAACCCTAATTTTATATCCTGGTCCTGGAATAAGTTTTCAACTAAGAGCATTGTGATTCAGATCAAAGCTTGCTACCAACTGAGCTATGTACACAGTCCCAGCCCAAAATAAATTCTATAACATGATAGAACAAAACAAATGATGTCCACAATTTAATCTGACATTCTGCAACAGCACAATCCATGGGAATAGAAAGATGACTTTCAACTGCTCTACATATGTGCAAACATTGTTTCTGCTAGTCTTGGAAATTTGCTTGTTCTTCAAGCCATAGTGAAACAGAGTCATGATCTGATTCAATAGGATGTACGTTTTGAGCATTAACTATTTGTCCTAGTGTTCTCATTCCCTCTGCTACACCAGAATAAAACTTTAAATGCCTGCCTTGGTGATGAAAAAATTCTGTCTTTTGTTTGGCAACATATAAATAGGGAATGATTACATGCTTGTACTGAGAAATATATTATTCAATTTTGATCATGTAAATCATAATTGTCTTAAAAAAGAAGAAATTCAAAGAACAATGTGCAATTTTTATACAACTTGATGAGCAATGAATCTTACATTACCACGTAGCTACTATCACATAAAAACCATATATAAATTGTGGGAGTGTATCCTTTATAAGCACAACATAAAGTTACTGTAATTTGATTGTTCTTATAATCTCAACATTGATCATTTACAGCCACACATCTTCTTTGTTTGTGTTCACCCAAAGCATAATAGATTAAAACAAAATATCACATATTCAGCCCAAAAATGTTGGATCCCATTATTTTGTAATGAATTATAAGACTTTTTTTTTCAAACAATTAATGCATTATCACCAAACTAATTGTCCAGCAAATGTATTGCTCTATATCTGAAATAATTATGCTAGGAAAGATATATTATCGATCACATATAGACATAAAATTTATTACTTAAGTAAAAAGAAACTTGTTAAAACAGAATAGCAAATACATTATATCTAAGATTGTCATTTTACTGAAGCTGGAAGAATATTTCTTATATTTTACTGTGCTCATCATGTGCTTATATCTATCCTTAGTTCAGAGAGTATCTGTGGTAAATCCAGAGCATTTTACACATTTTTGTGATTGACTCACCTTTGGTTTGATTGACGGCAAACTACATATATGGACAGGATGTTACATTGGTGTACAGAAAAAAATTTAGAAGATGTTTGTTGGAATTTGTGGTAAAGGTAATTGAGGCTAATACAGTTATTAACATGTAAATCAGATGACCAGTTCTCGTGACCATGTATGTGCAGTTAAATATACGCATCAAGGAACCACTGCCTGAGATACTGCTCTGGAAGTTGACATGACCATGGGTCTTCCACCAAAGACACACCAAACTGCATGAAATATTGGACAATTGCTGAGCTTACCTGATATATATTCTAACTGCAGTGGAAAAATGTCAATGTCAATGGAGAGTACATTTTTATGAGTGTGCTAAATTTTATCAATTATCCTCACTGCCATTGAACATTAACTTTAACAAATGTGGAGTTTCATTCTTTCAAATTTTAATTATTATTGAAATTGGCTTTCAAATGTAAAATTTTTAAATTTCTTTTTATATTTCTGACTCTTCTATCTCGCGCCATAATTCCTTCCTTATTCATTCTCTTCACTTTTTGTTGCTGAGTTGATATCGACTGCACTATTCGAATAGACACTGAGCTGCTCTACAGTGATTATTCAGTCTGATTAGTTACGGAGATACACAGTTCTTTGCTTTGTTCAAACAGATTGCCTCGAGAGAGTGTTGTGCTCTCTTAATCTGCCAATCAGATTTACTTTGAAAGTTTAGGGGAAAATACAAAAATAACGAAAAACCAGTGCTGCTTTCTCACTGCTGATGGGAAACTCCAACCTATTAATTTATTTTTGACTCATTGGTG
The DNA here is from genome assembly GCF_037043375.1 of Chiloscyllium plagiosum. NCBI lineage: Eukaryota > Metazoa > Chordata > Chondrichthyes > Orectolobiformes > Hemiscylliidae > Chiloscyllium > Chiloscyllium plagiosum. Next base: position 27,053,981 of record NW_028270155.1, on the reverse strand, counting down.
GAATACCAGCTATGTGACTGCTACAATATCACTTGGCCAGTTTTGAGCTGCAGGAACATCAGCTTGTCTGAGACTCTGGCATCAGTTGTCAGTAAGCTCTGATAGACTGTGTAAGTAGGGGTCAGAATGAGGGAGGGCAGGAAACAAAGCTAAGGCTCTTGGGTCTAGGCTGGCAGGGGACCATCAAATATTTGTGGAGCCAGCGGAGGTATTTTGGCAGATTTCAACATATTGATCTCTATGTCCTCTTCTCTTTAGTCAACTCTGCTGCACTGTCTTCTCCTGTTTCATTTCATTTTCCCTGTCAAAGTACTTTCAAATCAATCTTTTTTTATTACACACCCCAGGAGCAGGTAGGATTTAATTCTGAGTCCTCTAGCCCAGAGGTTGAGTCACTGCCACTACAGCATGAGAGCCCACTTTTAACTAGATTTAAATTTCACCATCTGCAGTGGGTGTGCCTCAAACTCAAGTCCTCAGAACATTAGGTTGGGCTTCTTTCACCACCTTTCACCAAAGAATATGTCCATATTTTTCAATTAACCTGTTCAGAGATGTTATTATACATTTTGGAAGCAAGTGAGAGTTCAATCAGGGCCTTCTGGTACAGAGATAAGTACACTACCACTGCAATACAAGAGAACTTCTGCCCCCATTTTACCCTTATGGATGTAGTACATATCTTCCACTTTGTTACTTTATACCCATATGTCCCTCTCCAATGGTTAAATGGTTACATCCCTAACTCTGACATGCCATTGTTCAAATTTAGGAATATTTTCATAGATTTCATCTCTGTACTATTGAGATGCAAATAGAGGCAGGTTGTAGTATTCATAGCACTCTGGTCTGCTCAGGTTATGATTCTAATGGCACCATGGGATTCTGATCTCAAGTTGAAATGAATAGAATATTCATTTTTTGAAACTAAATATGGAGGGGGCCATAAACACATGAGGGTCTTCTGTTGTGACTATGCTGAGTTTTCCTATAAGTTCTTCTAAGTTTGTTATATATTCACACATGATAAAAGCATCAAATTGTAATGGATGGGTGGTTCTGAAGCCTGCCAGGATTTTCTGGGCTCAAATATCTGGCATCATATTCAAAAGGTAATTTGATAACCATTCACTTTCTGCAGGACAGGAGCACCTTTCAAGCTCTGCTCATCATTCCTACCCAACCCTGGAGATGTCAGAGACCATGCAAAATGCAGCCACACACTTTAGCAAGGACTCCCTAGATATTCTCCCGAAGGCTGCTGAGGAAAGAAGGACCTACAGATGTGAACTGAAAGCTATCCTGAATGAAAATGACAGTCTGGGCAATGGTGGCAATTGAGTCCACTGTCTGTGGACAGCTCAAGAGAACCTGTTCCCAGTGCAGCAAGCAGATAAGTTACCTGCTGTGCTCTGTCAGGGAATGCGGCAATTGTCACTCAAAGTTTCAAGCTTTTGTAAGCGTGAGTGAGAATCGGAAGTTTGTTGCAAAGAACTGCTGTACAGGAGGTTGGGTGCAAATCATCACCATCATGCGCAATCAATCAATATAAAAACAAGCAACACCGTAGTGCTGCTTCTTACAAATCTCCCAGCTCAAAACACAAAAGAAGTTAACACTCAGCAGCTCAAACACTATAAGCCTCTGACTTCCACCAGGACGAGGAGAATGTACACACTAAAGTGCTGAGTGGGACGAGGACCCAACCATCCAGACGTGAAACATTAGTTTGCTGTCTGCCTCGCTGTGATCTCCAACATTTGTTGTTTTCAGTCACAGATTATGTCTTTTTCAGCAGAGCCCTATTTTGAGGTAAACCTCACTTATTTGCCTGGTCAAGCTCCACCCCTAACAGTCTGAGCATTTGACAACAACAAGCCAGATTTATATAACTGTGACTGCTCGTGTTAAGATTGATGTAAATCATCCCTAATGCTGTAAATGTTTATGCAAAGAAATAAATTGTTTATGAAGGACTAGTGAAGGACTTTTTATTCTTTGGAGTTTAGAGAAAGAAGTTATGCCACCAGGTACACAGCAGGTCTGTGAACATCAGTGATTCCTGCTTTTGGCTTACAAGATTGGATTTGTGGACATAATCCGAATGGGCGGCGGTGTTATTGAGTGTTCATAACATGTTAATGACACAAATGTTGAGAAAGCCAACCCTGATGAAAAGTTCTGCGAACTTAATATCAAAACCTTAACCAAAAGAGACTAAATTTTTGCTTCCCATCTAATCAGTTTCCCCCTTCATCCTTTGAAAAGCTTCATATGGACCAATGAAATTCTGCCTGGCTACTCTGAATTGTCCAGGGTACGGCCCCAGTGAATATCGCCATTGTTCCAGTGAAGGTAGCAATAGAGTAATTCATCATTGTTACCATTTTCTGAGTGGATGAGTTGAAATTCAGCCCCTTTTGGCGAAACTGAAGTGTGAATTGGCATAAATTCAATCTACTTATAAATGCATCATTTCCATTGTCACTACAATTTTCAGTCACTGCATATCATTCTTAAAACTGGACATTATTGTATCATCAACAAATTTCAACTTCTCCAATGCCCTCTCATGTTTAAGTCTCTACGAAGCCCACACGACTATTATTAGTATGTTGTCAATCAGCACGATCTCCCTGTTCCCAAAATCCTTGAACTAATATTAATATCACTGTGTGACCTTGCTCTATTTGCCTTGACAGTTATCGATATTTCTCTAACCCTGCACACACCTGCTGTTACTCTCTCATTCTGGTTCACTGTTGGCTTCCCACTTCACCAGCCATTCAACCTCACTCCATCTGTACTACCTAACCTGAAGTCTGGAATTCGCTTCTTGATAGCCTCCCCTTGCAGCCTCTTTCATCAGTATCTCCTCTTGCTGTCTCTACCTCCCTTTGCTGTCTCTGTCTCGCTCCCATCCTTCAAAACCTTCTTCTCATCTAGTTTATTTGAGACATGTTTTCAATTCCTTTTTCTAATACCTCTGCCTTTCTTCAAACTTTCATAAGATACTTATGCATGAAAATGACAATTCAGGTCATCTTATTTCATCAACCTAGAAAGTTCCCCTTACTGTAGTTGCCAATCATCTTAATAAGGCTTCCAGGATTTCCTCTTCCTCGACTCTGAAATTATATTCTGTGTTGAGAGTGTGGTTCTGGAAAAGCACAGCAGGTCAGGCAGCATCTGAGGAGCAGGAGAATCAACAGGAAGGGCTGATGAAGGGCTTTTGCCTGAATCATCGATTCTCCTGCTCCTCATACCCTGCCTGACCTGCTCTACCTTTCCAGCACCACACTCTCAACTCTAAACTCCAGATCTGCAGTCGTCACTTCACCAAGTATATTCTGTACATTACTCACTCATTTTGTAAAGAAGAGCCTTCTCTTTTCAATTCTAACTCTATCATTTATTAGTGACAACCTGCAAGCCCTAGTCTTATCCAAACTGCTTAGTTACTGTTTACTGTCAAGTTCTAAAGTAACCTCTGAGATATTTGCATGTATACTGAAAAGTCCAAGGTCCAGTCTCTCAACATGTGGACTAAGGATACCTTGTGCACTTTTTCTGCCTCGAGCAGATTCTCGACTTAATGTTTGAGTGTGAGTCTGACCAGAGCATTGTAAAATTTAAGCATGACATTTTGATGAAAGGTGTGTGTTTTATATATATTTATAAATATAAATGTCATTTTAAAGGTTATATTTTAAAATAGTGATCTATGAGACTTATTACTTTTCTTAAGAATTTTAAAATATAACCACATTAGACAGTACCTCCAGAGGAAAGAACCAAAGACTGTGAAAACTGAAAATCAGGAACAGGGAGCACTGGCCCAAAAACATTAATTCTGCTTTCTTTCCACAGATCTTGCTAGACCTGCTGAGTGTTTCCAGCAATGTCTGTTTTTATTTGAGTTCTTCTAGAACTGTAACCTAATCCAGCATGTGTCAGAGAGCAGGATCCCAAAAGTGTTAATGGAAAATTGTTTTTACTGGTTTTTTTCAACAGATTGGATAAACATTGAAAGTAAGTAGCTTGTTTCTGTTTTGGAATAATCAGGAATTGATTTTAGTTTCAAAAACCCAGAGATTGAAAGTTTTTAGGACAGTTTAGAGGAGACACAAATTTGTTGCTCTCTTTCTCTGTGAGAATGTAGGGTTGTTTTCAGAACAGTGAAAAGGATAAGTTACCTCAGGAGAAAGGTTTAGTTTGAGAATTTTCCAGGCCTGGATTATTTGGTTAAAAATCTACACGTTATTAGAAGCTGAGAAAATCTAAGCTCTCAGACTATGGTATTTATGTACAAAGATTTCAAAGAAAAGAACTAGAAGGAATCAGTTAGGCCAACATTTAAGAACTGAAATAAAGGAGCAGTTTCTCCAGACTTGATTCTCTGTAATGGGTAATGTCTGGAAATGGAAGTAAACTTCGTTTTGCAATATTTTTAAGGTCTTTCAAACAATGGTTTACATTTAGTTGGCTTAGTTTCTTCTTTTTTTCTGTGTAATAATCCTCATATTCTGCTGTTAAAGAAACTGTGTAACCTCATGTAATTATATTTCAGGTTTACAAAAATGAAATAAAGCAAACTGATGATCTGTTAAACTAGATTTCAGTCTGGGATTTGACCTGTGGTATCATCAGGTGAGATCATGACAAATTTCTAGTTTCTGCACACTTTTGTTGTGAAGTAGTCCATCTGTAAAGTGGCCAGGGAGCTTTCTAATGCAAATACATTAGGATGCCGAAAGGCTAAATATCTAGTTCATTGATAAAACTTACACCTTCAAAGTAAAAGTAGGATATCATTCATTTTCTCCTGTTAGTAATGAGTTGCATTTTTACATGGATTTTAAGAATTATAATTTCAGTCTTGCAGCTGTACCCCAGCTTAAATAAAGAATCCTAAACTTTGCTTTACTTCTGTATGTGCAACTCTATATATCCATTCATCATGAATGCTGAATTTTCAAACAAATTACACCATATTAAGATTTCTTTTAATTAGCATTATGCATGCAGTTTATTCTATTTTCTGGCTGATCTTTCATCAATTGATTATGGAGATAAATGTTTTCCCTTAAAAATGTGGAGACAACAATTTTCACTCAACCACTCTTGCACATTTTGCTTTGTTCCAGGTTCAGGAGCAGTCTAAAATCTAGTCAAGCTATCCTTCCTTCATTTCTCATACTGAATAGTAAATATTGCCACGTTATTCGACTGATAGGGTTTGGTAATTGAGTCAAAGATTGTGCTCAGCCAACAGTCACATATGTTCCTGCACACATGGAACAATGAGAGTTTGGGCTCAGTTTCCTCATCCCTAAGACAGAAGCACTGGGCAAATGGTTATTTTAGATGAGATTGTTCTGACCTTATAATTTGTCTAGTCGCAGAACATGTGGGTCATTTGTCCAATGAGCTAGTAGAGAAGTTCAATAAACCAAACTCATAAATAACCAAATTATGTAGTTGAGTATTACTTTGATATAATATTCAACATAATTGCATGTAAATATCGACAAAAATTATCAATTTGTCAGTGATCACCAGGCTTCTTCTGACATATAAAATAGATAAGATGGCTTGGTTTATTGTGGTCTCATATGGAATCTGATGAGTACCTCAGGGCCCTCCAGAAACATTCATAATATTAAGATAGTTCAACTATGAATCTGAATGCTTATGAGCAGGACCACTGGGGAAAAAAAAGGCACATCTGACGATTATATCATCATTTTCACAGTTAATTCTGGTTGTATTATAAATTAAATGCAACAAAAATGAAAAGAGTTTTACTTCTGGTTTTGGAAATATACAATGCAACAAATTATGCAATGCCTCCATGTGAAAAACTAACAGGTAAGGAGGCAACTTTGAAACTATTTCTGAATCCTATGTTTACAATCACAATCATATTAAAACAGGAAGCAATCAATTAGAATCATTGAAAAATAGAAAAAATACAGAGAGAAGAATAAATACGAAAAAGATGTTTTAAATGATTTCTGTACACCATGCCCCTCAGGCCAGTGGTGAAGTATAAATTGTCATGAATGACCATCAGCACTTACAGAAACAATTTAATTCTACAGCTTCAGCCATCACTGGCTGATATATTCCTCCAAGGTCATTAACCAAGGCTAGAAAGGTCATATGATTAATGAGTGACAAGCTTGAAGAGCACTAACGTATATGAGCATGGCTTACATTAATTATATAGAGATTGTGGAAAATGAATGTAAGGGAAATCATTTCCCATCAGCCCAGAATTTCTCCCTAGCATATCTTCCCTGTGGACCCTGTTAAAATATAGGAAGAAATAAAATCCACGTTATTATTTGGTGTTAATGTGAAGCCAAAGGAAGGCCTTTCGTATGTATGTTTATGTGTGTAGCATATCTGTGTGTTTTGTGTTGCTGCTGGGAAGGATATCACCCTGCCTTCATTTGCAAGGCAGAGATTGGTGATGGAGATAGCAGGGCAACAATATTATTAATGATACCGTGTTCGTGACCGTAGGATCTGCATAAATCAAAGCCCCTCAAACTGGTGCAGGCTAGAATGTGATGATGAATCTGCAAGCTCAGTTTAGGTTCAGTGAATTTTTATCTTTTATATTGTAAATGATAGTGAGGTAAAACTGCATCTGAGCACAGGAAGGGGCCAAACTCTTAGCAGAGGGCTGATCATCATTTTGAAGCAAGGGTTAGGGGATCCTTTAGAAAGATGAGTTGCTATATTGCATTGCTCACATGAGAGGTGTGTGTTTGATAGGGTTGGGGGGGATGTGGTTGGGAAGTAGCTGTAGTGTATGTATGTGTTTGTGTGTCTGAGAGAGAGAGAAGAGAGAGGTGAAAATCTACTGGCTGCAGATGTTTGATCTGATTTTAAACATTTACATCTGCCCTCTAACAAACTGTGTCACTATGAGAGCAAACCAGAAACTTGATACACTTGCAAGAGTGGCACCTGCACACCATATTCCGCCATTTTAAGGTCCCCACATCAAAAGCTGCACTATACATTTTTTTTAAAAAAGCATTGTGTGCAGTGTGATGTGAAAAATAGTAGCTAAATCACAAAGTAGAATATTTTATGACGATATGTATGTTCTTCACCTGACCTCCATCATTACACATAAATTACTCCTAGAAAATGAGAATTAAAAAGAAAGACATTACTAACCTCAGTCATTGGTCAGGATTATTCGAAGTCCTTCCAGTTCCCCCTTTTGGCAGGAGACTATAGTATGACCAACAATATAAACACCCTTTCACAGTCTCATTCCTTGACTGAGCAAAAATTATTACAGCATTCAATAGACGTGGAGACTGGTGGAAAATTGCAGCAGGCTGCTAAGACTCAGAGTGTTGAGAAGACAATTTGAGCAGGGATTGTTCCCAATCTGACTTGGTGATCCACTTGGATGAGTTGTAATATACCAGCCTCTGTCTCTTATGCTCAATTGTTATTTTAGCTTAATATGATGACGTCATGTTCACTTGATGATGAAGCCTAGCAATAGTGAGGGCACAGATTAACAAACTAGAATGTAATCTGTATTGGTTATGTGTTATTATTTATTACGGTCATATAATTCAGTAGGGGCACTTGGCTTTTTAAGTTACACGGTGCTGCACACAGCTGTATTGTGTGTATGTGGAGACTGGGGGAGGGAGAAGCCTTTTGGTTTAAGTCTCCTTCAGAAGGCAGGGCCAGAAATGCTCTTGCTTGTCAAAACCATTTAAATGGGGTAAAAAATGTCAAAAGTTGCAATGACATTACTCCCAGAAGAACAAAAATGTCATACGGATTCAGTATCTCATTTTTCAAAATCAAAATCAAAGAACCAACAATATTTTGTGCTTGCTGAGTTTTTATTTATTTTTAAAAAAAATCTAATTACAAGCCCTTTGAGTCCATAATACTTCTTTCTAATTTCAACTTTTTTATATACATTTCACTCCTTCCAGGCTCACAGCTCCCCCAGTTTAAAAATAAGAAAGTAGACATGGAAAGCAGGGAGTAAGGCGATAAAGCTAAGTGCAGAATTGCTTTATAAAAGCCACTCAATAGCCTGGCAGTTTGGACTTGAACCTTGGCCCCTAACCCACGGGTCTCCTTTTTATAACTACCCCTGCCTCCTCCCTTTCTTCCCTTTTAGATCACAGATGATGCACTTGCCTAGACTGTTGAGAGATGTAACTGCCCTGTTAACGGAAGGTTCCTGCCTCACACAGAGGTAATTAAGCCACAGTTTCAAGGTTGCATGGGCAAAAGACAATTCAGCCTAATGAAGCATCGATCAACTCCAGCCAAGGTAAAATAAGATGACATTCATTCAAAGGTATCTTAGCAGATGTAAAACAGGACGTGAGGAAGTATTGCATTTTACTGCCATTACTTCTAACTTGGTAAATTAATTGAATGCCATGGGAAAAAAAGTAGATCTTGATGAGAAATTATTTTTCAAAGTTTAGGCAGACACAATTTTTTTTTAAAATTATGATTGACCTAATTTTAATGACATCTGTTAGATCTGTTACCATATTAGGAATTATTGAGTTCCAAACTGGACTCATTTTAGGGTGGATTTTGTATTGTTTACAAGCTTGCTCTGCAAGGGAACACAGATTGAACCAGTGACAATTAGAAAGGTTTGAATGAAACTGCTTATCGTTCTCGCAGTTTTAAAAATAAACAATTGGTGAACTGAACAGTTTGCAGCAGGGAAAGAAAAATCAATAAAAGTCATTTCAGTTTTAACGTCTTAATCACAAAATTTTATTCCAAGTCATTAACGATGTTTTAATCTTTAGCTTTCATTCCAAACAAGTCCTACTTTCTGTGTGTTTTCTCCCGAAGCGCATGTTTCATAGGTATGGTTACCTCGCTCTTAACTTACTTGGTGGCAAAACACTTATGAAAAATAAAAACCAAGGTTGATATATAAAATAAAAATATATGATCAGAAAGGTGACCTTTAAAATCAGAAAGGTCTCACTCGCTTCATGGCACAAGGATGTTACAATGCTTGTACCTTTGCAGCTGGTACCTAACGGGTAACAGAGAACAGCCTGCCAGCCTCTGATTTCTTGATAGTGTGTACACAGAACTTTGATGTGAAAGCAGTATTTGAAAAGTTTAATTAAGGTCTAATTAAAAGCAAAATAACCTATTGATTAAAATGATTAAAAGAATGACTTATTAGAATTTATAATGGAAGGTGAACTGATTCATGGATTATGAAAATCAAACCCCAGTATTTAGCATGTTCATATCCTGTCCATGCTACATAACATTCTCTCCCCTCAGACATGCATTTTAACTAGAACTTAAGGCAACAACAGGAACTGACAATTTGCAGAGATTCATCAATCAAATATTTTATTAACAAATTATGAATCTTGATACAAATCTTTAATCATGAAGCAACAAAAAAGTAAGTTACATTTTATTACAAATGTAGGATATGAACAGAGATTCATTGGATGAGCTTCTCAATATTGAGGCTGTCCTAATTTTAACTGGAATACACAGGAATCATACATTTTTATTACAGCTTCAAAAACTGTTATTAATAGGTTATGCTTTGCTTGGTCTAAGCCAACCTTCAGGCAGAATATATTAAGCAGTTTCAAAGAATTTGCTTGTTCAGACACTTTTGTGCTGATGATTGAATTCATACAGTTTTTACTAATTAAAGTGGGCTTGATTGGCAGGCCGAGAGATCAGTATCAGTGGGAAGATCCATGAATTAAGCAGCAGTGTGACGAAAGCTGATGGGTGGCTTTGTCAGCGGACATTTGGGAAATGACCACTGCAAATTCAATCACAGCTGGGGGTCAGGGCTGCGTTTGCATGTTTTATTTATTTCCCAGATCATGGCTATCTCTTTGTGTCTTGCTTCAGACCCTGAAGTTGCACTGCAGCTCCCAGACCACATTGTTACACCTCTGACACAACGCAACCTACATTGTTTGAGGGAAATCTTTGCTGTCATGAAGCAGGCAATTAAGCACGTTTCGTAATGTGAGCCATTAAATGTCATGCAAGTCCCAATTTGACATTTTGAAGAGAAATACTTCAAGATATAAAGAAATGTAGGTTTTAAATGTATAACAATAGAAGTAATGCTTTTACCTTTTTTTACACAGTGACAATCAACACAACGTAAAAGGCCCCAGAAGTATTAATTGACTTCAAGCACAATGAACACATTTGGCAGTGAAATTGCCCTCAATTATTAATTTAAATAAAACTTGATGAATTTCAAGATTGGTATTTGTTTCTGAATTTGATCTCCTTGCATTTCACCAGTATTTAAAACTTAAAGAACTTTTCCACTTGCTTTAGATTAATTCAAGTTAAAACACGGAAATCATTAGAAATTATGCCAGCTTCTAGTTATGAAGCATCAACTTTATAATTTATGAAACTTGCATCTAATTTGCTATTTCATTCTGCATATAAGGCAAGCTGAAATATTATTACAACATAAATTGGCCATTTCAATTGGTCTTTACTATTCAATACAATTAAATAATTAATTGGCACTTAATCTGAAGAATAATCAAAGTACCCAGCGTAACATGATGTTTGCCAACCAAGTGACAATCTCCTTTCTCAAATGAGCAGTTTGTCTTCATCATTTAAGAATAGACAGACAGAAAGATGCAATTGTTTCCCTTGTTGTTGGGACATTGATCCACCTCCTGTCTGTTGGTCTCAGAGGTGAGGGCAGGTCCCCCTGGAACATTTTGCTACTTGAGTATGTCAGCAAGGCTGCATTTAATCATGAGCTAAATTACTACTTATTGAGAAACAGGTATTGGCTTCTGTATTCAGCATCGGCGGCTCCCCAGTACTTAAACAAGACCAGTTGCTAATGTCAAGCCACAAGGGAAAACCTCAGACCTGTCCACTGACCATTAGCCCTGATAAAATGGACGATAAACTTGATCGGGGTGGACTTCAAGACACTGGACATTCAGTGTGGCAATATATGAATAGTTAAGTGCTAACCACTGTGCATTGCTCCTGGGTTCATGTTACAATCAGATAAATACTCATCTCTGAAAGCATTATTTAACGCTTAAAAATATAGCATGGTGTAAGAACATGGGCAATTCTACACAATATGTCAAATGGCTTTCAACAGAAAAGAAACAGCCTACATTTACAAATTGAATACAGTAGCTTATTGGGATCTATTAGACTGTTAACAAGACCTTTTTACAAGGCTAACTTGGACTCATACAAAATATTTCACAAACTTTCTGACATGTAGAATCTGTATTTTCCGAAAGTGTTTAGAAAGCGTGGATTTTATTTCAGATGTTCAAAAATGTATTCAATCATTCAGACTGATTGACACTCTCAAAACAAGGCTAAAGTAATGTGTTTAATAGATTTTGAAACCTTTTTTTAAAAAAAAACTGCTATTTTCATAATTATAGCTATTTACTTTTTTGTGTTATTCCAGTGAAATGAATATTGCTTGAATCTTTCTGTACAACTTCCATTAGAGTCAGTTAGCATCCTGCAATTATGTATAAGTCATGGCAATATTTTAAGTAAATCTTAATTAGTTTCTATAACATTTTAGGATGCCATTTAATCTGACACTATACACCATAATATAAATGTTTTCTTTCAAATTTAGCAAAGAGGCCTTCCATCTATTCTTGACAACCGTCAAATTCCTAGTCAATAAAATACAAAAGACTTCACTTCAGCACTCTTCCAAATTACATTTGCTAATTATTGCTGTACCTTCCTATCTGTTTTAATACATGTCCTATTTTATGTTGCATTTTTGATACTGCAGCTCCTAAATGAATAAAGTTGATTTCATTTGATAATATGTCTAAGATGAATGGTAGCATTGTTAGAAATTATCTAAGACCAATGTAACAAGAATTTGATAATCCTTTTGAAATTATACAGTATTGGTTAGACAGCAAGGCATTTAAAAATGTGTTCTTCCCCATGGATACAATGAAACTGGACATATATATGCAGCACATACTTCTGTATGGTGAGGTAATCAGTCAGATGCATATGTGTTTCTTTTCGCCTTTTGTTAGCTGACATGATAGCACAGAATGAAATAAAGTAAATAAAAAAATAAATGAATTCAAATACCTTCTATTGTTCAGAAATGATGCATGATAAACAGTTGTGAACAATTAGTAAATACATTTTAAAAAGCTTTGTGGTAGAAATTTTGTTGAAAGGCAAAATAAATCTCACAGAAAATGATTTTGAAACAATTCACATGTTGCATTGACAATTTTTTACTTATTTAATATGTCTGCCAATACATCAAAACATGAATATTCAACTCCAATAACTTTGGTTATTTTAGGATGACACAATCTCATTAACTTTTAAAATATAGTTTTTTTAGAATAAACAGACATAATAGATAGTTCATACCTAATGGTACAGGAACAAAATATAAGGTCCCAATTATTATGTTGTTACATATATAATTTGGAGAATTATTTTAAACATTTCCCGAAAGAGAAAAAGATTGAGCTGTAATAGAGAGTTGGCAATTCAGATCAACTTGTTATTTAATTTTGGATGGTATTTTCTGGATATTTGATTAAATGTTTTCTTTGTTACTCTTTTAACCCCAACACAAAGGTACCATTCATTATCGTTATACTAACACAAATTTAAATTGATAATATATTTTGATATTAGCAATATTTATGTTTTAAATTTTCCATAAGCATTTCATATTAACACTATGGTATATTTCACCTCTGTTCAGGGTTTTATAGGTAATGGGTTAAAGAATTCATTTTCTAAACCACGCCTTCTACACTATCAGCCTTCAGTGGCAGAGACCATTTCCATTTATGTTTTTGCTTATTCAGTGAATGTGTGTTTTCTGATTCTTACTTAAAGAAAATGAGTCATGAATCTAAACATTGTATTCCAGCAATGATCTTCCTTTTGTACAATCCTAAGTGCAAAGAGCAAGCATTAGGATTTTTTTGTCGTATAAAAGCAGTAATGCTTTGAATGGTGAATTCCCAATGCTCACACAGTACCACTCGACGTAGGACTTGTTCCAAATTAATAATAGAACACTCAAATCCTGTTCAAAATCTAAATTCCATGTAGTCATACCGCATAGTAAAAGCATAATGAAAAGGATGCAAATTTTTTTCTTTTTAAATTATACATGCTAGTATAGTCCAAAAGCACTAATTACAGTAACCTTGAGTTAAATGTTGGTACGATATAGGAATCATACTCTAGACTTTAGGGGGTTAAGTAAATAATTTTTTTGCTGTTCTGGTCGATGTGTTTAGTTCCCTTCCTGCCAAGACTCATTTTGCCATGCTATCTTGTGAGAGACACATATGGTGCAGTGAAATTGCTATCTATGAAAGCATGTCCTGGCCTGTTGAGACATCATCAAATAAGATTAAAGCAAAGTAAAAATAAAACGATAGACTGGGTGATTTTTTTTGCTTCTTCTTGAGCACATCAATAAAAGTCAGAGAGCACTTGGTGAGGCTTTACGGTTTTGTTTCTTCCTCTTATAAAAGCCAACAAACACAACAAACCCTGAACAAAAGCAACACAAATAGCCCAAAGCTAGGATTAAGGAATGAAGGATGAAATGCGATAATTTAAAATCGTTTACATATTAACCTTCGCCTCATGACAGTGGTCAAGCTCAAGCTCACAGCATAAATTATCTCCAATTACTTCAAAGTCAAACATTGCCTGTCATCTAAATTTCACCATCTGTTTGGTTTGAAAGCAGGCAATCCTGCCTGTCAATTTGACTTCCCATTTTCCCTTGCTGGACTAGCACCAGAAGGGGAGAAGGGCTATGGTTCTCGGGAGGAAACTTTTTTTTCCGTTAATATAGGAGGGAGAGGTTCAAGTGGAAAGAATTTAAATTGGGGAGGGAGAAACAATTTGCATAGCATCTGACCCCTTCTGTCAAATGTTATTCATAAGGCTGCTTAGTAAATTGAGCTGTCAGTGAAGTCTGACCCTACTTTCTCCTTAGACGTTACAAAGGGTCAAAAGCAGAGACTAAACTCAGGTACTGCAAGAGCTCTTGCAGATCAACCAAGATAATAAGCAACACCTTTTAAATTATTTCATACACAAAAAAAGTATTCAAATTTCTTTCAAGGGAATGATATTTTGTGTTTCAACTGGTAACATTTATACCATTAATATTCTGTCATTTTGGAGTGCAAAAATGTTCATGTGGGAGAGGAAAGGGGATTTATGGACACTTGTTCCAGTTTTGATCAAATTATTCCCCTGTATGTTTGCTGCAATCAGAGAGATGAAAACTGTTAGAGAGCTGAGCTTCAAGCAAACTATCATTATTCTCCATTGCCAGGCTGACAACAAGATCATAGAATCGCAGAATGGTTACAGCACAGAAGAAAGCCATTCAGCCCATCATTTCTCTACTAGCTGGCTGCCAGAGCAACTCAGCTGATCCCACTCCATTTTCCCAGTAGTGCTTTTCCGTTGCTTGCACTAGTCCCTTTCAAAAAACCATGATTGCACCCCCCCCACCTCCCGCCAACAGTGTTCCCTGTAAGCTAAACACACACAACAATTGTTGTGCCAACACCAGTTGTAGCATTGACTTTAGCTTTTGAAAGTCTCTGATGCACACAGGCCATGGAGTTTTGATTAGATTGGATTAGATTTCCTACAGTGTGGAAACAGGCCCTTCAGCCCAACAACTCTACATCGATTCTCTGAAGAGAAACCCACCCAGACCCATTTCTTTCTGATTAATACACCTAACACTATGGGCAATTTAGCATAGCCAATTCACCTGACTTGCACATCTTTGGACTGTGGGAGGAAACTGGAGAACCTGGAGGAAACCCCTGCAGACATGGGGAAAATGTGCAAACTTCACACAGACAGTTGCCCGAGGCTGCAATTGAACCTGGGACCCTAGTGCTGTGAGGCAGCAGTGCTAACCACTGAGCCACCGAGCGGCTACAATTGGCTTAGATGAGAAAAATATTAGTGGAAAGTCTGCCCTCCAGCATCTCATGCCAGCTTGTAACCACGCGCTGCATAAATAAATTATTCCTCCTGTCACTGTCCCAGTTCTTCTGCCAACCACTTTAAATCAGTGAACTTTGAATCTTGCTCCTTCCACCAGTAGGATATCTGCTCTAACTAGACATGTCATGACTTTGAACACCTCAATCAAATCTTTAAACCTCATCTTCTCCATGGAAAACGGCTCCAATTTCTACAATCGTCCATGCATCTGAAGTCCCTCTACCTGGAATCATTCTCATAAATCTTTTCCTCACATTCACGAAAGCTTGCACATTCACCCTAAAGTGTGCTGCCCAGAATTGGACATTATACACCATTTGTGGCCAAAAATCCTAAAATGGAAACATCATTAAAACAAGCCAAAAAGTCAACCTTATTGATCTAACATAAAAACCTACAAGCCATGATCTACCTTCATCTACAAACCATGTGAGAAGTTAATTGATTAATTTTAAACATTTGACAAATAATTCAGTTCTCTAAATTTTGTATGTTTGAGTCCAGCCTAAGTGTATAAAGCAATTATCAGTCTGTATTCAATGAGTTATTGTAGCATTCTCCTGTAATTAATTCACTGTGGATTGGTGAAATTTTCAAGCAAGTAGGAGAGATCCACCAACATCAGCTCTCCCTTCTTCTCCATTACCTTGGAAGGAAAAGATTTTTGATCCATCCCATACAAGACAAATGATGCATTAAGGCGGAGATTGGCAAAAGTGAGCGCTCTGTGATTTACTATGGCTCAGAACTTAATGTTTCAGTGGCAGCTAGTACACCAAGAAAGATGAGGTATGCAAATCTCCTGACAGTATGTGTGAGCTTGAGGGGTGGTGCCCAGACCTGGTATGCATACATGACCCCAAAAAAGGACAATTTTAAAAAATAATATTACCTCCTGGATTGGCCACTTTTGGTATTTCAAAGGAGTAATCAGAAAGTGTCGATTGGCGAGGCTGCAAGCAAACACTCTGCTGTGGTGTATTAGTGAGCTGGGCACAAAATGATACAAAAGGTTGCACTGCCTGTCACATTATGCAAATGAACTGCATGCCTTCCAGCTCTCTGGACTCATGTGACAGTTAGGGTGGAGTTGGTTTTGGCACAGCAACAGGATGAATGTACTTGAAATATCGAGGCTTTGTTTTGATTCAGAATCATAGGGGAGTATAGCAATATGTATTCTAAAGATGTGAATTCTGAAATGTAAAATGAACAGATACAAACCAAGTGGTCGTGCATCTTAAATTACGTGAAGTAACAATCATCCTGTGCATAAATAGGTTGTAAGAATATTCTGGTGGAGGTAAGCTCATCTGGAGCAAATTCAAGCCAACAACGTTGGGTTCTACTTGCATTTTGACTGAGGCAAGTCGAGGGCTTGCCTCCACACCTTATCCATAGCAAATAAAAACGATACCTTTCATGGGTGCAGTGAGTAATTTCCAAGGACTTGCCTTTGGGCAAAGAATGAAGAAGAATATCTTGTGATATATATTCTCTTTAACATACTCAATGCTATGTTAAGTTTGGAGCTTATTATGTTATTAAAAAACTGATGTACCCATTGCAGAATGTTTTCAATGTTCAATCAGGCATCTTTAATTAGAGTTTAAATGGAGGAACAAGATTAAACTTTTCATTCTGCTCTCACCTAATTATTGCATTCCTGTTATAGCTGGTGCAATTCTGTTCAAATGCTTAAGCAATTAGCTTTAACTGGGGTTGAGGAATGAGAGGTGTAAAACAAATTAAAAATGTCAGAGTTGCTGACATGACTATTACCACTAGATGTCTCTAATGGCATATTTACACTGCAATTTTAGCATGCCAGTGAAGCAAATAAATTGGGATAAGTACTTTTGATTTTACAGGGTACTGAACTTCTCACCCCTGTCTAACTGAAGTGTCGCCCCACCCATTTTCAAGCCCTGTAATGTTTGATTCTCGGCTGGTCATTAATTAGCACAGAGTTAAGCTTGCACCTCCAAATGGGGAGGAAGACCTGTTTTAGACAGCTGCCCACTAATCCAATTATCTGACAGCAGGAGGTACCTCAGCAGCGCTAGGCTCAACCAGTGGCCACTGCTGGGATTACAGACAGCTCCCAAAGAAGTTGAGGTAATGGAAGCCAGACTTCAGCTAAGTCCTGAGTATCGACGGGAATCACCCCTCACTTTCTTGCCTGACATCAGCTCAACCAGTAGAAATTTCCAGGCTATCTCACTGCCACAAGTGAAATAGCAAGCAGGTGGTGAGGGGGGTGCCATTTGAGATGAGGCAATTAGGTGGCCATCAATTGGCCATTGACCAGCAGGTTGCCCAACACTTCCATTGTCTCCTCAGGTTGGGTGTGGGAAGGCAGGCCACATACTGCATTTCATTAGCTTTCAACGCCCACGACCACCTCCAAATCATACTCAAACTCCCACCCATTCCCTTAAGGAGTCTGTACAAACTGGCCTGGAATTGGACTGCTCTAAATCAAAATGGAAAATCCCAGCAACTGGAAGCTCCACAGCAGAAGTAGGAGTCTCTTGGTGAGGTACAACTCTGAATTCTCAAGGACTGGAATACCAGAAAGGGTGTTAATCAACAGCAAAGTACCGTGGCACAATGACATCACCTGCCTTGATTAATCAGGACAGTGTTAGAATTAACCAACTCCCAAAACCTCTTTGAAACTATCCTCAAATTAGACTGGAGTTTGGTGTTACCCACATTTATATTTTCTAATGAGTAATCCGAATTTTTTGACCTTACCTCCACCCAGGCAAGTACAATAGAAATATGTCAGAAATGGAGAATTTTAAAGCTTTGGATGTTTTGGGGTATAAATTTCCAAAGGAGTTGACAGCTGTACTTAACTGATCATTATCCTCCAGCTGACGTTGACAATTCCAACCCTCCTTCATCCTTTACTGGGGTTGTGATGTTTTTCTTCATTTCCTTTCTAAAATCTGCAGTTTATTGAGTCACAAGAGGTTTGCATGAAGTTGAGATCTTTGCCACTTCATACTTCATGGAGTATGTAATATATTGCAGAGATAGACACATTTGTCTCTATATTTTATGCTTGTGTTCTTCCTTGTTTTAAAAATGGAATAATTTAGTTGAGGTACTGCTTAGAATTAGAGAAGATGGCTGGACAAATACTGAATTTACACCACATTTTCTTTACTAACAACACAACAATGTGCAATGCCTGACTAACTAAAGTGTTAATAAAAAGCAGTATGGGTGAGCAATCACAAATATTTTTCTGGACGTTGGAATGTAATCTCTATGTGTGTGTATTTAGTTACTGAGATTTAAGAATGAAGCAGATCTTGGTTCTAGGTCTAAGTTGGCCCTTGGCCAACAGCAGAATAAAACTTGAACGTGTGCCACTGGGATTTAACAAAACTGTTCATGTTTTTTGAGAAGATTTGTAGCTCATGGTCGCCCACAAACCTATCAAGACACCTTAAACAGCGACTAATGAACCAAAAGGATTCAATAGATACCACCAGCAAAACTGACGTCATTTACAAGGTACCATGTGAGAACTGTAAAAAACTCTACATTGGACAAACTAGCAGGAGACTTGCCACCAGGATACGTGAACACCAACTGGCCACCAATGGACATGACCCACTATCACTAGTTTCTATACATACAAAGAAGGACATCACTTTGACTGGGACAACACACACAGGTGAAACAAAGCCAGGCACGAGAATTCTTAGAGGCACAGCATTCTAACCAGAACTCCATCAATAAACGCATCGACTTAGACCCTATTTAACTTCCCTTGAAAAAAAAATCAGAAATTATTCCACCCAACTTAAGAAACCAAGACCTATAAATAGAGAGGTGGGACAAAGCACCAACACTTCACTGGAGATGTCCACTGATGATGTTACCGAGTATGGTGACAAAACATCTGAAAACAAACCTTCAAGCTCAGCGAACTAACTTACATACTGAACTGTTCATCTATGCTCTGCCAAGGGAGGCGGGAGGAGGTTGGTCAGATTTCAGAGAGCAGGCAAAAGCAGTGACATGCTTTAACATTGCCACCTGAGAGATTCCCCTGAAGCTGTCTGTGACAGAAAGGAAGTTCATTAGCATGGCAAGGTTGCAATCCCTGAGTAATGAAGGCACCCTGGTCAGAGGTTGCTGCAGACATCAGTGCCCATTGTAGCTCAAGAGTATCTGACTCCAGTTCCTCAAGGAGATGAATAATCTGCAGTATCCTGCCAAGCGAAATATGATGTACTATTTACGCCCAATCTATCATGCCCCTATGAGTGGGAGTTAGCGTTGTAATTTGCAACTGAAGGGGAGGTGCCATCAGATGCCACATGAGAAAGGAATACTTGTAACTTCACCACAGCAACCAATGTGACAACACTTGCACTACCTGGATTTTGCAGCACATCTCCAAGAAGGAACAGTCACCAGTGTCAGAGGCAGGATTATCAAGGCCTTCACACACTCATCAGGGATGACACTTAAAACATAAAATGAGCTACAACACTCAGGCGCTCACACACCTTTAGTTGACTCACCTCTCAGCACAGATACGGGGACATGCATATACCAAAGCTTTTCACCAGCAGCTTACATGGGATAAAGACACAAGCACAAAACGTGACTTCTGGTGAACACCTCACAGGATTATTAGGTACACACATTGCATAATCCTTTATTGTTTTTCATTGGCTGCAGCTTTTTGATGGCACAGAACTACCTTTCATTTAGAATTCCTAATATCCCCCTTACTACATTCTTCGTAGCAGTTATGCACACAGACAATCACAGCTCTGGGAATTGACATCTCTATCTGTATCTAACAGCATGGGCAACCTGCTCACTTAACCATGTTCATGTCTCTCAACACTCCTCCCGTTCTGCAGAAGATTGTGCACGATGAGCAGAACATGCCCAGCTGTGGATGGGGCTGGTTTGGGTGGGAGGGTGATGAAATGACATCAGACTCCTCAGCCAGAGAATGTTCCTGGCCTGAGGAGACATTGGGTATCTACAAACATCAAGTGAGAAAGCTTCCAAATAGCTACTTGTAGCTACACATCAAACAGCAATGCTTTAATGAAACCTTGGGGAATTGTAGTGACTCACTACAATTGTAGTGATCCTTATGTTTTTCTATGCAGCCTCCAGACTGGACTACTAATCCAAGAGATAAAAATGAAGAGCTGCAGACCCCAGACCCCACTCTACCTGGACTTTGCAGCACATCTCCAAGAAGGAACAGTCACCAGTGTCAGAGGCAGGATTATCAAGGCCTTCCCCCACCCTCCTGTGGTGCAGAGCTTTTCACTTCAATTGGCAATATATGTAGAGTAGGTTCAGGGTCAAATTCTGATGAGCAGGACATTAATACAGGCCACTAGCTGGAGGAGAAAGAATCAGTTGAGGCCTCTGACACTTGGAGGACTGTTCAAATACAGACCATGGCTGAGCTCAGGGCAAATGATGAGCCTCTGGAAAAGGCCATTAATGAGCTGATGGAGATGCAGAAACAAGCATGGGTATTTCTGGCAGTGTCAGAGATCAGGCACAGACTGGAACAAGAGGTACAAGCCCAAGTCTGCTTGATGCTGTGGCTGAGACATGATTGTATCTATGGACCAGATGACAGCTATAGTGGACAACCCGTTCCTGCAGAATAAATCAGTAGTTACCAACTATGAGTGGAGACCCATACTCTAGTCATGCATGCCTTCTATCACTGTTGAGAGTGAGGTGTTGGAAAAGCACAACAGATTAGGCAGCATCCGAGGAGCAGGAGAATCAATGTTGTGGGCATAAGCCCTTCATCAGGAATGAGGCTTGTGAGCCAAGGGAGGAGAGAGATAAAAGAGAGATAAGTGCCTTCTTTCACTGGCTAGACAAGAGAGGGCTGAGGGACTGGAAAATCCTTCCATACATCCCATCACCAAAAGGGGAAAGAGAGAGGTGCCATTTCACACTGACAGGGAAGAGGAGCAATAGGCAGGCATTCCAGGGTTATCCTGCTACACACCTCTCCCCTGCCAGGAACCAAACATCTCCATTAGAACAGGCCAAATGGTTGCATCTGTACCTGTGAAGGAGACCCCAAAGAGGGTAGAGTTCACTTGGCCCCATAGGGTCAGATGATGTTCATCAAAGTCATCTGAGGCAAGGAAGCATAGTCGTCAGCAGGTTTCCTAAGCAGAGCTGTGGCTGCTGGAGTAGCACCCAGATCAAACAGTTGACAAAGAAATAATATTGATGTCAGTTTGGCTGCATGGCTGTTAACCTCATATAGAACCTGACACTTTGCACAAATAACAACTTATTATTGGTAACACTAGTGCTGTGTTCTCTTTTAATCTGTTAAAGCTTCTAATTATTTTTGTTTTCCTTGTAGACAACCTGACGGGGTTGTCATCATATGCAGCAATGTTTAGTGTGCTGAGGCTGTTAGTTTTTTTAATGTGTGGGACAAAAGAAAGGTAGACTCTTATAGGGGTCTGAATGATGGGGAGATGGCGGGATTTGTGGCAGATTCAATCAAGAAGTCGAGTGAGACATATCTCACCTTTGGGAGCATCTTGCTCCATCTCATAAGCTATTGCTGAGCCATGAGTTCAGTTTCTTACCTGGCATTAGCATTGCCAATTTAGGCAGATTATTTCATATGAAATGCTTTATTGATGCCACACCTTGCCACATTAATATTCAGCTTCCTATCTTAGCAAATGTGCCAAATAAGTTAGACTTTGAGAATATTCAACATGGAAGTCAGAACGAGTATCTGGTAGCTTCAGCTCACTGCTGGCTGTGAGAACCTCCATGTTGCTCAGAATCAAATAACATCTCAGAGCACAATCCATGAGCTCCAGCCACATGAATCATTTGCCAACTCCTCATGAACACTACAGCACCTCACCAATCCACAGGATCCTTAGAAAGCACAGATTTGCATTGCAGGGTACATCAGTAACTAGTATTGAGAGGCTGCAGCAAGAACACTTAGTGTGCAGAGATATCCAGCTCACAGATTATGCCAGGCTGTATCTTAGGGCTACTCATTTGCAATCACCTTTATTCTTTATTCATTCACCTGCTCTTTATCCATTCACCTGCTCCGTCCCTGATACATTATGCTTGTATTTGATATGTAAATCGACTGGATTTTCTGCAGAGTGGCAATCTCACGCAGATTGTCAATCTGTTTTCCATGCTTCAAAAAACTCCTTACTTCTGTCAGGAGATTTTAATCAGGTGCTTCAGAATTGCAGATCCATACTTCCATTCTGACAAGATTGTCATAGATTAGAACAGTTTGGGGGGGGGGGGGGGGGCGGGATTTTGGGGGGGAAGGCACGCTATTCCTTCCATCTCATAATCAGAAATTTAGGTCCATCATCACAGACAGTCAGTTTGACAGCTGCTGTGAAACAACAAATACTTGAAATAAATGTGAATTTAGAGTACTTGGTAGGTAGGGTGCCAAGTGGATAGGAGGTAGGGTTTTCGGAGTGGATTGAGGATAAGATGCCAGATGGGTAGGGTGCCAGTGCAAGAGGGCTGTGTAACTGACAAAATGGTTAGGATAGGTCAAGGTGGTTAGGAGATATTTGTTTGATGGCTGGGGTCGATGTGCCAAGTTCCTGGCGAGGTGTTCTGATGATCGGGTCCAACAGAGGAGCTGGGCAGTCTGATCCAGTTAGAATGGGCCAATGTGGAGAAGGGAGGGTTGAACCTGGTGGCGAGGTGGACTGTCTCAGGGTGATAGAGTCATTGAGATGTGCAGCTTGGAAAAAGACCCTTCGGTCCAACCTGTCCATGCTGACCAAATATCCTAAATTAATCTTGTCCCATTTGTAAACACTTGGCCCTTATCCCGTTAAACCCTTCCTATTCAATGTACCCATCCAGATGCGTTTTACATGTTGTAATTTCACTAGCCTCCACTACATACGCATCACCCTTTGCGTGAAAAAGTTGCCCCTTAGGTCCCTTTTAAACCTTTCCCCTCTCACCTTCAACCTATGCCCTCTAGTTCTCTACTCCCTCACCTCAGGGAAAAGACCTTGCCTATTTACCTTATCCATGCTCCTCCACAAGGTCATCCCTCAGCCTCCGATGATCCAGAGAAAACATACCCAGCCTATTCAGCCTCTACCTATAGCTCAAACCCTTCAACCCTGGCAACATCCTTATAAATCTTTTCTCAACCCTTTCACATCATTGTTCCTATAGGAAGGAGACCTGAATTGCACACAATATTCCAAAGTGACCTAACCAATGTCCTGTACAGCCACAACATGACCTCCCAACTCCTATACTCAGTGCTCTCACCAATAAAGGAAAGCACACCAAACGCCTTCTTCACTATTCTGTCTACCTGAGATTCCACCTTCAAGGAACAATGAACCTGCACTCCAAGGTCTCTTTGTTCAGCAACACTCCCCAGGACCTTAGCATTAAGTGTATGAGTCCTGCCTTGATTTGCCTTTCCAAAATGCAGCACCTCCCATTTAGCTAAATTAAACTCCATCTGCTACTGTTGAGTGTCTGAGGATTTGCAACTAAGGGTGTGTGAGATAATTTAGTGGGTCAGTTTAATTTGTTTTACTCAGGAGCTAGACTTGGTATTTAATAGTCAAACTTTTCCAAAGGAACTATTTAATGAACCTTACTAAAATGCCCCGATTTCTCTAATCTAAGTGGATACTTTTGGAGGGTTCCAGGCAATGTGGAATTGCCCAACAGAATCCTCAATTTCATGAGAAATTCCATTAGAGATTGCTATGATCAGGATTGTTAGATTAGATTACTTACAGTGTGGAAACAGGCCCTTCGGCCCAACAAGTCCACACCGACCCTCCGAAGAGCAACACACACAGACCCATTCCCCTACATTTACCCCTTCACCTAACACTACAGGCAATTTAGCATGGCCAATTCACCTAATCTGCACATTTTTGGACTGTGGGAGGAAATCAGAGCACCAGGAGGAAACCCACGCAGACACGGGGAGAATGTGCAAACTCCACACAGACAGTTGCCTGAGGCCGGAACTGAACCCGGGTCTCTGGCGCTGTGAGGTAGCAATGCTGCCACTGTGCCACCGTGCTGCCCACAATTCTATAGGGTCTCCATGTGAAACTCTCACCTATACTTCAGAAATGATTATAGGGCCTCTGGAAAATCTGTGCCACTCAGTGTACTTTTAGGAGACATGCTCTTGATATCATCACTGTATCAGAGACATGTCTTCTGAGAGTATGTGTCTCATCTTAACCTAGGTCACTTGAAGCATAATATGCTAATTAAAGCATACTGCACTTTGCACCCAAACATTTTAGTACTAGCCCTCATATCTATGAATCTAATATTTGTATTTGTAGTGATAAATGTTTTACTGGATTCTTTAAGTGCACATAAACTCATCTAGCTCAATGTAATGAAGTAGAACATAAGTATTACTGTATCAGTTGAAGATACCCCGCTGGAGGCAAAATGCATATCTCTCACTTCCCAGTAGATTTAAATAGCACATTGTATTCCTCACCCTAAAAGGTTGCTCCCAGTCTTCCATATTCCCCTTATCCCTGTTCTGTGATTCTCCTCTCTACATCCTATTTCTATACTCCATTCTGTAAGATCCTTTCAATGTCCCCCAAAAGTATGGTAAACTACATTCCTGACTGATCATTTCTATCTAACTCACCTTTAACTGAATCTTTTCTATTCAGTTTTCTTTAGAGTTGCACTGCGTGTTGAGATAAGCCTCCCTTGTCAGGTTTGCTGGCATTAGTCAGTGAGGCTGGCTCACTTGGGTAGCACAGTTAGCCAGAACAAGATTTATCCCTTCCATCTGCACAGAGGTGTGGTTATGAAGAGGCCATGTAACTGAAGAGTAAAAGTAAAATATTATGGATTCTGAAAATCTACTATAACCACAGAGAATGCCAACAGATCTGACAGCATCCCTGGAGACAGAACCAGAGTTAACATTTCGAGTCCAGTATCAGTTCTGAAGAAGAGTCATACTGGACTCAAAATGTTAATAAAGTTACTGAAAAGGTTTATAATCACCAGAGCTGAAAGGAAGATGTCTACCCCATGAATTACATACCTTATACAATACAGATAAATAGTCAAATTTGTGAACAAAGTAGTTTCCCATTTTTGCCTAACAAGATTGTGCATCTGAATGTAATCCCAGTGTCTCACATGGTAATCCGTAGAAAAGATATGCTAGTGAAAACAAAAAAGGTAATTGAGTATCAAGATTCAGGAAGTTCACCTACCTGAAAAATTCTGAGAACTTAAAGCAACAATTTAACCTGCAGTTGGAAAACTGAACATTGGAAAACCCCTTCTCAATTAAATTCCCTGCTTGCCCTTCTGAAACCTCTGGACAGGCCCAGAAGATTGCGTCCAACGTTACACTTCCTATCACTGACCTTTCGGCAGACCTCACCTTGCTTTACCAACCTGAAATCTTAACCGTTTCTCTCATTTGATAGTTGGGTACTTTCAGCATCTTCTGTTTTTATTTCAGGTGTCCAGCATTTACTGTATTTTGCTTTTACATTCATTTGTTCTCCTGGTTAATCAGCATAATTCCTAATTATAATTATAACAATTGTACTCATTAGTCATAGAATGTGGCACTTAACCATTTGAAGGCCTCAATAGTCCAAGACATGAAACCTTTACCATCCTCAAGATAGGAGACAGATCAGGAAAGTGAGAAGGTGATAGGATGGCTATTCTGCATTCTACATGTGTCTTAACTTTTAAAAACCTCAATGAAGGGCTGTAAAATCGAGCCCTGAATCAGATTGCTCAAACTCATAATAGAGAAGAAAATTGAAATTCCCTAGTTAAATTGTTATCCCTAAACAACACAGTATGCAGAAGAATGAGACATTTGTACCACTAGGTATTCTAAAATATACATCCAATGGTGTTACCTTCACTGAATACAACATGATCAATATCCTGAGGACTATCATTGACAGGAAACTCAACTGGACTAACTACATAAACATAGTGATTGCAAGAACAGATCATTGGCTAGGAATACCACAGCGAGGAACTCACCTCCTGATTCCCCAAAGCCGATCCACCATCTACAAGGAGAGTGATAGAATACTCCCCAGTTGCTTGGGTTGGTACAACTCCAACAACACTCAAGAAGGCTGACTCTATCCAGGGCAATGCAGCCTACTTGATTGGCATCACATGTGGGAGGTGATAGCCTAGTGCTATTATCACTAGACTGATAATCCAGAGACAACAGTAATATTCTGGGGACCCGGATTTGAAATCTGCCATGATACATGATAGAATTTGAATTCAATAGATACCTGGAATTAGGAGCCTGATGATAACCATGAAAGCATTGTCAATTGTCAGGAAAAGCCCATTTGGTTCATTAATGTCCTTACCTGGTCTAAACTACACATGACTCCAGAAAGACAGCAATGTGGTTGACACTTAACTTTCATTACGGCAATTAGTAGTTGGTAATAAATGCCGGCTGGCCAGTGATGCACACATTCTCTGAATGAATTTTTTTAAATCTGCAAATATCCACTCCCTCTGCCACCAATGCTCAGTAACAGCAATGTGTACTATCTGCAAGACTGATTGTAGAAACTCTCCAAATATCCTTAGACAGCACCTTCCAAACCCACAAGCACATCTAGAAGGAAAAGATCTCCCCTCCAAGCCACTCACCATTCTGAATTGATATTGCTATTCTTTCACGGTCGCTGGGTCAAAATCCTTGAATTCTCTCCCGAATGGTATTGTGGGTTAACCAACAGCTTGTGACTGCAATGGTTCAAAAAGCAGCTCATCACCATCTTCTTAAGTGTAGAGATGGGTAATAAATGCTGGCCAGCCAGCAACGTGCATGTCCACGAGTGAATTCAAAATCTTTTCACTGATAAGGATTCTTAAAGATTAGTTTGAAACAAACTTTACTTACAGACTATTTAAATGCACTGTAAGTCTCTCACTTCCATTATTTCCACAAAGATCTTTAATATTTTTAGAATTGCTTGTGAATTTAGAATTAACGGTGTGGATGGGAGCAGTTGTACAACTGAAATACTTATTGTTTAAGTAGTTTTCATTCTCTGCACTCCAAAATATAAGGTGAATTGGTAAAATAACTTATCAAACTTGTAAACAAAATATTTTTGATTGTATAGACAATTGAGAATGATATAATTAGGTATTATTCAAGTATTTAAGTAAAACAATGACTGCAGATGCTGAAAACCAGAGTCTAGATTAGAGTGGTACTGGGAAAGCCCAGCAGTTCAGGCAGCATCCGAGGAGCAGTAAAATCGACGTTTCTGGCAAAAGCCCTTCATTAGGAATACAGGCAGAGAGCCTGAAGGGTGGAGAGATAAGTGAGAGGAGGGTGGGGGTGGGGAGAGTATTCAAGTATTTGCCAATTGCTAATGTGTACAACCATAGCATTTTCATTTTATATACTTGAATTACACAACCATTTAGCTATAAAATGTTTGGTTACAACAGAAATGTTTATCAGACCAGGTTTGGAACTTTGTAGTTCTTTCATGGGTGAAAAATATTGAAGAAAAACATTATTGATTAATTTTGATTTTCTATAAATCAAATAACATGGTTAATGTATAGTAGAGCATACAATCCAGCTATGATTTTATTCCTTGTTACGCATTCTATAATACTTAATATGTTGTAAATGTTAAAGTTATAGCTAGCTCTGATGAAATATTTATTGCAATTTGTTAAAATTTTGAAAAGATGCAATCAAGTTAATAAATATGACAAATTTTCACAATTAAAACATTTACATAGTAAGCTTCTGACATTAGTGTTTTTTAATTAAACTGTTGTAACAACTATAAATTGATGCAGGGTTCATAAGGAGGTTGACTAACTAGGCTGCGACAGGATTAATTCACTCTTCACTATGATTATATTAAATTGTTGCTGAATAGTCAAATGTAAGTAGACTTTATAAAAATGTATTCTTTGCCAACATTATGCCAGCAAAGTTCCTATCCTGTTGTCTTAGCTGGATGCATTCAGCCTTTATTTCATCATCCTGTTCCAACAGTTTTGCTTCAGTTCTGATCAGCTTTGCTGGTGAAAAACCTTTCACCCCTCACATTAAGAATGATGTTCATAAATAAGATTCAAAACCTAGTCACATGAGTTTTAATTTTTTTTAAATTGAACTATTATAACCAGTCATATTGTAGGCAATTATTGCAATAAAATTGCTGATAATTTAAAAAGAAAACTACTTTCTTGCCTCCCTTGGCATTTTGACAGTAGTACTGATATAATGGCTGAAGTAAACGAGGTACAGAAATATTGGCTGTCATTCTCTGTACCGTTCCTGTTGGTTTGTTATTAATCATACATGGGTCTACAAATCTGTCAAAAGTGTCTCCCAATCCGATATGGTTTATATAAGTCACTAAATATGCTTTTCTGATAAATTACACAAAAATATGCAATTAGACTCTGTGTACTGAGAGAAAGAAAGTTCGTTCTTGTCCAGCTCTGTTGGATTGCAAAGAATTTGATCTTCCTATATGACGACATTTTTGTTTATATATTAAATAAAGCTTCTTTCTTAAGTGCAGTCAATAGACTGCCTATAACAGATCTGAATATTTATTTAAAATATCTCTGAGTATATTTTATTTTCTTTCAAGGTCCCTTGTGGTTATCTCTATAAACCCCACCTATGTCTCTGTGTGGTCAGCTATCAGTGGTAGTGAGGTGGAATCGCAGGTCCTTTTCATTCTATCTCAACAAATCATCTCTTTGCCATTTGGAGAAAACCCAAATAGAAATAATTGCCAAAGCTGGAACTCAAACCCAGATCTCCCAGTACCACACTGATGCATTGATCTACTGGGCCACCCAGAGAGGCATTTATTTAATTAAATACTAATTAGCATTTCCAAGCAGCAATTGCCAGTCACAGATTTATGACAAAAATTAAACATTAGATGGTGATTGCAATTACACTATATACACATTGTAACTTAAAAAGATACTATTTAGATGATGCATTATGGCAATATATGTTCTTTAAACAGCAGGTTAATATTTAAGTGTAACAATAAAGATGGAATTGCTAACATGGATCATTGGGCTCATGTGACTAAATTACAAGAGAGATGATGTTAGCTTTCTCATCATTTGTTTTTATACATGTGCAATAATATGGCATATCATGAATGTATTAACTGGTAGACTGCTTTAAATCCACATTGAATCAGTATTTGAAATGGAATTTAGAATTTTGGTGATATGGGACTGTAAAGGAATTACAAAGTGGACCAGTAAGTATCATGCACAGTTACATGTTTTGATTCTGATCAGCAAAACCTATCTACATAAAACATAGAACAAGATATGAGGGAATGATATACCAGTCAATTAACATAACATTTACTTGCAGCTACAAAGTAATTAAATATTGCCTCAAAGTGTAGATCAAGGAACACCAAAGGCCATTGCATTGAGGCTTCACTCTATTCCGCAATTATAGACTCAAGAGGATTGGAAAAACAGAGGCAAAAATGATGACAACATTGTGGTGTACTCAGTCCTGTTTGTAGACTCTGGATCAGAACTAGGGAGGTTTTCCGGTATCAAAGAGTGTCATTCCTGGAAGAGAAAAGGAGGAGGCAGAAGTCAAAAGGGTCACACAAGGATAGAATGAGAAAAAATGGGAGTGGCCTGAGAAACAGTTATGTCAATTGGTTGACAATTTATCACCTCATGAATTCATAATAAATTAGATTTCCACATCACTTCAAATAACAAAGGTATTTAAAATACTGTCTAAATTATTTAGTATTTCATTTTAATTGGTTAAACTATCAACATATAGCGTATCACAGTAATTGAAGGTCTCATCAAATTTATTTTAACATTCGAAAACCTGACCACTGATCTCACGGTCCAATACCTATTCAGTTAAAAACCATTCATCTCAATGACTGAACGTGAGTTATCTATGCATACACCCAAAATCACAGATGTCATCAATAATCAATAGTCCATGGCCCAACAGAGGATCATCATCTCGTAGCGCATACAAGAATTTTTATGGAAAGATATTCCAAATTTATCTCTGAACCTATGACAGAAAATATGTTTCTGAATATTTAGTGATGGCATACGTCCTTAAAAGTTAAGGTTTTCTTTAGACCTTCTATGAGTAAAATGTAATTATTTAACAATAAAGACAAAAAATACTTCAAGATGCTAAGGAAATGGAAGTGTAGGATAAGGCCCATTGAGATCTAGTTTTAGCAACCTAGTCTCACACAGAAAATGGAATTAGTGTTGTGAAGAGATGTGATCCAAATACTAATTTTAAAATATTAGCTGGATCCGTAAAATATATTTTGAACTTATTCAAAAAAAGACACTTTGCCAAAGAAGTGGCACTGTTACAGCAGTAACATTAAATACCTGTGAAAAGAAGGAAGTTGAGATAGGGTTGGATAATCGGGCAAACTTTCACAGAGAGGCCACAGAGACCAATTTGTAAGTAAAATGGGACAATTATATTTTTTGGACTCAGTGACAGTGACTTGTCTGGGAAGTAACAGCCCATTTCTCCCTTTCTCCTTTTTTTGTAAATCCTTTTCGCAAGGTGTGAGAGTTGAAAATACACCAAATGATCCTGAAGAGGATTTTCTTTGGAATCCACTCAGCCATCTAGAGAAAAGAGAATGTAGCCAGCTACAACTGATCTAGGAAGACACCCTAATGCCAGTAACTTGCATGGAGCAGAGTAATTTCAAAATCAGAACACCATATTGAGAATAATCCACAATTTTTCATTTTTATTGAGTTTAACCTTTATTTGACCAAAGTACTTTAAATTTAATACTGCTCAGGGTTTTTTTTTGCTACTCCTTATGTGTGTGATGTTAGTTTCTTAGAATTGTAGATAAGTCAGTTGTCTATAATTTTTGTAGCTTCATTTGAGTAAGGTTATTTTGTTTGGAAAATAAACGAGTTACTTCTTGTTAACTAAAGGAACCTGATAGACTTGTTCTGAATTATGAACCTGATGCAGCCTGAAACCAATATCGTTGGCCATATCACCAACCTGGGTAAATTTTAAAAATGTTGTTACCAATGGCGGAATAGGACCAGAAGAAATAGAGTGCACACTTCTAACCTTAGTCATTGACATTTACTAAGTGGCAACAAATTAGTCAAGATGCTAATTCTGCAACATGCAGATTAATGTGGCTGAAGCGAAAAGCTCTTACGCTCAAATGAGGAGTACTTTTTTCTTATCAACAAAAATCTGTAGCTCCTAATGGAGCATGATAACATGCTTACAAACCATTTATTTCAGGACTAAAGGATTCTGTTCACAATTTCTCTATTCTAAAAGGCTGCTGATAGATAGGTTGTTAAATGTGCTTTGGATGACTGGAGGGAAGCCATTGCAGCACCTATACTGAGAGGCAGAATTATGATTCACAAACCCCAGAGAATTGTTTAAGCAGATAATTGTCATGATAGATGGGGAAATGCAATGGATGTTGTGTACATGGAAATTCAGAATGTATATAGACATCTGAAAGCCTACCATAACTGAACTAATAAAACTCATTTATTTTATCAAAAGGCCAAAGGAACTTTCAAAAGGAACATTGATAAGATGGGGAAATACAATAAAAAAGAGATCGATGAAATTTGTGGTCAGTAAGTATGTGGTGTTACCTTTTGGTTAACTAAAGGTACCACAAACTTTGAATAGTAATGTAAGATAGAATGAAGGGTGCAGGTTCACTGAGCATTAAAGGAAGCCACTAAGATGGTTAAGGCTATGAAATAGAGCAAATCAAAATGTACATTTTATTTCAAGAGGAATGTAACGTAAAAGCAAAGAGATAAAAATACCCCGATATAATTCTGTTGTAAAATTTGAGATAGAATACAGTCTGCAGTTTGGGGCTTTACATTATACAGAGGACACTGAGGCTTCAGAGAGTATGCTCTATTACTTCATTGGGTTAGTGCCTCTTATGAGGAAATACAAACATGAAGGAGGTCTAAAACTGTTTATGTTTCAGAACAGCAATGCAAATTATAAGGTATTATAGATATTATAGAACATTATATGACAGGGTATATCAAAGCAGACCATTTTAGGTAGTTTAAGGGGGTTACGAATCAAGAGCTGAAAATGTGTTGCTGGAAAAGCACAGCAGGTCAGGCAACATCCAAGGAACAGGAGAATCGACATTTCGGGCATGAGCCCTTCTTCAGGAATGAGGAAAGTGTGCCAAGCAGGCAAAGATAAAAGGTAGGGAGGAGGGACTTGGGGGAGGGGCGTTGGAAATGCAATAGGAGGAAGGAGGTTAAAGTGAGGGTGATAGGCTGGAGTAGGGATGGGGGCGGAGAGGTCAGGAAGAAGATTGCAGGTTGGGAAGGTGGTGCTGAGTTTGAAGGTTGGGACTGAGACAAGGTGGGGGGAGGGGAAATGAGGAAACTGGAGAAATCTGAGTTCAACCCTTGTGGTTGGAGGGTTCCTAGGTGGAAGATGAGGCGCTCTTCCTCCAGCCGTCGTGTTGCTATGGTTTGGTGATGGAGGAGTCCAAGGACCTGCATGTCCTTGGTAGAGTGGGAGGGGGAGTTGAAGTGTTGAGCCACGGGGTGGTTGGGTTGGTTGGTTCGGGTGTCCCAGAGGTATTCTCTGAAACGTTCCACAAGTAGGCGGCCTGTCTCCCCAATATAGAGGAGGCCACATTGGGTGCAGCGAATGCAGTAAATGATGTGTGTGAAGATGCAGGTGAATTTGTGGTGGATATGGAAGGATCCCTTGGGGCCTTGGAGGGAGGTAAGGGGGGAGGTGTGGGCGCAAGTTTTGCATTTCTTGCGGTTGCAGGGGAAGGTGGAGGTTGGGTTGGTGGGGGGTGTGGACCTGACAAGGGAGTCACGGAGGGAGTGGTGAGCCACAGGTAAAAGATTAATTGCTAGAGATTTAAAACAGAGGCTAGGAGATTAACTCTTTACAGACAATGTTGAGAATTTTGGAACTCACTTTCAGAGTTAGTGGTTGTGGGAGAAACTAAGACAACTTTCAAGATTAGATTAGAGAAAATAAGTGGACGAAGAAAAAGGGATTGAATGGCTATGGGAACATTTGAGTAAATGTAATTAGTTCTAATTTCAAAAGCAGAGGGTAAACACTGATAATGGGCTCATTGGGCCAAATGGCCTTTTAGCATCTTCTAATTTCCATGTATTCTTATGAACCCAAAGGGAGCCACCTCCTGTAGGCAGATCTATGACCAGGTGGATGAAGCACTATGCCTGTAGCATTAAAGATCATGGCAGCTTTGAACCTGCTAGCCAATATCTCCCTTCAAACTTCAACATGTAGCAGATGATGGTGATACACAAAAGAGTCCTTCAACCTTCTCCCAGGTATTCTTCTCTTGTGAACAGACTAAAGATATGGATTCGATATGAAATTTGACAAAACCAACCCTTCTTTATTTAACTCTAAATGGTATCAATATAAACATACATTCATTACAACATTTACTTCTTCCATCATCTAACTTAATTTCAACTTTAACTCACATCATTCAACTTCACTTTAACTTAATTCACATTTAAGTGTAACTTTAACTGTACGTTTAGCTTGAAACAAACACCATCCCAATTCGAGTGAAGTGGCCAACTTTTACTCTTGGGGTAGATCTTGCCTTGTGGTCCTTTGTCTCTCTGAAGGTAACTTCACAGTTCGTTTGGTCTCCAGTATTGACTCCAGAAATCCTTTGTGCTGTTAACTTCTATCCCAAAGATTTCTCATTCTTCGAGAAATGTCTCTGGTATTCAACCAATGAATTCATCAAACCTGATCACAGTGTTCAATCCCAGCCAATGGAGTTCATAAATATTTCCCAAATGTCTATACCAAGCAGTCACATACTGAGCTCCATATAAAGTAGCAGTTGCACGTGTATCTCTAGCAGATCACTATGACACCCCCCTCACATGGTCAACACAGGAAATTGCAGGTCACAGCAGGTCCTGACTGCAGATCAGAATTTAAACTAGCTTGGCCAAAGTTCCCACGTGCTTAATTGTAGCTCTCAAATAGTCCTGTGGCCATTTCTGCTGCTGGTCACCTGACTATAATGGTTTAGTGGTAATGTCACTGGACTAATAATCCAAAGGCCTCAGGTTAATATTCAGGCAGCATGCATTCAAATCCCACTGATAGATGGTGAAACTTGAATTCAATCAAACAAATATGGAATTACAAACTAGCCTACCAATCACCATGCAACCATTTCCAACTGCTGTAAATACTCATTTGTTGCATTAATGTCTTTTAGGGAAGGAAATCTGCCATCATTGCCTGATCAGGCTTACATGTGATCCTTTGGTATATTAGGGATAGGAGTAAATTACTGGCCGAGCCAATTATGCACATATTCTGTGAGTCAATATTAAAGTATTTGA
The DNA here is from genome assembly GCF_037043375.1 of Chiloscyllium plagiosum. Classification (NCBI taxonomy): domain Eukaryota; kingdom Metazoa; phylum Chordata; class Chondrichthyes; order Orectolobiformes; family Hemiscylliidae; genus Chiloscyllium; species Chiloscyllium plagiosum. Next base: position 27,019,367 of record NW_028270155.1, on the reverse strand, counting down.
AATATTCCAAATGTCACTGAAATGATAATGTAACCATCTTATACAAAACTCAACTTCTAATTAGTAACAGTTTTCATTTCCTTTTTCATTGTAAGAATGATGAAATTTTGTTTTTCAATGGTCCATTTCAAATTACGTTTTTGCCTCCACTTCTACCTACACCATCTGGGTTAAGTGGTCTGGAATTTATGCTGCTGGAGCAGTGGTTGTTGTAAAATTGTACAATTTCTTCAACCTCTCCCAGTAAAGCCTGGTTTTAATTTTTCCTTTTAGGTTCAGTTTTCTCATACATAGGGCTGAATTTTATCACAAATCACCGAAGTGTCAATTTGTCAAGTTTTATAGTAGATGTTTCTCTTGTGAGCCCAGCAAAATTTCTCATGCTATTTTCTGAACTTCATATCATTATTAGCTATGCACCACAACTCTATAGTGTCCTGCTCATCCTATCTCCCATCTTCCCTCTTCCCGGACATGGAAGTGCTTGTCACAGTCTAGATTTCCTAGGATTTCTGGCGAGATTTCTAAAGTACAGATGTTCACCCAGTCAAGTACTTCCAGCCAGGAGATGCCCTTGAAGTTAAGGGGGTAACCAAAGAGAGATAATTCTGAGGGCATGGCTGATATTTCATTGCAATTGTGTACTTTATGAATATATTGCTGCTTACGAACGAAGCTATGCACGTTTTAGGTTCTTAATGTCCTCCCATTTCAGAATCCTGTCTAAGTGAGTGCTATATTTCTCAAAGCCCAGTGTACATTAACAGCTTTCCATTGTTCCATGTAGGAGTATTACATACTGGAAAGTCTTCACGTGATTGAAAGTTATCATTTTTATTCAGCAATAACAAACACAAAGAAAAAGAAACAAACAAAAGCTGCATATGCTTCTGTGGTTACAAACCATAGTGGTGGACCACCAGGAGGACTGCAACGGTTCAAGAAGGCAGTTCATTACCACCTTCTCAAGAGCAACTAGGAACAGGCAGTAAATGCTGGCCAGCCAGTGATGTGAATAAATTTTTTAAAAGTGTAAATTTCAAGCAAGGACAAACCTATAGGCAATGACTGATCATGGCACCCAGCTCATATCTAATGGAACCAGATGTTCCCCCTGCCTGTGAATGACTTTGACAGACAGCCCTGGCTGAAGACTGGCTAAACCCCTGACTGATCTATATGCAGCTCCCTGACTGACTTGCCAAACCTCCCAGACTCATTGCACTGGACCTGGAGGATTGACCATGGCCCACTCTGGATATACTGATGTAGACCTCCAAGTCTAACCACTCCAAGTGCAGATTTATCATATCCAAGTTGTTGGACTGATATGGAAGGCTGTCCTTGACTTACTGTGCCAGGGCACCCTGACTGAAGGCTATGTCCTATGACCTGACTGAAGATTACCACCCCTCTTGCACTTTAAGACATGGCAATATGGTTGAGTATGTTTGCCATGTACACTGTTGGTATGTGAGGCAGGAAAACGATAGATATAGCACAGTGCCATACAGCAACACATACTCACTTTGAATGGATCACTGCTACCAAGCATGACAAGCTACTTGGCTTTGTGGCTGCATTAAACAGCAAGGCAAGGCAGAAGTACTGTGGGCCTTTGAGTCCTGGATGAGGAGGGTAAAATTAAAGAATAAAAAACAAGGTACACATGCTGTGAACTCTCACCCAATATTCCCAACTGAATCACCACTTCAGTCAGGGGCTGAGAAAATTCTGCCCATAGATTTAAATATGTGCAGCACAGTGGCTCACAGTGCCAAGGACCTGGGTTCAATTCCAGCCTCAGGTAACTGTGTGGAGTTCGCACATTCTCCCTGTATCTGTGTGGGTTCCCCCAGGTTCTCCAGTTTGCTCCCACAGTCGAAGGATGCACAGGTTAGGTGGATAGGCTATTCTAAATTGCCCATAGTGTCCAGGAAATGCAGGGTTATGGGGAATGAGTCTGGGTTGAATACTCTTCAGAGGGCATGTGGACTTGATGAGCTGAATGGTCTGCTTCCACAGTGTAGAGATTCTATAACATTGATTGTTTCAATATTTAAGTTTTTAAATTTACTATTGCATGAAGCTATGAGGCAGCAATGTACAGCTATAGGTGCAAACCATCCTGTTACATGGCATACTAGAGAACCAATGCAGTATATGACAAGGTTATCCTCACTGTTTAAAGTTTAGAGTGTGGCCCTGCTTGTTTTTTCATCATTAGAAAGAAAGAAATATGTTTATTTAAATGATAGTTTGCACAATTGGTAATCAATTAATAGCTAGACATGATTTTCAAATTCCTTAAAAAATAATGTAATAGTTTCAAGCAATGAGCAATAGTTCTTATTTTTGATCAGAATTTAGATTTTTCAATTACAATCTGGCAATATTCCAGAAGCTGAAATGCTAGGAACAGCAAAATGCCAGCAAGCCCTTTCCAGTTAACCCAACCTCAGTTTCTGCTCTTGTCATATCTCTTAATCCCTTCTTCACAGAAATATGTTTTATTTTAAATTATCCATTCATGGGATGTAGGCATCATTGTCTGTGCCAGTATTTATTGCATGTCATGAGCTGCCCTTGAAAAGGTGGTGGTGAGCTGCCTTCTTGAATAACTGCGGTCCATGAACTGTAGGTAGACCCATAATGCCGTTAGGAAGGGAGTTCCAGGATTTTGACCCGGTGATAGTAAAGGAACAGTGATATGTTTCCATATTGGGATGATGTGTGGTGTGGAGGGGAACTTGCAGATGGTGGTGTTCCCGTTCATCTGCTGCCTTTGTCCTTCTAGCTTGTAGTGGTCATGGGTTTGGAAAGTGCAACCACATCATGAATTCTTTTGTGTTAATTACTTCAATAGCCTAGGTCAATATTAGGTTGATTAGTTTCTTACTCCTAACTTCCTCATTTTAAAACTTACATCTCCCCGTACTGAAACTGTTTCTCATTCCACAATTTTGGTTACCCAAATCAACTTTCATAATGTCAGATAAGTTTTCTGTTACTCCACCTCAAACTCTCCTCTTTTCTCAAGACATCCTGCCATTTCGATTCCTGGAGTCGTAGAGTTATAGAGTCATAGAGATGTACAGCACAGAAACAGACCCTTCGGTCCAACTTGTCCATGCCAACCAGATATCTCAACTCAATCTAGTCCCACCTGCCAGCACCCAGCCCATATCCCTCCAAACCTTTCCTATTCATATACCCATCCAGATGCCTTTTAAATGTAGCCTCCACCATTTCCTCTGGCAGCTCATTCCATACACATACCTCTGTATGAAAAGATTGCCCCTTTGATCTCTTTTATATCTTTCCCCTCCCATCGTAAACATATGCCCCCTAGTTCTGGACTCCCCCACACCAGGGAAAAGGCTTTGTCTATTTATCCTATCCATGCCCCTCATAATTTTATAAACCTCTATAAGGTCACCCCTCAGCCTCCGCGCTCCAGGGAAACCAGCAGTAGCCTGGTCAACCTCTCCCTATAGCTCAAATCCTCCAACCCTGGCAACATCCTTGTAAATCTTTTCTGAACCTTTTCAAGTTTCACATCTTTCCGATAGGAAGAAGACCAGAATTGCGCGCAACGTTCCAACAGTGGCCTAACCAATGTGCTGTACAGCCGCAACATGACCTCCCAACTCCTGTACTCAATACTCTGACCAATATAGGACAGCATACCAAACGCCTTCTTCACTATCCTATCTACCTGCAACTTCACTTTCAAGGAACTATGAACCTGCACTCCAAGGTCTCTTTGTTCAGCAACATTTCCCAGGATCTTACCTTTAAGTGCATAGTCATCTTGGTCACTTGCTTCTGGCCACGTTCAGGGGTAAAAAAAATTTGCTGCAGATGTAAGTCTCAGTCATTTTCAATGGAATTGTTTAACAATGTTCATACAATCACTATGCTTTTTGAAAAAGCAGTTAACAATTGGAGGATCGCACGCTAGTAGAGGTCAAGTGTAGATTTTCTTTTGCATGAGTGAATTAATTTGTGACATATTCAGCGAACAAAAGGTTAAGTACAAGGTGGTACTGCAGTAGGCAACCTGCACACCTGTGGTGATAAGATAATTTAAAGGCAATTAATGCACCACATGAGCACCCATACTTAACCCTTTATTCATTAACTGTGCTACAAAATTGGTCTATTAATTTAATTATTGCAATTGGGTAGTCAAAACAGACTGTTTTCCAATTACTATTTATAGTACCTTTGTTTTGTATTTAAGCAATATTTGCTTTAAATCTGTTTATCATGAATATGGAAATAGTTTTTGCTGTCTGCAGGCAGGCTACCAGAATTTACAAGGGCAACCTTCAACTTTCTTTGAGATACTCTGCATCGATCAAGAATACATATATATTTTTATATAACATATATTATATACATATATTTTCTGTGTTGATGTGCTTGAAATGCAATTGTAGAATTGGTAACAAATTCTTCATTTAAAGCATTTCGTACAATGGCAATTAGAGGTTGCAGCTAATACCTCATAAAGCATTTTCTCTCTTGTGCGACTATTCCCATTTCCAAAGAATTTCTCTCTTGTCCAAAAAAGGTACTGTTCCCAACTCTGAGCCAGTTTCAAGTTCCACCTCCTCCAGAAGTGTATCACAACGTATCTGAACTAGTTAATTTATTTGTTTTTATTTATCATATTTCCTTAGAAGCAAAATCATGAAAGTTGACTCTGCCGCACATTTCCGCACACCTTTGTTCTGAAAACAAAGCAATACTAATCTGATTCATGTACCACTTTCAAATATTCTGCCACTAACAATGGGTAGGAAATTGTGAATTACTTTGGTCTGGCAAAAGTGTCAAACACATGGTAGGACTGTTTGAAACATTTCTGTGATTGGACTTTTTCAGAATCTTTCTTCAATTCCTCAAAGCTCAATCTTCCTACCCAGGTCTTACCTAAATTATTCTTGTACTGGGTGGCACAGCGGTTATCACTGCAGCCTCACAGTCTCAGGGACCCCAGGTTCAATTCCACCCTTGGACGACTTACTGTGTGGAGGTTGCGCATTCGCCCTGTGCCTGCATGGGTTTCTTCCAGGTGCTCTGATTTTCTCCCATAGTCCAGGGATGCACAGGCTAGGTGGGTTAGCCTTGGGAAGTGCAGGATTACAGGAATAGGTGGGAAGCTCTTCAGAGGGTGCAGTGTAGGGATTCTATGCAACCAGTGCCATGGCAGTACACTGCTGCCTTCTGCTATTGTTACAGCAAGTGCAAATTAATAAAGTCAAAGCTTTAGAAATTATGTTAGGATGCTCTTTGCAAATGCAAGCACACACCCATACTACTCCTGAGAATATTTTGGCAGCCATAGTGGTGTGTGTGTTCATCGAAAAGACCAGATGATCTAGTCCACTGTTCTTGAGTGGAAAGGGAAGCTATAGGAATGACCAAAGATGGAATTTGCAAGACTTTGAACAGGGAAGGTAGTGAATTGTACTGGATTAGGTAAATGCTAAAGAGCAGGGATATAATCACTAAAGAAGCAAGAGAATTGGGGCATGTGCATCATAATATGTGGACATCACTTACTCAAGTCTGGGTATGACATATGCCAGTTCTATGTGAAATGAGTTTAGGGTACAAGTTAAAATTTTACAGAGAAAATATCTTTGGATTTGAGCCAGTCTAGCACTAGGCTTGAACAAAGGTATATAGATCAACAGGTCCTTCACCACGCACTCCACAATTGCTGCCACTGTCTTATCAGATGGAGTGCCGGTGTGAGCATGCATGTGCAAAAAGCATCCTAATATCATTTCTAAATCTTTGCCTTCATTAGTTTGCACTTGCTGTAACAAAAACAGAAGGCAGCAGTGTAGTGGCAATATCACTGGTCCAGTAATCCAGTTCCTTCCACGAAAATTAGATTTTGAAGTCCCTGGTGTGTGGAACCCAGAATGTGGAGATTCGACCAGGGAAAAGTAGATCTGTTCTTCATGGATTTTAATTGGATAGCCAGGGTCATAAAGGGTCATGTGGGGTGGGTACGGGGACATAGCGGGCTTGAGGGGCCAGAGTGATCAATGTAATGGCATAGGGTGGCTTGGGCAATGCGTAAAGAGTGTGAGGGGTTGTGATCAGAATGGTAATTTTATGTTATATAGAGACCATAAGATATAGAGTCAGAATTAGGTCATTTGGCCCATTGAATCTTCTCTGCCATTTGATCATGTCTGATATGTCTTTCAATCCCATTCTCCTGCCTTCTCCTCATAACCATTGATCCCCTTACCAATCAAAAACCTAGCTATCTCTTTCTTAAATATGCTCAATGACTTTGCATCTTTATTTTTAAACATTGGCCACATTGCTAAAGTGTCAAGGTAGGCTCAGTCCACCTCCGCAACTGTCAGGTTCTTAGGCTCTTCCTAGATCTTCAGACCTGACACCCAGTCCGGCTCACCACTCCCCAGGATGGAAAATGGGATATGCGGGCAGGGAGTTTTATAGGTCAGGTTCATAAGGCCAGGATCTCTCCCATCACTGCACACCTAACCCAGCAACAAAAGTCAGTCTTAAGTGTGGAGGTAGGCCGAAAAACACAAGACCTTGCACTTGGGAATACGTTGGGTTTTCTTTCACATTTACCTTCATCTCAGCTTATTGGGTACTAATAAGAAAGTAAACTGCTAAATGTTAACAGGCAAGAGGTTCTGTCACCTTCAGGCTCCAAATTCTAGGCACCATTTTTAAAGGCACCCAGATGGCTTTTACTCACTCCAACCCAGCAGCATTATTCAATTTCTACTCATCATGCCCATGCACCTCTCAGAAGTCAGGCAGCAGGCCTGCCAACATGTTCAGTGATGCCTCTCTGGAGATTGTCCTGAAGATTATCCAGGAGAAATGGGAAATGTTTTTCCCTGGATAATGCAATTCCGAATGATAAAGGCAGTCTGGAAAGAATGGTAGCGGATGCATCGATTCTCCTACTCCTCGGACCTGCTGTGCTTTGCCAGCACCACACAATTCGACTCTGATCTCTGGCATCCGCAGTCCTCATTTTCTCCCCGTAATTTCCCATGAGCAGATTAAGACAATCTGGCTTCAAAGTCACAACAAGATGTACTTCGGCAGGGTGTGTATCATTCACTATTTAATTAATCATATCCCTTTGAATGTGAGTTATTGTGTGTGAAAGTTCCATGCAGTGACTACCTTACAAAGATAGGGTGCTAGGCCTCATCATCAGACAACAACCAGCTCCAACAGTAGAGTTTATAACCATCAGCTCTTGCTATTCGATGGCATTACGAGCACTGAATCCTCCACTATCAGCATCCTCAGAATTATGATTAACCAGAAAGTGAACTGGATTAACCATATAAATACAATGACTGCAAGAGCAGGCCAGAAGCTAGGAATCCTGCAGCAAGTAACTCACCACTTGACTCACCATCTACAAGGCATAAGTCAGTCATGTGATGGAATACTCCCCAGTTGCCTGGTTGCATGCAGCTCTACCAACACTAAGGAAACTGGACACCATCCAACACAAAGCAGCCTGTTTGATTGGCCTCAAATCCACAAACCCTCACTGCCTCCACCTCTCTGAGTCCCTTACAATTTGTAAGTTTCAGTAAGGTCATCTTTCATTCTTAAATTCCAATGGTCACAAGTCAAACCTACTCAAGCTCTTCTCATAAGACAATCCATCACACATGGTATTAGCCCAGTAAATCTTCAATACCAGTATATCTTTCCTTAGATAAAGGGCCCAAAACAGTTCACAATATTGCAACTCTGGTCTAACTAGTACCTTGTAACGTTTTAATGAAACCTCCCTATTTTTATACTGTATTCCCTTTGAAAAAAATAACAACACTCCATTTACCTTCACTATTGCTGAACTTGGGATGCTAGCCTTTTATGATTCATAGATAAGGACTCCCAAATCTCTCTGAAATTTCCTGCAGTCTTTCTCCATTTAAATAATATTCTGCCACTCTATTCTTCCTGACAAAGTGCATGACCACATATTTTCTCACTTTCTATTCCATCTGCTAAGTGTTTTCCCATTCACTTAACCAGTCTATATCCCTCTGCAAAACTGTTCTTCACCATTTGCCTTCCAAGCTATTTTTGTGTTATCTGCAAATTTGGCACTACTGCTTTCACTTTCCTAATCTAAGTCATTGATATACATTGTAAATAAATATGAATAAATATAAAAAGCTCTAGCATTGAATCCTGTGACACTCCACTAGTTAGAGCTTACATGCTGAAAAATGCTTCTCTTATCTTAACTCTCTGTCTTCTATTATTTGGCCAATCCTCCATCAATGCTAAGATACTGCCTCCAACACCATGATAGGAAAGGTTTTGGAGGGATATTAGCCAGGAGCAGGCAGGTGGGAATAGTTTAGTTTTGGAGAATGTTCAGCATGGCCTGGTTGGACCAAAGGGTCTGTATTGTATGATTCTGTGACTGTAGGTTCTTAACTTATTGCATAGCCTAATGTGCAGATTCCCTCAACTGCTCTGATAAACGTTTGGAGAGAGGAACAACAGACCAGCAGATTCTGTCTGCTTGGTACTTGACAGTTCAGACTAATCTCACGTATTATTCTCCTTGTCCTTAAGATACCTTGTACCCTCAAGCTGCTTATTTATATTTCCTAAAATACAAGTTTAATTTTCACTGGTATCTTGTTAGATTCATTGCATAAAAGCTACTGTAATGACCTTCTTGAAGCTCCCTTGCTTATATATGCATTTCAGTGACTTGAACAGCATGAAAATGCTTCAGAAAGTATTCAAAAAGCTAATTAAACTTTGGGAGAAATGTGATGTAATGGATCATTTCTGAAAAAGAAAAGACTATGGACCGCATAACTGACAAAGCTCAACCTTTAGAAGCAAAAATTATTAATTTTGATGTTTCTTAGTGCTTTTGAATAAATTACTCAATTCTAATGAAGTTTGGGAAGGGTTAGCAAGTCTGGTTTGAATCCCTAACTAACCACCTTCAATCTTTGAACTTAAGGCTGTATATATGGTCACTCCATAATGAGATATTCTCCTCAAAAACGTGTGGTTGTGAAAAAGCTGTGTGGTGTGATGAAATTTATATCATGCCATACATGCAACATCATTTTTTTAAATGCTTATAATGTAAAATCATCCTTCATTAAAAACATCTTTTTTATTTGCTCAGTAAATTAAGGGTGGCTTATTGCTGAGTAATTACAAACTTGCCTTTACCTCTGGCCTGGAAATTTTGTTGTGGGGTGTTCCTTTCTCATAAGCTAAATTAACTCCTAAGGTTCAGACATTACAGCAAGAATTGCATAGTTATTGAACGGCCTTGGGAGGAGTTCATTGAATGTACTTGTGATAGTTTTCTTGAACAGTATGTAATGGAACTGACAAAGGAGCAAGCTGTCCTAGATCTGGTCCTGTGTAATGAGACAGGAATAATGATGATAGTTAGGGATCTTCTTGGAAGGAGCAATCACAGCATTATTGAATGTATAATGCAGGTGGAAAGTGAGAAGATAAAATCTAATACCAGGGTCCTGTGCTTAACAAAGGAGACAATAGAATGAGGGAGGAGTTGGCTAAAGTAGAGTGGAAGCAAAGACTTTATGGTGGAATAGTTGAAGAAGATATTGGATTCTGGGTAATCCAAGATGGAGGACAGGAAAAATTTCTGGCAGTAACAGCTGCTCCTTTTTTGAGGTATTTTAGGTGTTGGAGGTGATTTACTCGAATTCCAGGAGGAGCAATTAGTGTTTTATATGCTGTTGCATTGTTTGGGAACTTCGGGAAAAAAAAGTCAAAACAACTGCAGTTTTCAAAGGGAGAAGAACAGACAAAGGAAGAAAAAGTTGAGGCCAGTGCAGGAAAGAGAGAGAAAGAAACTGACACCACAGTGTACTTGCACAGTTAGATAAAGCATAGATTCCCTACAGTGTGGAAACAGCCCTTTCGGCCCAACCAATCCACATCGACCCTTTGAAGAGTAACCCACTCAGACCCATTTCCCCCTGACTAATGCACCTAACACTATGGGCAATTTAGCATGGTCAATTCACCTAACCAGCATATCTTTGGACTGTTGGAGGAAACCCACGCAGACACGGGGAGAATGTACAGACTCCACACAGACAGTCACCTGAGGGTGGAATTGAACGTGGGACCCTCATGCTGTGAGGGATATCATAGCATTAAAAATGCATGGCTCAGGGATGGGCAGGACTGGCAGCTTAATGTTCCAGGATACAAATGCAACAGGAAGGATAGAAAGGGAGGCAAGGGAGGAAGGGGAGTGACATTTTTGGTAAGGGATAGCATTACAGCTGTGCTGAGGGAGGATATTCCCGGAAATACATCCAGGGAAGTTATTTGGAAGGAACTGAGAAATAAGAAAGGGATGATCACCTTATTGGGATTGTATTATAGACCCCCTAATAGTTAGAGATAAATTGAGAAACAAACTTGTAAGGAGATCTCAGCTATCTGTAAGAATAATAGGGTAGTTATGGTAGGGGATTTCAACTTTCCAAACATCGAGTGGGATTGCCATAGTGTTAAGGGTTTAGATGGAGAGGAATTTCTTAACTGCGTACAAGACAATTTTCTGATTCAGTATGTGGATGTACCAACTAGAGAAGATGCAAAACTTGAGCTATTCTTGGGAAATAAGGCAGAGCAGGTGACTGAGGTGTCAGTGGGGGAGCACTTTGGGGCCAGCGACCATAATTCTATTCGTTTTAAAATAGTGATGGAAAAGGATAGACCAGATCAAAAAGTTGAAGTTCTAAATTGGAGAAAGACCAATTTTGACGGTATTAGGCAAGAACTTTCGAAAGCTGATTGGAGGCAGATGTTCGCAGGTAAAGGGATGGCTGGAAAATGGGAAGCCTTCAGAAATGAGATAACAAGAATCCAGGGAAAGTATATTCCTGTCAGGGTGAAAGGGAAGGCTGGTAGGTATAGGGCTTGCTGAATGACTAAAGAAATTGAGGGTTTGGTTAAGAAAAAGAAGGAAGCATATGTCAGGTATAGACAGGATAGATTGAGTGAATCCTTAGAAGAACATAAAGGAAGTAGGAGTATACTTAAGAGGGAAATCAGGAGGGCAAAAAGGGGACATGAGATAGCTTTGGCAAATAGAATAAAGGAGAATCCAAAGGGTTTTTACAAATATATTATGGACAAAAGGGTAACTAGGGAGAGAATAGGGCCCCTCAAAGATCAGCAAGACGGCTTTTGTGTGGAGCCACAGAAAATGGGGGAGATACTAAATGAATATTTTGCATCAGTATTTACTGTGGAAAAGGATATGGACTGTAGGGAAATAGATGGTGACATCTTGCAAAGTGTCCAGATTACAGAGAAGTAAGTGCTGGATGTCTTGAAACAGTTAAAGGTGGATAAATCCCCAGGACCTGATCAGATGTACCCAAGAACTCTGTGGGAAGCTAGAGAAGTGATTGCTGGGCTTATTGCTGAATTATTTGTATCATCAATAGTCACAGGTGAGGTGCCGGAAGACTGGAGGTTGGCTAATATGGTGCCACTGTTTAAGAAGGGTGGTAAGGACAAGCCAGGGAACTATAGACCGGTGAACCTGACCTCAGGGTGGGCAAGTTGTTGAAGGGAATCCTGAGGGACAGGATATACATATATTTGGAAAGAGCTGGAAATGTGTTGCTGGAAAAGCGCAGCAGGTCAGGCAGCATCCAGGGAACAGGAGAATCGACGTTTCGGGCATAAGCCCTTCTTCAGGAATGAGGAAAGTTTGTCCAGCAGGCTAAGATAAAAGGTAGGGAGGAGGGACTTGGGGGAGGGGCGTCGGAAATGTGATAGGTGGAAAGAGGTCAAGGTGAGGGTGATAGGTCAGACTGGGGTGGGGGCGGAGAGGTCAGGAAGAAGATTGCAGGTTAGGAAGGCGGTGCTGAATTTGATGGATTTGACTGAGACAGGGTGGAGGGAGGGGAAATGAGGAAACTGGTGAAATCCGAGTTCATCCCTTGTGGTTGGAGGGTTCCTAGCCGGAAGATGAGGCGTTCTTCCTCCAACCGTCGTTTTGTTGTGGTCTGACGATGGAGGAGATCAAAGACCTGCATATCCTTGGTGGAGTGGGAGCGGGAATTGAAATGTTGAGCTACAGGGTGGTTGGGTTGGTTGGTCCGGGTGTCCCAGAGGTATTCTCTGAAACGCTCCGCAAGTAGCCGGCCTGTCTCCCCAATATAGAGGAGGCCACATCGGGTGCAGAGGATGCAATAGATGATATGTGTGGAGGTGCAGGTGAATCTGTGGTGGATATGGAAGTTTCCTTTGGGGCCTTGGAGGGAGGTGAGGGGGGAGGTGTGGGCGCAAGTCTTGCACCTCCTGCGGTTGCAGGGGAAGGTGCCGGGAGTGGAGGTTGGGTTGGTGGGGGGTGTGGATCTGACGAGGGAGTCACGGAGGGAGTGGTCTTTACGGAATGCTGATAGGGGAGGGGAGGGAAATATATCCTTGGTGGTGGGGTCCGTTTGGAGGTAGCGGAAATGACAGCGGATGATGCGCTGTACATGCGCTGTATATTTGGAAAGGCAAGGACTAATTAGGGATAGTCAACATAGCTTTGTGCATGGGAAATCATGTCTCCCAAACTTGATTGAATTTTTTGAAGAAGTAACAAAGAAGATTGATGAGGGCAGAGCAGTAGACGTGATCTATATGGACTTCAGTAAGGCGTTCGACAAGGTTCCCCATGGGAGACTGATGAGCAAGGTTAGTTGTCATGGAATACAGGGAGAACTAGCCATTTGGATACAGAACTGGCTCAAAGGTAGAAGCCAGAGGGTGGTGGTGGAGGGTTGTTTTTCAGACTGGAGGCCTGTGACCAGTGGAGTGCCACAAGGATCGGTGCTGGGTCCTCTACTTTTTGTCATTTACATAAATGATTTGGATGTGAGCATAAGAGGTACAGTTAGTAAGTTTGCAGATGACACCAAAATTGGAGGTGTGGTGGACAGTGAAGAGGGTTACCTCAGATTACAACAGGATCTGGACCAGATGGGCCAATAGGCTGAGAAGTGGCAGATGGAGTTTAATTCAGATAAATGCAAGGTGCTGCATTTTGGGAAAGCAAATCTTAGCAGGACTTATAATTTTAATGGTAAGGTCCTAGGGAGTGTTGCTGAACAAAGAAACCTTGGAGTTCAGGTTCATAGCTCCTTGAAAGTGGAGTCGCAGGTCGATAGGATAGTGAAGAAGGTGTTTGGTATGCTTTCCTTTATTGGTCAGAGTATTGAGTACTGGAGTTAGGATGTCACGTTGCGGCTGTACAGGACATTGGTTAGGCCACTGTTGGAATGTTGCGTGCTATTCTGGTCTTCTTCCTATTGGAAAGATATTGTGAAACTTGAAAGGGTTCATAAAAGATTTAAAAGGATGTTGCCAGGGTTGGAGGATTTGAGCTATAGGGAAAGGCTGAACAGGGTGGGGCTGTTTTCCCTGGAGTGTCGGAGGCTGAGGGGTGACCTTCTAAAGGTTTACAAAACTATGAGGGGCATGGATAGGATAAATAGACAAAGTCTTTTCCCTGGGTTCAGGGAGTCCAGAACTAGAGGGCATAGGTTTAAGGGGAAAGATATAAAAGAGACCTAAGGGCCAATTTTTTCACACAGAGGGTGGTACGTGTATGGAATGAGCTGCCAGAGGATGTGGGGGAGGCTGGTACAATTGCAACATTTAAGAGGCATTTGGATGGGTATATGAATAGAAAGGGTTTGGAGGGATATGGGCTGAGTGCTGGCAGGTGGGACGAGATTGGGTTGGGATATCTGGTTGGCATGGACAGGTTGGACTGAAGGGTCTGTTCCCATGCTGTACATCTCTATGACTCTATGACTCTATAAACTCCCCCTCCTCTCTTGCTTCCCTTTCTATCCTTCCTGTTGCATTTGTATCCTGGAACATTAAGCTGCCAGTCCTGCCCATCCCTGAGCCATGTTTCTGTAATTGCTATGATATCCCAGTCCCATGTTCCTAACTATGCCCTGAGTTCATCTGCCTTCCCTGTTAGGCCACTTGCATTGAAATAAATGCAGTTAATTTATTAGTCCTACCTGTCTGCCCTGATTGTTTGACTCACTTCTGTTCTCAACTGTACCAGTCTCAGATTGATCTCTTTCATCACCATCTCCCTGGGCACCTCCACCCCCCCGCCAACCCCCCCACTTTACTAGGTTTAAATCCTCCCAAGCAGCTCTAGCAAATTTCCCTGCCAGTATATTAGTCTCCTTCCAATTTAGGTGCAATCCGTCCTTCTTGTACAGGTCACTTCTACCCCAAAAGAGATTCCTATGATCCAAAACTGTGAATCCTTCTCCCACACACCAGCTCCTCAGCCATGCATTCATCTGCTCTATCCTCCTATTCCCGCCCTCACTCGTTCTTAGCACTGGGAGTAATCCAGATATTACTACCCTTGAGGACATCCATTTTAAATTTCTGCCTGTCTGTAATCTCCCTTCAGAATCTCAACCTTTTCCCTTCCTATATCGTTGGTTCCAATGTGGACAATGACCTCTTTCTGGCCCCTCTCCCCTGTGAGAACATTCTGCACCCTCTCTGAGAGATCCTTGATCCTGGCACCAGGGAAACAACACACCATTCTGCTTCGACATGGGCAGGGTGCTGACAGGTGGGACTAGATTGGGTTGGGATATCTAGTTGGCAAGGACAGGTTGGACCAAAGGGTCTGTTTCCATGCTGTACATCTCTATGACTCTATGATTCTAACAGTGGAGGACTGTCAAAGCAATTTTTTAAAGTGCTCAGCAAAATTATATATCAGTGAAAAAAAAGGACTGTAGGAAAAGAGGCAATCAGCCCTGGGTGTTGAAGGAAATAAGGGAGATGATCAAATTGAAAGATAAGGCATACAAAGTAGCAAGGATCAGTAGAAACTTGAAGGCTGGGAAAAATTCAAAGGTCAACAGAAAGCCACAAAAAAAAAGCTGTAAAGAAAAGTAAGATTGTTTTGAGAGTACACTAGCTCAGAACATAAAGACAGATAGCAAAGGTTTCTACAAATATATAAAACGAAAAAGAGTGCCTGAGAAAAATATTGGCCCTTCAGAGGGTGAGAAGGGGGATTTAATATTGGGAAATGAGGAAATAGCCGAGGCATTGAACAGGCATTTTGTGTTGGTCTTCACAGTGGAGAACACGAATACCATGCTGGTAATTGACAAAGAGTCTATGGTAGATGAGTGCCTAGAAACAATCATAACCGCGAAAGAGGTAGTGTTCGGCAAGTTAATGGAGCTAAAGGTAGCCCTGATGGAATGTATCCCAGGGTGCTTAAAGAGATGGCGGGAGAAATAGCAAATGCGCTTGTGGTAATTTTCCAAAATTCACTGGAGTCTGGGGTAGTTCTAGCAGATTGGAAAACAGTAAATGTGATGCCACTGTTTAAATAAGGAGATAGACAGAAGATGAGGAATTATAGACTAGTTAGCTTAACTTCTGTAGTGGGGAAAATCCTTGAATCTATCATCTAGGAAGAAATAGCAAGGCATCTGGATAGAAATTGTCCCATTGGGCATATGCAACATGGGTTCATGAAAGACTGGTCATGTTTAACTGATTTACTTGAATTCAAAGAAGACATTAAGAGTGTGGTGAAAACCAGGACCCAGGATGTGGTCTATCTAGGTTTTCAAAAGGCATTCAACAAGGTGTTGCACAAAAGGCTGCTGCACCAGATAAAGATGCATGGCGTTACAGGCAATGTATTAGGGATATAGATGGTGGGTGAGTTGAAGTCAGTGGGCAAAGGTCTGGTAGATGGTGTACAATGTTGATGAATGTGAATTCACCCATTTTGGTAGGATTAACATTAAGAAGGATTATTATTTGAATGGTAAAATATTGTGCAGAGGGACCCCGGTGTCCTTGTGCATGACTGCAGAAGGTTGGTCTGCAGGTGCAACTGGTAACTGAGAAGGCAAATGGAATATTGCCCTTCATTGTTAGGGTCATTGAGTTTAAAAGCAGGGAGGTTATGTTACAGCTGTACAGGGTGCTGGTGAGGCCACACCGAGAGTACTGCATGCAGTTTTGGTCCCCTTGCTTTAAAAAGGATGAGGTAAAAACAATGACTGCAGATGCTGGAAACCAGATTCTGGATCAGTGGTGCTGGAAGAGCACAGCAATTCAGGCAGCATCCGAGGACAGAACTGGCCATGAGAGGGGTTGCAGAGAAGGTTCACGAGGTTAATTGTGGAGTTGAGAGAGTTGGCTTATGAGCAGAAACTGAGTAGATTGGAATTATATTCAATACAATTCAGAAGAATGAGGGGGGAGCATATAGAAACATATAAAATTATGAAGGGAATAGATAAGTTAGAAGCAGGGCAGATGTTTGCACTGGCGGGTGAAACTAGGACAAGAGGGCAAACCCCAAAATTCAGGGGAGCAGATTTAGGAGGAACTTCTTCACTCAAAGGATTGTGAATCTGTGAAATTCCCTGCCCTGTGAAGTAGTTGAGGCTTTCTCACTGAATATTTTTAAAGCTAAGATATATAATTTTTTGAACAGTAAAAGAATTAAGCGTTATGGTGAGAGGGCAGGTAAGAGAAGCTGCCACCACAAAAAGATCAGCCATGATCTTATTGAATGGTGGAGCAGGTTTGAAGGGTCAGGCTACGCCGCTCCTGGTTCCTATGTTATTACGAACGCCCACTATAATGGTAAAGGCCAAACAAAAACTGACACGTAGCGTCCATGTCCAAAATGTTTCCAAATGCCCATAAATGGTTTAAGACAAAATTGGTTTTCCCTGAAACAATCTGCCATCAACAAGGTAAATGTAAAAAAAAATATGTATACTTTCCCTTGGTCTACCTCACTAGATCTATGCTAGAACTATTATGCCAAGGCTGGTAGCTAGAGGCCACATTTACAGCTTAAGACTAGTAGCTACAGGTCACATTTACCAGTCTGAGACTGGTAGCTATAAACTGTAATTAAACTTTAACTATCCATCTGGGACTAGCAGCTAGAGGCTGTATTTATACTGTAATACCATTCTGATACAGGCGAGCTACAGGCTGTGCATACACTGTATTCCCACTTTGACATGTGTAGCTACAGGATCAATTCTCATCTTGCACTTTTTGTTTTTACTGCGTAATTCCAAGTTGAATTCTTGGGACTAAGAGGTTGCACCCGAATGCTGATATTAAACACACTAAATGGATAGGCAGAGGTTTCCACACTCTGAAATGTTTTTGAATAGCTCTTGCGTAAGTTTGTAAACTCCTTCTAATAGAAGATAAGGTTTGACAGGGCACTGGAATTATACATGAAGTGGTGTCAAAACCAGGTGGCGTAGAGCAACTTGCTTGAGAGGTGATAAATTACCATGCTCTGGAGCTGACTCTTTTGCATTACTGTGAAACAAAAATGATGCTAGAATGGAAGTTATGTGGGTAATGACTGCTAGTGCATATTGGAAAATATATTTCAGCTCACCTATAGCTTTAAAATATGATTTGATGTTTGGCACAGATGACTACCATAACCAGGTCCTGGATTAGTGGTGCTGGAAGAGCACAGCAGTTCAGGCAGCATCCAAGGACCACCATAACCAGGTCCTCAAGTATTACCTTGGATAAATACATGTTTGAACTAAATTTTCTAAAACAATTCTTTGCTTTGATTGAAAAAACTAAGAAATATTCTTGATTTTTTAAAAAAAGTCATTCACAGAATGTTGTCCTTACTGGCTAGACCATAATTTATTGCCTGGTTCTAATTGCTCTTGAGGAGAAAGTGAGGTCTGCAGATGCTGGAGATCAGAGCTGGAGATGTGTTGCTGGAAAAGCGCAGCAGGTCAGGCAGCATCCAGGGAACAGGAGAATCGACGTTTCGGGCATAAGCCCTTCTTCAGGAATGAAGAAGGGCTTATGCCCGAAACGTCGATTCTCCTGTTCCCTGGATGCTGCCTGACCTGCTGCGCTTTTCCAGCAACACATCTCCGGCTCTAATTGCTCTTGACCAAGGTGGTGCCTTCTAGAATCACTTTTGTCCATTTGAAGTAATACATTCGAGGAGCTGTTTGGAAGGGAATTTCAGGATTTGAACCCAGAGACTGTGAAGAATGGCAATATAATTCCCAAGTTAGGAATGTGTGTATGGTTTGGAGGGGATCTTGAGATCATGTGTTCTTTTGCATCTGCTTCCCCTGTCATTCTAAGTAGTCATGGGTACAGGTATGAAAGGTGACGTTGATGGATCCTTGGTGAGTTGTTGCAGAGCATCTCATAGATAGTACACATGGCTGTCACTGTGCATTGCTGGTGAAGGGAGTGAATGTTGAAAGTGGTGGATGTGATATCTACTAAGCTAGCTGTGTTTTCCTGAAAGGTATCAAGTTTTGAATATTATTAGAGTAGCACTCATTCAGTCAAGTGTAGAATATTCCTACCCACTCATGACTTACGCTTTGTAGATGGTGGAAAGACTTTGGGGAGACAGGATGTTGCCAGCCCTTTGTATGGAGTTGTGAAATGGTTTCTCCAACCATCATGTTTGGCTTTGTAAAAGCAGCTGTGGTTCCTCTTATTGGACTGAGCACAAGTGGAAAACTGATAGAGAACATAAAAAATTACTAGAGTGCACTCTGCTTAAATAATTAGTGGAATTTAAATTGTATCTTATGTGATAGGCGTGACTGGATTCTCTAAAGAAAGATTTACTCTGGGGGAATCAATTGCATTTTCAAATCAGAACTTCGTAAACATAAATGTTAATGTCTTCTTAAATACAGTTTAATTTTCCATAGTAAACTCAGCTACAGCATGTAGTACATCATTCCATTGAACTCGACCTAATCTCTAATCAACATAATTATTGATGTTCAATACCTCATTGCATAATGGAATATTAAAATGTTAAACAATCCAAAATAATGCTTGTAGACTATATATTTGGAAAATGAATGCCAAATAATGCATAATAATGTACATAACATTATAATATAAAGCAATATATTTAAAAATAATTAGAAATTGCAACCACATTAAAATCATGGCAGACAAATGTCAAATGGGATGCTTCGAATCTCCCAACTCAACATTATATAATTCATTATTTAAAATATGTTTTTAATGTATTTTTTGACTTTCACAAAATCACATAACATTCTTTTTAAATATTGCTGTTGTCAATTAGTTGTCAGCATGGTAACTCACACAGAATAAACAAGTTTAAACATTTTATCATCAAATTTATTTATATTGCTGCTGACCAAAAGCAATGCCATAGGTTAAGATTAATTGGTGTCCCCTCTACCCTTATCCTGCATGAATGTGTGATCCTAAATCACACAAGCCTTAATGTCTTATTACATTTGGCAAATCAATAGCAGTTTATTCAGTGTGTTAGTGTATCTTTCAATAAACAATTTCCCAAAATAACACGAATGGAATAAATATCTTTGTGAAAATTAGGAATCAAAACATCAATCAGAGAGGATACGTAATATTACAACTACTAGATCAAAGAACTGACATCTTTCTTCTTCTTTCTTTTCCATACCTGGCAGCACAGTGACAATCCATTTCTTCCACTGTTTCCAATCTTCAGACTGTCCTCTGGGTTGTATCCGTAACAAGGAGCATTTTGATGTGGACAAATCATCAGTTTGATTTTTACATGCCTGCTTTTCCCTGATGATTTTCTTTCAGATCATAGCTGTATTATGGAATTTTTAATGTTATCATTCATATTACATTGTAAAAATATTCTATGTTTTCAAATATGTTTATATTTTGAGAAGAACTAACATTTAATATTAAGTCTGCAAACATACAAATTTTTTTTTAATCTGTTCGTTATCTGATTTACTTTCTGTAAAACCAAGGCACAATGCAAGAAGTCCCTATTCTATGAAGGGAAGTACAGTGTCAGACTTGGACTCAAATAAAACAATGTATGAGACTCAAGATAATCCAAAAAGCCATCACTCTAGAAATAGTTAGGAATTCTTCTTTATTTTCAGTGATTACAGAATTAATAAAGCATTCACAAAAGCATATGTCGAATGAGTCTTTAAAGCAATCAAAACATAAAGAAAAGTGAATCATTTAATTATTTTAATCCATTATTCTTATATTTATTAATCACACATTAGTTACGTTCAGTCCCGGCCTTTGAGGAAAAGTTGAAGAACATGGACCTAATATCTCATTGAAACTTATGTTCTTAAAAGTTCAACAGGTCAGATGTAGACAGGACATTTCTTCTGACTAGGCCTATGGACCATGGGACATCATCTCAGAGTAAAGGGGCAAGCCATTTAGGATTGAGATGAGGAGGGATGTTTTTCATGCAGAGGATAACGAATGCTTGGAATTCTCTAATTCATAGTTGATTTGCAACCTCAGTCATTGAATATGTTTAAGGTAGCGATCGATACAATTTTAGATCCTAAGAACATAAGGGATAGCATGGGGAATTGGTGTTAAATTATTCATGATCCAGATTTAATGAATAGGCTTGAGGGACTGAATGGCCATCCTCCTGGTCTTATGTTCCCTGGTTGATTGTTTTCTATTAATTACTCAATTAGTCACTGATTTACATCCCTAACTTTGTGAAAATGAATATTTGAAGAAGATTCATAACCAAAATGCTGCAAATAGCATAATCTGTGCATTGGTGGTACACCAGCTGCCATGATGAATAATGTATAAAAGTAGTTGATCTATCAGTTGTAAATTTATTTTTCTGTCCTACTCCATTAAGTTTCCACAATACTCCCTCACTGACATTGCAGGAGCTAAGAATGAATTGGGTTGTGACCATTGGGGCAGTACACTCATATTAAGTGGAAATGATGTCTGAAGTTGGGGAAGTAATCCCATGCAATTGTTCTCTAGGTCTCTGTAGTACGGCCAGAACTAAATAAACAAGGAACATGGTTCTTAGTTGGAAAGTGAAAAAAGAGACAGCATTAATTAAAAATTAAAATATCTCCACTGTATTTTCATCTTTACTGGTTATTTTAACATCATTTTGAGTGGTGAACATGGTTTTCTTCATTCTTCATACATTTCACCTCTTGCAAACCTTGCAATTATAAAAATCATTTATGTTATTCAACAAAGGTTTGGTGTTTACTCAGTGATTGCTGTGTGCTCCACCTACTTCATAAGGTGGTGGACATAGACAAATGTGCATGTATACTGCAGGATGCTCTTTTTGTTATTTATGAGCACTGCAGGATTCCCTTTTACCTATTTTTCAGTTGACAGAATCCCATTTCCCAGCAATTCGGGGTTGTACTTAAAAGTTATTGATACATGCTCATATCATTTATTTTTGACTTGCATATCAAAAGGAGTTATCAATTTGACCTTTAAAAAACTTATTTCAAATGCTGATAACTATATTTTATAAAACTACACAGTGTGTGTAATTCTGAAAAAAACTCGTACTCTCTCGTCTCAATTAAGGATGACAACATCAGAATTTAGTTCTTGATACATATAAAAGTGTGTTAATGGGGATTTATAAAAGTAAATTTTCTTAACTGATCTACAAGGATTCTGCACAATTAAAGCTATGTTCTTGACATTCATTTTAAAACATTACATTCCTCTTGTTGATATTTTTACAATCAGTTGATCGCCAAAGCCAGTTGGCTCTACTTCCATCAATAGATGCCCAAGTCCAGGACAGCTGGAATGAGAAATGCAGATACAGATCATCACAACTCATACCCACAGCGTAGGAAACAGACTCAGAATGTGAGTGACTGGGAGTTCACAGCTTCAGCATATTTCATTGAACACATCACGAATGTTGGCCCCAGTGAGAAAATGAAGGCTGGAATTTTTGCTCAGACCAACAATGTTATATGAATGAGCACAGATCAGAATAAAAATATCAGGTCGAAGGTTCAAATTCCCAGCCTTAACATGATACAGTATTTTGAAACTTCCTTTTATTAAATAAACAATATTTCACTGGCTCCTATAACTCTTTGACAAAACAGACAAGGATGACTAGGGTGGCACAGTGGGTAGCACTGCTACCTCACAGTACCAGGGATCCAGGTTCGATTCCACCCTCAGGCAGCTGTCTGTGTGGAGTTTGTATCTACTCCCCGTGACTGCGTGTGTTTTGTCCAGGTGCTATGATTTCCTCCCACGGTCCAAAGATGTTCAGATTAGTTGGATTGACCATGCTAAATGGCCCATAGTGTCCAGAGGTGTGCAGACTAGGTGGGTCAGCCATGGGTAATGCAGCATTTCAGGGATAGAGTAGAGAGGTGTGCGTGGGTCTAGGTGGGATGCTCTTCAGAGTATCAGCGTGGATGTGCTGGGCTGAATGGCCTGCTTCCACACTGTAGGGATTTTATGAAACTGAAAATTAACCCTGCACGACATTGGAGACTTGTATTTTATAGAGGGATATGTTTAACAGTTTGCATATGTTTTCAGAATAGGAGATACAAATTTTATGTTCTAATCATTGGTAAATGGTAATATGTTTGTTCTGTGCATAATTTTGAATGTTCAATGTCAACACCTTGTCGGTGATCCACCTCTTGTACAACTGTGGTTGCCTATGCTGAAGGATAGACCTGGACCTCTCCAGTGATTAAAGACCAAGCTCTGCTGCACTGCCCTGTGAGCGACAGGAGATATTAATTACTGAGGCATTAAAAATATTCTGAAACAAATTTGAAACCCTTTGGTTTTTGTTATAAAAGTATCTCAAAGTTTCTAATTAGGGAGAGGTTTGTATAGAAACATAGAAAATAGGAGCTAGAGTAGGCTATTCTGCCCGTTGAGCCTGTTCTGCCAACCGTGAGGATAGATGCATTGAGTTAATCAATGGCAAGAGAATGGACTGACTTAGTTTGAGGCAAAAATCATGCAGTAACATCTTCAGAAACTTATGTAAATCAGCACTGGCAGCACACAGATAGTTTCTCTCCATGATTCTATACCAGCTTCAAAATATGCTAGAGTGCCCTAATAACTAGACCTTCAATTTTGTCTCTTCTGTGGGACATTTGCATAGTTCTTCTTGGAAAATAGCTGCACAAACATCTGCATTGTTGACTGAAACAAAAACAATAATAGCTGGCAAAAGCAGCAGGTATGGCAGCATCTGCGAGAAGAAAACAGAATTAATGTTTAAAGTCCAGTGATTATTCATCAGAATTGATAGCAGCGAGGATCAAGCTGCTATTTATGCTGTAAACAATGTTGGGAGAGGTGTGGGGGAAGGGGAGAGGTGAGCAGATAGGTGGAGACAGAACTCAGACAGAGAGAGAGAGATATGGAAGGGGAAGGTAAACAAGTGGCTTCTGGATGGCAGGCCAGAACAGAATAGAAGCTGAAGAAGTGATAATGAGACTTGAGGGATGTAGAGAATAAGTAGTATGTGCTGAAAGCAAACTGTGATGTGATAATAGGCCTGAGAGTGAGTGAAAATGGGTTGGCTGTGCTAAAAGTGACCCATGTCTTAACAGGTCTGGGTGTAGGTGTGGATAAAAAACATGGAAGGATGGAATTAGGCTGTAAAGTTCTTTAACTCGATGTTGAGTCCCAGATACTGTAGGATGCCCAAGCAGAAAATGAGATGTTGGTCTTCAAGCTTGCTCACTGGAACGTTACAACAGACCTGTGACAGTAATGTTGGTGTGGGAACATGATGGTATGTTGATACGGCAGAAGACTGGAAGCTCTGGGTCATTTTTACGGATATTGTTGACTGGCTCTCACAGGAAATGAATGCAGCCAAATGGAGGAAAGTGCTTAACTTTACATGATTAAATTTTGAGAATCAATGATACCAAACACACAATATTTGACATACTGAGAAATTGGACAGAGGTAGCTCTACTGCAGGAGCTCCACTTAGGATTAACAGCGACAATATGAACAACAGTTCTGCAGATATCCACACCGGGCTAACTCTTCAGCATGAGAGGGCCTTCAAAAAATAATAAAAACATCTATAGGTTGGACCATGAGCAGTCCATCACAGTAAGCCACTAGAGATGGAGAGCACCAGTTAGCAGGATGTAGGAGCTCAGACATGCTTCAGATTGCTAACCTGAATTCATAAACCAAATTTTAATCGGATATATACAATCGACTTTTATGACATTGAGTATTGATATGCAGAGAGATCTGGGGGCACAGGTCCACAGATGACTGACAGTGGCAGCTCAGATAGATAAGGTAGTAAAAATGACCTATGGCATGCTTGCCTTCATTGGAAGGGACATTGAGAATAAGGATAGACAAATTATGCTGCAACTTCATAGAACTTTAGTTAGGCCACACTTGAAATATTGCATACAGTTCTGGTCATCACACTGCGTGAAGGATGTGAATGCATTGGAGAGGGCACAGGAAAGATTTACTTGGATGTTGCCTGGTATGAAAGATTTTAGTAATGAAGAAAGGTTGGATAGATTGGGTCTATTTTCGTTAGAACGCAGGAGTTTAAGGGGTGACCTGATAGTTTATAAGGTTGTGAATGGCATGGATAGAGTGGAAAGAATGAGGTTTTTTGCCAGGATGGAGGAGTCAATTACTAGGGCACACAGGTTCAAAGTGTGACGGGGGAAGTTTGAAAGAGATGTCGGAGGCATGTTTTTCACACAAAGGATGGTGAGTGCCTGAAATGTGCTGCCAGAGGAGGTGGTGGAAGCAAATACCATGGCAGCATTCAAGAAGCACCTGGACGAATACACGAATAGGAAGGGAATAGAGGGATATGGATCCTGTAAGTGAAAGCAGTTTTAGTATTGAAGGGCAAAATGTGTTTGTGCAGGCTTGGAGGACAAAGGGCCTATTCCTGTGCTGTATTGTTCTTTGCTCCTTCTTCTTTTGCTCTTGACATTAAACAAGTTCTTTGATGAGAACCTTTGCAAGCAGATTGACATGTATGTCCCACAAGTACATCTACTATCAGAGTTAACATAAACACATGGATCTCCAGCAATTCCGGGAACAATACTGACAACAATTAGTTTCAACTTACACACACAAAACATAATTTTAGAAGGAAGAATAGTGGGTGGAATCTTCCCATGCCCTGAATGACATAGGCAATAGCATATCATTTGGTGAGAACAGAAAAAATAAGTCTCTCAAATTTGAGGAAAATGATCCAATTTTGTGGACAATGTCTTAACAATTAGGTAAAATTCTTGGCAGTCAGCAACAAGGGGTTTGTTTGCCTACAACATCTCCTTGTTAACTAATTTAACTTATATGCACTCCTCTAGTTTCCACATACTGCATTAAGTCGTAGAAAAATACAGCACAGAAAAACACCCTTCGGTCCAACTCGTCCATGCTGACTAGACAACCTAATCTAGTCCCATTTGCCAGCATTTGGCCCGTATCCCTCTAAACCCTTCCTATTCAGATACTCATCCAGTGCCTTTTAAATCTTGTAATTGTACCAGCCTCCACCACTTCCTCTGCCAGCTCATTCCATACGTCACCACTCCTGAGTGATAATTGTCCCTTAGGACACTTTTAAATCCTTCCCCTCTCATCTTAAAACTATGTCCTCCAGTTTTGGACTCCCCCAACCTGGGTAAAAAACCTTGACCATTTACCTATCCATGCAGTGACATTAGACAGTGATAAGACTAATGTGGAAGTCTGAGTGGCTAATTGGTGGCTGCAACTCACTGAAGTTTTCTCCAGGTATCTATCCTGACCAACATTCCTCACCACCTCAAAGAATGTTCCATGGGCTGTGTCTGCCTTCATGCTTCGGACAGGGACACTGACATTGACCAAGCACCAGCCTTATCTTGCCAGCATGGCACAGCTCTGACTCACTTGTAACACAATTCAATACTGCTCTTTAGAGTACAATACTGCTCTTTAGTTACATTTCTGCTGGCAAGTCTCTTTGCACAGAAGAACAGACATCTGCCTCATGCACTGGACCAGGATGTACCTCAGGTGGTTGGATTATCTCCTTAGCTCTCACTCACTTTGCACCTCCTTGAATGCTCTCAAATTTCTGCAACCCCTTGCCTTTTTGTGCAGATGTTGTGTGGATGTCACTGATATCTGCAGAAGACAAGAAATGGAGTGAGTTGTGAAATATGGGGTAGAAGCTTGCACAGTTAAGGCACAGTGGTGATTAAGGGAGAGCAGCACAGCACTTGATAATGAATCTTCACTTGGAGATCA
The DNA here is from genome assembly GCF_037043375.1 of Chiloscyllium plagiosum. Classification (NCBI taxonomy): domain Eukaryota; kingdom Metazoa; phylum Chordata; class Chondrichthyes; order Orectolobiformes; family Hemiscylliidae; genus Chiloscyllium; species Chiloscyllium plagiosum. The sequence continues at coordinate 26,993,129 of NW_028270155.1, read as the reverse complement.
TGGCATCCTGCATGAGTCATTTCTACCCTTCATCGCAGGCTCAAAGATCCTCACACTTGATGAGCAAATGAATGTCGGGCACCCTGCAGCTATTCTTGGTTTTCTCTGCCCTACTCTGAGACATTTTCTTCTGGAATGAGTCAAAGGTAGGGTTTCAGGAAATGGGGGTGGGTGAAAACCATTGAGAGAAGATGTTGCATGCAATAGACCATGAGACTTGGTGGGAGGTGGGTTCAGCAGCTGAACTAGAGTGAGTGTGTGCTCACAAAGAGAAGATGGTGGCCCACACCCATGTGGATTGCAGTAGGCTAGTAACCCACTCATGGTAGTGCCAAGCATTCTTCCAGACTGTGAAGACCACACTAATCTGGGTGGCAATCTCAGACCAGGCTGGCAGCGTCTGCTGCCCTGTTCCTCTAGCAGTCCTGAGGAAAGGGGATGAACGTTCTTTCCATTCATCCATTCACCAAGGCCTCCCAGTCAATGTCAGCAAAGCGGGTTGACAATTACTCTCATTTGTCTGACTCTGGGGCAATTTGTCTTGCACTAAACCTGTGAAGGGCACTCCTGGATTGCAGAGATTGACCTGGTGCACAGCTGGGCTTTAACTATAGAATCCCTATAGTCTGGAAAGAGGCCCTACGGTCCAACAAGCCCTACTCCAAGGAGTAACCCATCCAGACCCATTCCCCTATCTTATATTTACTCCTGACTAATGCACCTAACCTACACATCCCTGAACACTATGGGCAATTTAGCATGGCCAATCCACCTGGCCTGCACATCTTTGGACTGTGGGAGGAAATCGGAGCACCAGAGGAAACCCATACAGACACATGAAGAACGTGCAAACTCCACACAGATTGTCGCCTGAGGCTGGAATTGAACCAGGTCGCTGACACTATGAGGCAGCAGTGCTGACCACTGAGCCACCGTGCTGCCCTAAATGGCCAGAGCAAACTCAGTATCCTGGCAGCAAGTACATCCACTACAGGCGAGCACAAGTAAGACGCTATGTGGGCATGGTGCAAATGTAATCAGGTGAGCAATATAAAAATGCATGAGAAAACTCATCGGAGCTCACGAAATGAAACCTCCAATGAAACTTGCCAGAATTGTCACTTAGCCGATTTGTTGAAAAAATCAACCCAATGTTACATTCATTTCTTGATTTGCCAATCTTGCATGATGAGAATTTAAAGTAAAAGCTTTTAAATCAACTCTTAATATTGTTGGTTCAGTGTTATATCTGCCGTCATAATTGTCCATGTTCTGCTTTAGTATCAGGTGATATGTAACAGCGATCTTGCTTTATATGCTCCTTTATCACATTTTCAACTGCAGGCATAATGCAATATCTTCAAGAACTTCTGTAACCCTCAGGTCAGAGATGTTGAAGTCTCAATTACGGTTGTTACCTATGTATGGAAGAGGAGGAGAAATAAAATGGAGTGATTGATCGGGTGGCTGTAAAATGTAATCAAACGAGCCTCTCTTTCACAAAGGAAAGAGTTAAATATAACATTTTTTTCTGAAAAGCCCTTTATGTAGGTCTTGTGGAATGAGCTAAAAGAGACTTCAATTTCCCCTCTTTTTGTGGCTTCGACCAAAATAAAGCCTCATGTATAACCATTTTCTTTTTCAGCACTTGGCCTAGAAGTATCTTTATTGCTCTGAAATTGAAGTGAATGGCTTGTATTCACTTGGCTTTGGGAGAAATGTCAATGTTTCTTTTCCTCGTTGAAAGTACAGAATGCGCATGGTGTACAAATAACAGATTCTTCCAACAAAAGAAGATGTACAATTCTCCCTTACTGTTGTTAATTCTATCTTTGGTATGGTTAGGGAGCCTAGACATCCCTCGGGGATGCTTGCATTCTTTCACTATCATTCCTAGATACAAACAATCCAAAGGCATTTGTTGCTGCATCCACAGCCTTAGGAAAATGCAGCTGGAACATCAGCAGTGCAAATTTCACTTAACTCCAGCATGGTTAATTGCATTAGACAAACAACTGACCCCAAAACACTAGAGATGGTCAACAATTAGTTGCTACTGGAAAGCTGCTAAGTTTATGATAATTTCTCCTAATATTAAAGAGTCAAAGAATCAGACAGCATAGAATAGGCACGTCAGCTCATCAAGTCTATACTGACCTATTTACACTAATTCCACTCTCTAGCACTTGGTTTATAGCCATCAGAGTTTGTCCCTGTATTTTGTTTAGTAGTTATGAGATTTCCCGCCTCTACTATCCTCCCAGGCAGTGCATTACAGATTCCCCTACCCTCTGGGTGAAAACATTTTTCCTCAAGTCTCCCCTAAGTCTCCTGCCCTTCATCTTAAAATTGTGCCCTCTCATTACTGACCCTTCAATTTAGGAGAACAGCTATTTCCTGTCCACCCTGTTCATGCCCCTCATAATCTTATATACCTCTATCCCTCCTCAGCCTTCTCTGCTCTGAAGAAAATAACCTGATCCTCTCTAATCTCTCTTCATAGTTACAATGTTCCAATCACAGTGAATCTTCTGTGTAATCACATCCTTCCTACAATGAGGTGACCAGAGCTGTATACAATACTCTAGCTGTGGCCCAACTGAAGAATTGAACAGCTTAAATATAATCTCCTTGTTCTTATAATCTATGTCACAACTGATAAAAATAAATGTCCCCTATGCCTTCTTAACTAATCTATTAACCTGTCCTGAATCCCAAGATCCGTCTGTTCCTCTGAACTTCCTTGTGTCCTTCCATTCAATGAGCATTCCCTCACCTTGTTATTTTTTCCAATGCTCATCATCTCACCCTTTCAGGGTTAAAGTCTATCCACCTCTGAACTGCCCATCTGACAAACCCATCCTGGAACCTAAGACCTTCTTCTTCCTGTTTGACCAATTGAGCAATCTCATTATCCACAAATGTATTTACCATCCCCTTCACATTCATATCTCCCTCACATTCTCATCTATATCATTTAGATATATTACAAACAATAGGAGATCCACCATTGGTCATTTTGGTGGATACCAGTTTCCAGTCACACCAACAGCATTCTACCAGCACCCTGTGTCTCCAACCATTAAACCAATTTTGGATGTAGCTTTCTCAGTCTCCTTGATGATTTTAATTCAACTTCCTCATGCAGTCAGAAGCCTGGATCATTTGGACAGTGTTGTGATAATCTGCCACTTGAGAAATCCAGGCTGGTAACTCTTTCAAACTTTGAAGCTATCACCAGCACTTTACAATTTAAACAAAGCAAAAAATTGCAAATCTTCATGAATATCATTTCTCTAATATATCTCTGTTGTGAGCTGACTTCCCCAAATATTTTTCATATCTAAACAAAATACTTCTCTTGTATTTAAAACCTTACATGCAGTTTCTTGTTATATGATCTTTTCTTGAGGGCATATGAGACTGAGGGAGGACCTTACAGGGGTGTATAAGATCATGAGGGGCATGAATAGGGTGAATGTACTCAGTCTTTTTCTCAGAGTTGGGGAATCGAGGACGAGAGGGCATCAGTTTAAGGTCAGAGGGGAAAGCATAAAACTGAACCTGAGAACAACCTTTTTGACATATAGGGTGGTACGCATTTGGAATGAGCTGCAGCAGAAGTGGTTAAGGCAGGTACATTAACAACATTTAAAAGGCAATTGGACAAATACATAGACAGAAAAGGATTAGAAGGATTTGGGCCAAGTGCAGGGAAATGGGGTGAGTGTGGATGAACATTTTGGTCAGCCTGGTTCAGTTTGGGCCAAAGGGCATGTCTCCGTGCTGTAGGACTCTATGACCCTAAGCTAATGGTCAAAAAGGCCAGCAGCTTCTGAATACAAAGTCTAATGATTAAAGCCTATTGCTGGGGAGACCCAGTGACGAACAGATAAGTCATTTTTAAAAGTTCTTGTCATGGGATGGGAGGGTCACAGGGAATGGGAGTGAGAGACATTGGAGGCAAGGAGAAGAGAGTGGTTTTCAGAGACCACCCTTTTGCTCCTACCTGTGCCTCCGATAGCCCACAGATTGGGACAATTGAAGGCCCCCAGTAGCCCAGTTGGTGCACCATGATTTCCCATTTGTAAACTAACCACCCTTCCCATTCATCAGAAAAGCACATGATTTGGGAGTTAGGAGAAAGTGAGAACTGCAGATGCTGGAGATCAGAGTCAAGAGTGTGGTGCTGGAAAAGCACAGCAGGTCGGCAACATCCAAGGAGTAGGAGAATTGACGTTTCAGGCAATTCCTGATGAAGGGCTTGTGCCTGAAATGTCAATTCTCCTACTCTTCGGATGATGCATGATTGGGGAGGTGCTGAATTCATGCCCTTCATGGTCTTTTAATGATGTCAAGAGCTTTAGATTACATTAGATTGGATTAGATTTAGATTACATTACAGTGTGGAAACAGGCCCTTCAGCCCAACAAGTCCACACCGACCCGCCGAAGCGCAACTCACCCATACCCCTACATTTACCCCTTACCTAACACTACGGGCAATTTAGCATGGCCAATTCACCTTACCTGCACTTCTTTGGACTGTGGGAGGAAACCGGAGTACCCGGAGGAAACCCACACAGACACGGGGAGAACGTGCAAACTCCACACAGTCAGTCGCCTGAGGCGGGAATTGAACCCCGGTCTCTGGCGCTGTGAGGCAGCAGTGCTAACCACTGTGCCACCGTGCTGCCCACAATTGGTAACGGGTTGGGAAGATCACCTATGGACCATCTTGTCCATAACATAACTGGTGAGATGGCAAGAAAGGGGTAAACCCACTTAATTATTTTCTCTCTCTTGCCACTTCTCTTGCCATATCCAGGCAGTGAAAATTCTGCCCTATGTTTGGCCACATCTTCTTAATCAAAAATGAAAGAACAGTATTCTGGGATATCCTGCTCTGGTTTCAATCCCTTTAATATTTCCCAAGTTTTGTTTTAATTACAAAATTTAATTTCACATGGGTACGTCTAGGGAAACACAATTAGAAAGAATTTAAAACTATAATGTCATCAATAAAAGTTCTTGACAACTTCCAACATGCTTGGTCAACACCCATTTTCAATTTAGTAAAATGAAATGTGGATCAAATGATAATCTCCATTGATGTTAGCTGAAGATTGTGTAATCCTGTTTCTAAAGATCACCTACCCAAGGACAATCATCGGTATGTCTTTTGAATTCAAAAGTATGTATTATCTTTCCTGCACTTTCTCACCTAATGTATTACTTTTGAATATTTGTTTTTAAACAGAGCTGATGCATTGTGAAATTCTTCCATAATTATTGACACCTCATGAAATCCACAGAACATGCAGGCTTTAAAAAAATACATCTTTTTATGAATGTTTTTTCAACCAATACAAAAGACAGACCGTCTGTGCATGTTTAAATAAGTTATTTCACCCCGACATTCAGAACCAATTGATGTCAGAAATTAATAAATATTTCAATGGATATTTCCAAAGTAGTTCATACATTCCTTTAAAATATCCCCATTCATGTCATCTTCATAAATTGTTTCAACAAATTAAAAGAAGAAGGAAATACAACAGAAGAAGAGCCTTATAAAACTTAAAGAACTATGGATGTGTAAATCAGAAACAAAAACAGAAATTGCTGGAAAAGCTCAGCAGGTCTGGCAGCATCTGTGGCGAGAATTCTGAGCTCATGTTTCGGGTCCAGTGACCCTTCTTCAGAACTTTATAAATGCAGTTTGCTCTTATTTTCATTGTCAATGAATGTCCATCCACATTTTCAAACAGGACTCATCTGCTGATGTGAATGTTACATAGGAGCTTTTTACTGTTTGCAAGGAGTTTTATTAGAAAGCTCAGTGTACTCGTCATTTTTACTATCTTGTCAACAATATTGGTGATTTGAAAACATATTTAGATTCAATTATTAATAAGAAAACTATACTTGATTTACAGAATAGCATGGAAATATTATCCAAATTTTCTTCAAACAGAATAATCTAGGCGTTTTCCTTTTGTTAAACTGTAATCCAACTTCAATTTTAAAAATCCACTAAAATGTGTTTATTGATAATGCCATTGCAATTCTAATTTAGTATAATTATTAATAAATGCAAATCCATCCCTTCTAGATACTTTTCATAACAAGTAAATTGCTTTGCACCTCTTATAACTATTAATTTATCTTAATTGCTAAATCTTTCTAATTAATCTGTGTCTTACATAAAATGTATTACACCTATCAAATACTATTATTGGGAAAGTCAAAACTTGGGTATTCTTTTGGTAGTTTTTAAAACTCAATTTCAACATAATTTGTCATAAATAAAGCTGAGGTCAGCTATTCTAGGCAGAGCAATCATTTGAAATGGTCGAATTTCCAGTCATTTCACCAACTGTTATTCTATACTACTCCAGCCTACCAAGGTCACTGCAAGATTCACCTATAGTCTGCACTGAATGAATTCAACCTACCCAGAATTCATGTATAATTTAAGCTCATCTTCTTTAGTATTACAATGCATTTGAAAAAATACTTTATTACACCAATATATTGGCACAAACCAGCATGCATTATGCATCACATATTATGATTTTTGATTAAATATCACAAATAAGAAAAGATCTTTTAGATGATTGTATTTTTTTTCTTAAATGGCATAAAATTCACCTTTTCAAATCAGGATCAAACATGATGCCATTTACGTTCTTCAAATTTATGGAGCCAACTAGAAGGGCTGATAGATTTGTCTTGCATCATTTGTAGTGCTTTGGTGATATAAGCTCTGCAATGACTTCAGTACTTCTTTCTGAATCAAACTATACCTTTTCTCTTTGAAGACTGACAAAATTCCCAAATGGATTTCAGCATCATGGTGTTTGTTAATAACTATTAATTATTAAAATATTTCCTGTATCATTTCCATATAGCTGACTATGAAATAATTTAAGTAATTATGCTTAGTTGTATTTCCAATAGAAAAATAAACCAAAATTGAATTGTTTTCTATTTGTTAATTTTTGGACAAGACTTTACTATTTAAGAAATAAAACTATCATGAGGTGATTACTGGAAATGATTTTATATTGGTTACTTGTAATGCATGTTATCGTAAATATTCAGTGCTCACAATTCCCACTTGATAACGAATGGTGCAATTGCTTGTTATCGAAAGGATGTTAGTTGAATGTATAAAAGGAATTATTTTATCTTAAGCATACATCAACCAAAATCAGGTTATTTTCAAAATTATTAGCCACTGGCCTTTAATGATTTCAGGATTATTCAATGGTTTAAAATGCAAAAAGATAACTCTGTGAAAATACAAATTGCCTTTGAGCTTAAGTTGATGTATGTCTTTCAGAGCCTTCACTTCAGAACATAAACAGGCAGAATTTAAAAAGGAAGAAACAGTCAAAAAATGGCATAACAATAG